>NC_047121.1:63300324-63900324 GCF_902500255.1 Thalassophryne amazonica
TTTCCAGCTGCCAGAAACGCTTTTGGACTCTATCCTCTCTGATCTACGACTGAACCCCCACCAATTATGGAGAGCTTAAGCGAGCTCCAGAACCCTCTGCTTGACAAGACCAGCAGACACGTGGGCCACAGTGACTACCAGGGCTACCAGTGCGACTACCCCAGCCAGCCTTACCAAGAGAGCCTCATTGGCTACTACTACACTGGGACCAATGGCAAGCATAAGACTCAGCAGTTCCTGGATGCAACCTCTCTGCATTTAGCAGTGGAGGCTTTCTACAGACCGAACCTCATCCTGTACAAAGATGACATTAGTGTTCACAGCAAGGACTCCAAAAGCGAGAGCTTTGAGACCACGTTCACCGAGTGTAAGGACGCCGTGCTAGACGGAGGTCCCACAGAGAACCCTTTGGACAGCGTACAAGCAGAGAAGGATGTGAAGATCCAGACGGTGTCGTACGAGGTGGAGGAGGAACATGGCCCCGAGTATGAGGTTAGACTAAAGAGTCAATTTTCTTCATAAAATTTCAGTCACACTTTTTTTGCCGTCAAAATTTCAAAACAGTTTTGATTTTCTTGCGGCGTAATTTGTCGCAATTTGGTGACTAAATTAATCACAGATGTGCACGCGAGTGCGAATGAGTTTGTCTGTTGGTATGTAGTGCTACAATAGACCGCTGGCATCCTGTCCAGAGTGTATCCTGCCTCCCGCCCTGTTGACTGTTGGTATAGGCTCCAGCACACCCCCGTGACCCTTAACTAGAGATAACTGGTATACAAAGAGATAATTGGTATACAAAATGTATTCTGTCCTGTGCACCAACTGCATTTCCTGTATATTCGTTTTGTGAATTGGTCTGTAATTTATGTCTGTATCATGGCCCAAGCAGAGGGTCACCCCTTTGAGTCTGGTCTACTTGAGGTTTCTTCCTCAGAGGGTTTTTCCTTACCACTGCTGCTCTGGGGATTAGTAAGGTTAGACCTTACTTGTGTGAAGCGCCTTGAGGTTTGGTGCTATATAAATGAAATAAATTAAATAATTTAAATTCATTGTAATTTGCTGTAATTCACCCGGGTTGCCCCCGTGAGGCGATATATTTGCCAACTGCATTTGCACGAAAGGTAGATCTCTTTGTCTGTTCTTTAACTTTAGAACTAAATGGCCTTTGACCTTGATTTCTGGCATGCGCTTAGCTGATGAACCTCCCTCTTCTGGGATAGACTGTCAAAGTCTAAGGTCTAAACGTCCAATTTATTTTTGCATATTCGAATAATGTTGAGGCAAAGGTAGGCGAGTGAGGCTAAGGTTACCACCTATAATCAACCCCAAAGGCTGAACGTCAAAGGCAAGGTTAAAGGTCAAGGTACTTTGTTAGAAAAATGCTTTCTCACATTCTGTACAATTCAATAAACACCCCATTTCTTTAAAAGGCACTTTCAGGTTTTTATGATAGTTTAGTTGTTCCGACTTCAACCGAGGACAGAAATAATCAAATGTCAAGTCAATTTATACAGTATTTTCCGAAATATAAAGGTGCCTTGACACTTGCACAAATTTTATTTTAAATTTTGAAGTGTTCAAAACTTCTGACACATTAATTTTGTGAACTAGATGCAACCTATTCGAAAGCAGTGTGTGTGACTGCGAGTCAGTGCGTCTCATTGCTGCAGTGCATCTGAACAAGATGTTACATCTATAATAAACATCATTTTACAGGTACATTATCTAACACATGACAATGACAACTGGTTTACCTATCCACTACAATATAAATAATTACCTTTGAGACTATTCCAAATGCGTTCTCCACCGCACAACGCGCACGAGAGAAGCTGCAGATAATTTCTCTGTTATTCTGGGAGCGATGAGAGATGGTTTCATCAGCCAAGTTCTGAGAGCAAATGCGCCAGTGGCTACGAAATTATTTTATATAACCTTGGGTCAAACGGGAGGAAGCGCGGCGTCCAGCGGACCACAGCGGTGGTCATGCTTAAGTCATGCTTGTTTTAGTATTTTGGGAAAGCCCTGCAACTTATACTGCGGTGTGACTTATATATCGAAAATTCACAAGTTTATTAATAATAGTAATTATAGTAATATTTATATAGAACTTTCCCAAGAATTAAAGCACTAACAAAATAAAATCAAATAATGAAAGAATAAATGCCAGCAATAAAAAATACACTACAACAATGCACAAAAATCCCAAATGAAAGAGCTCATAATCTCAGAAAAAGGTGCAATTTATACGCCGGAAAATACGGTATATTCTAGTTTTACTAATATTTGGTTGAGGTATTCAGTTTGTGACAGGCATGAGAATGAGACATCCTGAAAGTCGTCCGGGAGTCTGAGGCCCGCTGTAGGCGCTCCTGGATTTTAGGCAAAATTAGATCCATTTTCAGTCTTATTTTGGCATTTATTTTGAACGCTTCACCCAGATCATCCTAAAACAAAACAAAACAAACAAAAAAAACAATCTGGATTTCAGGAAAAATCCAGAAAATTCTCATGTTTATTCTCAATGCAAATAATTTTGATTAATTGTCATGTTATTTCAGCCCAGTCTCACTTTTTTTTTTGTCCTCCCATCACGAAATGAGTCAAATTTTTGTGATGGGTTTTTTTTTAACTCACTATTACTAACCCTACTCCCACCCCCCACCACCACCCTAATCATAACCACCCCAGACCCCTCTCCTTCACTTATAATTTCGTGTAGCCATCATGGAATGAATTAGAATGAATTTGTGCTGCCATGACGAAAATGTGGCGCTTTTCGTCAAAATATCACAAACCAACAGATTAATGTATATTTCATGCTGCTGAATCATGACTTGCCGTGAGACCAGGTTGGTTATTTGGTGCTGATGCCCAATCAAAGAGTCTTCATAGTGCTGCCCTTTGCACATAATGGTTTCTGTGAAGGCTCTCAGTTGTCCAGGTGGTTTCCATAATAGAGAAGCTTGAATCTTCGACTGGACTGGGTTGCTTGACACGAGGACGTTTCACTTCTAATCGCAGAAGCTTCCTCAGCTAAAATTCTTGCTCTGGTAGTCATTCTTCTCTACAAGAGTCAAGACAGAAGTCAGACTACCAGAGCAAGAATTTTAGCTGAGGAAGCTTCTGCGATTAGAAGTGAAACATCCTTGCTTCAAGCAACCCAGTCCAGTCGAAGATTCAAGCTTCTCTACTATGCACATAATGTGCAAAATAAAGGGAAAGGGCAAAGGGAGAGGAATGGAGATTGGGCCGTAGACACTCATCTATTTTATGCTATGGAATCTTGGGACAAGTGCTGGCACCCATGAGTCAGGGCCGACTACTTCGTACAGCCTCTTTTGTCTTCACACAGTAGAAGATTCAGGGAAAAAAATCCAATTTAATTTGACTTTTTTGTCTTATCCAATTACTTGAGCTTTAAAAAGTTTGCATTTTCAGTTGTAAAGATAATCAACAGCTGCAGCGCTGCCTGCAGTAGATACTATGTTTATATTTGACCCTCACACAGTATTATAGTCAATGATGCCAGATGAGAAAATAAAGTAGTGTAGCCTTCTCAAATTAAAGAAAAAACTACACACAAGTAAGTAAGAGTCATTTGGCAGGGTTTGACAGCAATAATTAGCGTAATGCTATGTGAAATCAAAGGCATTTCAGCACTTACTCATCAATATCAGGGCAATCTTCCAGCGGTGGACTCTTTCATTTACCGTTGTAATAGACTGTCAGTGTGAGTCACGCTCGTTTTTCACTCTCTTATGTAAATGGTCAATTTTCTCGGGCCTTTCATATCTCATGTCGGTAAGTTGGTAACTGCACACTTGTCGTACGTAAAATGCATTTGGAAAAACCAGGCTCATGACTGTAACAGTGTTCTCTAAATAACACTATGGACATGGACAAAGTCAAGACTGGAGAAACGGAGAAAAAGATGCAACTTCTGACAGGAAATACTCTGAAGTCTGAGCCGTCAGAGGAGGAGATGTATCACTCTAAATGGACCGGTCGTCACACAGGCTCTTGTCACTTGAAGACTCGGTAGATGGATAGAAGTGTGATAGCGACAGCAGTTAGTGCTATAAGTAACGCTCTCCTTGGAGAATATTAAACTGGGATTGCTGATGCATGGCGCCAAAAGCAGGTGATGTAGGAGGTGAAGATATTCCTTATATGCTCAGACAGAAACTGAAGCTGATAAAGAGTGCACATTGGATTTCTTGGAATATGAAATTTCTTGCTCTGCATATACTCTCGCCTGTGTAAATAAAATGACACGCTATGAGTCTACTGGGCATTAAGGTTCAGAATCTAAAGCAAACATTCAGGGTACTTGAAATATGTAGGAACTGGCAGGTTCTGCCGTCTACAGCAATTATTTTCTGTAAAACTTGTTGAAAGGTTTCCACATCAGCTGGGTAGATGGTATTAGATTTTGGAATGGATAAAGGGGAGGTTCTTTGAAGTTTTGAAGGGTTTTCTAAGGCTTTGCTTTGGTATGTACACTGTGAAATGCAATGAGTGAATGAAAAGATACAAGTCCATACACAGAGGCACTGTGTGCAAACCGGCAAGACAGGCAACTGCTTGGGGCCCCAGGGCAGTAGCGCCCCCCAACCAAGGGCTCACAAAGTTTAAACTAGAACCACCTGTCGCTTAGGCAGTTTAGACCAACCCAGTCTCATTGTTTTTTTTTTCGTGCTCCCGTCACGAAATTATTCAAATTTTCG
Organism: Thalassophryne amazonica; assembly: GCF_902500255.1. Taxonomy (NCBI): domain Eukaryota; kingdom Metazoa; phylum Chordata; class Actinopteri; order Batrachoidiformes; family Batrachoididae; genus Thalassophryne; species Thalassophryne amazonica. Next base: position 63,305,055 of record NC_047121.1, read on the forward strand.
TGACGGTTTTTTTGTTATTTTAACTCACTATTACTAACCCTACTCCTACCTCCAACCCTAACCTTAACCACCCCGACCCCCTCGCTTCACTTTTAATTTCGTGCAGCCGTCACGGAATGTATTAGAATGAATTTGTGCTCCCGTTATGAAAATGTGGCACTTTTGTGACAATATCACGAACCAATAGATTAATGTATTTTTCGTACAGCTGAATCACGACATGCCGTGAAATATGGTAGGTTTAGACAAATACTAGGGGTGACAACAACTCATAGGGGGCACCCTAATTCAATTCAATTTCAATTTATTTCATTTATATCACGCCAAATCACAACAAAGCTGCCTCAAGATGCTTAACATGAGTACGGTCTAATCTTACAATGCAGGAAGCAATGGCTGCTTCCCGCATTGCATAAATACAATATTTCATCGACTAAAACTAAAACAATTCAGATGACTAAAACTAAATGACATTTCAGTCAAGACTGGCTAAATGCTGTCAAAATTAACACTTGTACTTGGAGACAGAGTCTTGCTTTATCAATGCCCAATATAGTTTTCTCCTCCTATATCGTCACACGTGCAACACCTCTTTTGTCATGATGATGTAACAGCCCTCAGCCAATCAGTGCCCTGTGGTCAGGCTGAAAGCAAGATGGCACTCATACTGCGGTATCATTGAGAAATGTGCTTGGATACTGACCCTCTTTTTTTAGTGGGTTTTAAAAAAAAAGGCAGGATTGTATCTAATGTACATCTTGTACTGTGTCACCTGCTGGACATGTCTGGGATTGTTGCAGGAAACAATCACATGAATGATAAAAATTAGCAGCAGGCGTGATTTGATGCTACATTAGCTTCAAATGAGTTGACTGTTTCAAATGTAAAGCTGTTTGTTTAAAAACTCTGCAGCCAAAATCCTGCATGACAAGTCCCTACTTTGACCAATTCCCTGAGTCACATGCACGATGTGTCTGACTTTGGTAGACCGGATGGCGGGCCTTCAGACAACTAATTTGGCTTGTCGGAGGCCCCCAGGTGGTAAAATCAGATGGACATGCCTTTTCCGGCCACTTCCAACTGGATGTCCAGTCACGTCCAAGTGCTGGAGCCATCCAGGAGGCCAGATATCCAGTTGGACATGTCTTTTCAGGGCATTTCCAACTGGATATCTGGCTGTGTTGAACTGCAGGTGCCCAGGAGGCGAAATTATCTGGACATGCTTTTTGTGGCACCATCCAAGTGGATGTGTGGCCATGTCCAAATCCTGGAGGCATCCAGGATGCCAAATTAATTGCACATGCCATTTGCAGCAATGTTCAACTGGATATCTAGCCATGTCCAACTCCTGGAGGTGCCCAGGAGACCAAATTACTTGGATGTGACCTTTCCAACCGCGTCCAACTGGAAGTGGCCCACATAAGAAACCCAAAATACACTTATCATATCCAGGGGACAGCTTGGGATCCTGCAGGAGGAGCTTGTGGATGTACTGGGAAGAGGAGTACTTTTTCTGTCTCCAGTCACCCTGTCCTCTGCATGTTTTTTATGTCAGACCAACCACCTGCATGTTCTCCCTCAGCACATCCGTAAACCTCCTCCTTGGTGTCCTCCTTCTTCTCCTGCCTGCTGGCTCCATCCTCAGCATCCTTGTCCCTGTATAACCTTCATCCCTCCTCAGCACATGTCTAAGCCACCTCGATCTCACCTCTCTGACTTTGTCTCCAAATCATCCTACCTGGGTTGTCCCTAAAAGTAAGAATGCAGGCTACCAGCTCCACCCTTGAAAAACAAAGAACAAATTTCCACAAAATGTTGTTTAAGGGTTGATTCTGGCCCGGAGAAGACACCATTAAATTTGGAGTTCCAGCCGAATAAACGCGTTTTCAAATCAAGGGTTCTAATAGTAACAATTTGTCAGAGCCAAATGGCCTCGTATTCATTCAGAAGGTGTCCTTCAGCATCTAATGTGTGCAGCATTGGGCTTAATGCTAAAAGTGCCCCATCAGTCATAGACGGGTGGTGTGCACGCAGGCGGCTGTACTCTGTCAGGACGGCTGCCAGCAGCACTGAAAGCACCAGTCAGTCATAAGTGTTATCAGGAATTCCTACAAAGATAAAGAGAGATTACTGCTGTTTGTGCCTGCAGTTTTATTCCTGTGATGTCAGATTATGTGGTTACGACCAGCTGCTGTTTTGATGGATCACACCCGGCTGTCCAGGTGGACGGCGTTCATAAAACGGATAACAGGGAGCTTTATAATCCTGCCTTGGCGAAGGTAGATGTTAGAGAAAATAGTGTGAAGCGTACAGCGCTGCCATCGCCCTCTAATATCAAATATTTGATGTTCCTACACAGAAGACTTGCACAACATGCTTTAAAAGTTTGACCTTAAAATGCAAGATCTTTTTCTTCTTCGCCCACCAGCCTGACTGTTCTTTAATTACCTTTCTAATGGCTGCTTCCTGCATTGCATATTGATTTTGATCTTGTTCCTTCCTTTCCTCCTCTTTGATTGATCCCTGCAGGCAGTGAGACTAATAAATGCTCTTCGTGAAGGCGACTTATTGAGACAAACACCCTTTATGTCTCAAAGAAGCAGGACGGCGTCCCGGGAAAGGTCACCCATGCACTCACATTGCCGTCTCTGCTACAGGCATGATGTGCCAATGTAATAATATGTGTGGCATTCAACTCCATCATCCATCAGCCCACTCGGCGGCTCCCTGAGTGGAGTATTGAGGCTCCGTATGGGGAGCGATCACACGAGCACAGTGATCGCTCGCTGCCTGACAAGATGCTGGAGACACGGTGGAGGTCTCTTATGATGCAAGAGCAGTTTAGCACATAAATGACACTGTCTTCTTACCGTTTCCCCTGTCACCTCGCGATGATGGAACAATCCGTTAATCCGGTGTTATCCGTCAGGCTGCTCATGGGTGTTGACAGTGGCACCAAATCCTCTCCTGTTCACTAAGCACATCCTGTCCTGCGTGGTTGTGGAACAAGGACATGCAGGCTGGTCTGAGAGATGCAAGTTGTCAATCTGTAATATAGTGACAGCATCCAAAATACACTGGATGAACTACATGTCACTTTTATGCATCAAGATCACAATGCTCTCACCTCATTCGTGTAGGACACATCGGGCAAAACTTTATAGCCATGTTGTTTTTCAGCAATTACTTATGTTATATCAACCTTCTGTCTTCCAGAGTGACAGCTCCAGTGACAGCGAGAGTGAGGACAACTTCATCGTGCTGCCCCCTCGGGACTACCTAGGCTTGGCAATCTTCTCCATGCTCTGCTGCTTCTGGCCCTTGGGCATTGTTGCCTTTTACTACTCTCACAAGGTAAAGGTGCCGAGGCCTGAAACATGTCATTAACCGTAATTGCTCAGCGTTCCGTTTAAGCTCAGTGACCACGGGCACTCAAGACAATCGTTACTGCAACTCGTCTTCCACCTTGTGACCCTCCTGCAGTCGTTTCAGATGATTGACTGCATATATGCAGCAGATTCTGCACTTCGGGAAACTACACATTTTTAAAAAAGAACTCAATATTTACAGGGAGCATTAGAACGAAAAAAGATTCCTTTCCATCAAGTTTTGAGTAACATGTTTGCATGATCACCATAAATTCATGTGTTGAATTTGTGTTGCTAATCTTAGCCTTGATTGCCCTGCAGCATTAGTCCGTGGTCACACTAGGGAGTGGCAATACAAATTGTACCTGTGCAGTTATGCAAATTAACAGAACTATTGGTTTGTTGATGCGCAGTAGGCTCCTACTCCCATGACAGTGTTGTTGGTTTGGAAGCAGTAATAAATATCAACTTTTACAATAACTTATCATACAAAATTATTAACTTTGCAGCAACTTAATTGTACTGACTGACTGCAAGAAGCCTGTTTTCAAGGTACCAACATGCTAACTAGCCATGCTAGAAGGCTTGATGAGCCTTAAAAGAGTTTTGGAAAAGGCTAGTTAGTTAGCGTAATTGCTGTTGGCGAATTAGGTATTATCATATACCTATAAATGATACGCCAGTATGATTGGATAAAACACTAAAGAATAAATAGCAACACACCCTTTTTGTGGACGGGTAATATTTTTCATACCAGCCGAGTAATCAGCCAATCCGGACAGTGGAGTGGCGCCACGACGAAGAGGCGCGGTCAGAGGAACTGTGAAATACTGGTGAGTCACTATGAATAATTTCTTACGTGTCCAACCTCGTAGGTTGATCGTTAAAATTAAATTTGTTAGTTCTAAAAGCCATCATAATTATTTATAGGAAAAGGTTCTATTTTTTTTCTACTAAGGTTTGAACTTTGAGTGTTTACACAGGAGAGAAAAGTGAGAAAATGTTAATGCCTGTTTGAGAAAAGTGTATAATGTGTGTAGTGAGGGGTTTTACAGCCTTAAAACATCTATAATAATTGTAAAAAATAACGCTGACTACTTCGCGGATTTCGCCTATCGTGGGTTATTTTTATAACGTAACTCCTGCAATAAACGAGGGACCACTGTATATGATAAAATAGTTATCAAGTTGTTCACCAGTGAATATGGCTTTATACACCCTTTCTGAAGGGTGTATAAAGCTGCAACACGTTTCAAAAAAGCTGGGACAGTGATATGTTTACCACTGTGTTACATCACCTTTCCTTCTTACAACACTCAATAAGCATTTGGGAACTGAGGACACTCATTGTTGAAGCTTTGTAGGTGGAATTCTTTCCCATTCTTGCTTGATGTACGACTTCAGTTGTTCAACAGTCCGGGGTCTCCGGTGTCGTATTTTGCGCTTCATAATGTACCACACATTTTCAATGGGCGACAGGTCTGGACTGCAGGCAGGCCAGTCTAGTCCCCGCACTCTTTTGCTACGAAGCCACACTGTTGTAACACAGCAGAATGTGGCTTGGCATCGTCTTGCTGAAATAAGCAGGGACGTCCCTGAAAAAGACGTTGCTTGGATGGCAGCATGTGTTGCTCCAAAACCTGGATGTACCTTTCAGCATTGATGGTGCCATCACAGATGTGTAAGTTGCCCATGCCATGGGCACTAACACACCCTGGCTTTTGAACTTTGTGCTGGTAACAATCTGGATGGTCTTTTTCCTCTTTTGTCCAGAGGACACGACGTCCATGATTTCCAAAAACAATTTGAAATGTGGACTCATCAGACCACAGCACACTTTTCCACTTTGTGTCTATCCATTTCAAATGAGCTCGAGCCCAGAGAAGGTGGTGGCGTTTCTGGATGTTGTTGATGTATGGCTTTCACTTTGCATGGTAGAGTTTTAACTTGCACTTGTAGATGTAGTGACAAATTGTGTTAACTGACAATGGTTTTCTGAAGTGTTCCTGGGCCCACACAGTAAGATCCTTTACACAATGATGTCAGTTTTTAATGCAGTGCTGCCTGAGGGGTCAAAGGTCATGGGCATTCAATGTTGGTTTTCATCCTTGCCGCTTATGTGTAGAAAGTTCTTCAGATTCTCTGAATCCTCTGATTATATTATGGACTGTAGATGATGGAAACCCCAAATTCCTTGCAACTGAATGTTGAGAAACATCCATCCATCCATCCATTTTCTTCCGCTTTATCCGGAGTCGGGTCGCGGGGGCAGCAGCTCAAGCAAAGCCGTCCAGACCTCCCGATCCACACACACCTCCTCCAGCTCCTCCGGGGGAACCCCAAGGCGTTCCCAAGCCAGCCGAGAGATGTAGTCCCTCCAGCGTGTCCTGGGTCTTCCCTGGGGCCTCCTCCCAGTGGGACGTGCCCCGAACACCTCTCCAGCGAGGCGTCCAGGGGGCATCCGGAAAAGATGCCCAAGCCACCTCAACTGACTCCTTTTGACGTGGAGGAGCAGCGGCCCGAGTCTGAGCTCCTCCCGAGTGACCGAGCTCCTCACCCCATCTCTAAGGGAGCACCCAGCCACCCTGCGGAGGAAACTCATCTCGGCCGCTTGTACTCGCGATCTCGTTCTTTCGATCATGAGCCAAATCTCATGACCATAGGTAAGGATCGGAACGTAGATCGATCGGTAGATCGAGAGCTTTGCCCCCCTACTCAGCTCTCTCTTCACCACGATGGGCCGATACAGCGACCGCATCACTGCAGATGCTGCACTGATCCGTCTATCGATCTCACGCTCCATCCGTCCCTCACTCGTGAACAAGACCCCGAGATACTTAAACTCCACTTGAGGCAAGGACACTCCACCGACTTGAAGAAACATTGTTTTTAAACTGTTGGACTATTTTTTTCACCCAGTTGTTCACAAAGTGGTGATCCTCGCCCAATCTTTGCTTATGAATGGCTGAGACTTTTGGGGATGCTCCTTTTATACCCAATCATGACACTCACAGTTTGTGTCCTCAGTTTCCAAACGCTTATTGAGTGTTGTTAGAAGGAAAGGTGATGCAACACAGTGGTAAACATACCACTGTTGCAGCTTTTTTGAAACGTGTTGTCGGCATCCATTTCAAAATGAGCCAATATTTGCACAAAAACAAAGTTTATCAGTTTGAATATTAAATATCTTGTCTTTGTGGTGTATTCAACTGAATATAGGTTGAAGAGGATTTGCAAATCATTGTATTTTGTTTTTATTTACATTTCACACAACACCTCAACTTCATTGGAATTGGGGTTGTATATATAATAGCCATATAATAAACAAATTATTAACCTTGCTTGCTCAGTCTGTACGGGGATATCAGACCGACGTGTTGTCAGTACGCATCAAGTGTTAGCGAGGTCCGTCCGAAAAACACAGGAAAACTGGGATCTCTGACTTATCCCAGTTTGAAGTGTACTACAAAGCATTCTAGGCACACAAACTTGAATGTAAACAAAAAACATAGAATCAAATCAAATCAATTTTATTTATATAGCGCATATAGCACCAAATCACAACAAACAGTTACCCCAAGGCGCTTTATATTGTAAGGCAAAAGCCATACAATAATTACAGAAAAACCCCAACGGTCAAAACAACCCCCTGTGAGCAAGCACTTGGCGACAGTGGGAAGGAAAGGAAGGAAAGACCACGATAAGCTAATATTTGCTTTGTTTCTAAAGAGACACTGACCGTCAGCAAACTGCAAAACATAGCCCATTTAGATATATATTCATTAGGATACACAATGTGCATCTCTGTGATTGCCGCCATTATTCTGTGATTTCAGGCTACGGTATCTCTGTGAAGTCGTGGTAGATCGATTCGTCCCAACTTCACTAGTTGGAACTTCACCTTCGAGTGCACTTTTCCTCATTGGAGGGTCTGAAATTTCAGACATCCCAGTTTTTTGGAGTGGGACATAAAAAGAACCCTTTACTTTGAACTTAATTTACTCCCAGTACTGAGATGGCATGTGTTGGCATCAACACAAACTGGCCTGTGAATGTTCACTGATGTTGATCTAAATACAAAAGAGCCACAACAGTTACGGTGGCGGGAGAGTATATAATTTTATAGTGTACAAACATTTTTATCTGATAAATTTTGCACAAACAAGTGTTAGCTGACTTAAAGTTAGTGAAACAAAGTTTAGCGAAAGCTACGTGGTCCGCTAATGGTTTTCAAAGTTAGCTGAAGAGCTCATCCACTGTTAAGAATAAAAGTTAGCTTTGCCAGTTAGCTGCATTAGCTGAACTGTGACCACAGCTGAGCCTCAGAGCGCCACCTGCAGCCAAAGATTAGGTTTAATGAATTTTACCACAGAATGTAGCGAACAGCATTTGCCAGTAGTTTTGTTTATGACATAAAGCCATCTGAAAATGTACCAAATCTGTAAATTAAGCAGCAATATTTGAGGCGCAGTGCACAATGATGTTGCTGCATTAAAATAGTAGTTTGATTATTTTATTTTCAACAACAACACATTGGTACATGAATGAAACCTCGTTTATTATTAGCACCACCACCACCACCACATGCTAACTGGGCTTTTCTGATCTGGAAAACTCCAAACAGCTTCCAAAATATTGCTGGGAAAGCCATATTGAAAAGAAACATAGCAGAAAATGTATAAAGGCCAGCAGCTTTGTCATTTTTGAGACAAAAGCTCAACACGCAAACACATTCGTCACCGTCGGAGGCATAGAGGCCTAATTGCCATGGTAACTAATGGCTTCCTGAGAGCATTCTTTGTTTTCTCTCTTAACTGTAACGTAACACCTACTGATACACTCGCTGCTGATGAATAATTCCCTCTCCGCTTTGTTTTGTCAGACTGGCAAGGCCGTCACTAAAGGAGACTTCTCCAGAGCAGGAATGAGCTCCAGGAGAGCTCTCTTCCTGGCCGCTCTGTCCATCACCGTTGGAACTGGGATGTATGTTGGTGTGGTCGTGGCCCTCATAGCCTATCTGTCCAAGCCTGGACATGTATAGCGCTCAGTCTTTATTTAAAAAGGAGATGAAATGAGTCCAATATTGAGATGAGACCAACTCGAAAGGACGGAAGAGATGAATTTAGACCACAAAAAAAAAAAAAAAAAAAACCTTTGACCTTTAATACTGAATCTTTACTTCGGAGAAAAAAAACTTCGAACAAGGTAATCCACTGCAAGATGGAGAAAGAACAGCGCCGAGGATGATGGTGCTGCATATATATTTCCAAAAAAAAAGATGTTTTCCTGAAGGAGTTGCTTGCACCATGTGTTGTTTTTACACTCAACAAAAATATAAACGCAACACTTTTGGTTTTGCTCCCATTTTGTATGAGATGAACTCAAAGATCTAAAACTTTTTCCACATACACAATATCACCATTTCCCTCAAATATTGTTCACAAACCAGTCGAAATCTGTCATAGTGAACACTTCTTTGCTGAGATAATCCATCCCACCTCACAGGTGTGCCATATCAAGATGCTGATTAGACACCATGATTAGTGCACAGGTGTGCCTTAGACTGCCCACAATAAAAGGCCACTCTGAAAGGTGCAGTTTTGTTTTATTGGGGGGGGGATACCAGTCAGTATCTGGTGTGACCACCATTTGCCTCATGCAGTGCAACACATCTCCTTCGCATAGAGTTGATCAGGTTGTCAACTGTGGCCTGTGGAATGTTGGTCCACTCCTCTTCAATGGCTGTGCGAAGTTGCTGGATATTGGCAGGAACTGGTACATGCTGTCGTATACGCCGGTCCAGAGCATCCCAAACATGCTCAATGGGTGACATGTCCGGTGAGTATGCTGGCCATGCAAGAACTAGGACATTTTCAGCTTCCAAGAATTGTGTACAGATCCTTGCAACATGGGGCCGTGCATTATCCTGCTGCAACATGAGGTGATGTTCTTGGATGTATGGCACAACAATGGGCCTCAGGATCTCGTCACGGTATCTCTGTGCATTCAAAATGCCATCAATAAAATGCACCTGTGTTCTTCGTCCATAACAGACGCCTGCCCATACCATAACCCCACCGCCACCATGGGCCACTCGATCCACAACACTGACATCAGAAAACCGCTCACCCACACGACGCCACACACGCTGTCTGCCATCTGCCCTGGACAGTGTGAACCGGGATTCATCCGTGAAGAGAACACCTCTCCAACGTGCCAAACGCCAGTGAATGTGAGCATTTGCCCACTCAAGTCGGTTACGACGATGAACTGGAGTCAGGTTGAGACCCCGATGAGGACGACGAGCATGCAGATGAGCTTCCCTGAGACGGTTTGTGACAGTTTGTGCAGAAATTCTTTGGTTATGCAAACCGATTGTTTCAGCAGCTGTCCGAGTGGCTGGTCTCAGACGATCTTGGAGGTGAACATGCTGGATGTGGAGGTCCTGGGCTGGTGTGGTTACACGTGGTCTGCAGTTGTGAGGCTGGTTGGATGTACTGCCAAATTCTCTGAAACGCCTTTGAAGACGGCTTATGGTAGAGAAATGAACATTCAATACACGAGCAACAGCTCTGGTTGACATTCCTGCTGTCAGCATGCCAATTGCACGCTCCCTCATATCTTGCGACATCTGTGGCATTGTGCTGTGTGATAAAACTGCACCTTTCAGAGTGGCCTTTTATTGTGGGCAGTCTAAGGCACACCTGTGCACTAATCATGGTGTCTAATCAGCATCTTGATATGGCACACCTGTGAGGTGGGATGGATTATCTCAGCAAAGGAGAAGTGCTCACTATGACAGATTTAGACTGGTTTGTGAACAATATTTGAGGGAAATGGTGATATTGTGTATGTGGAAAAAGTTTTAGATCTTTGAGTTCATCTCATACAAAATGGGAGCAAAACCAAAAGTGTTGCGTTTATATTTTTGTTGAGTGTATTTTACCTCGTCACTTCATGTGTCGTTGTCCACACTGTACAACGGATTTCGTGGAAAAACAGTCAGCCGGTGGGTTTGTGTGCGATACATCAGAGCCTGTGAAAAGTGCACAAGTGCAGTAGTGTGTGCACGCACACACAGCTACTGAGTGGTGATCAACACGGGGGCCATTTGTGTTTACTGTATCCTGTAAATTTAGCATGAATAATAAACCATCCTCTTCCACATCGTCCTACAACTGACTGTGTGATGGAGAGGACTGTCTCTGGGGAAAAGTTGTGTTTTGTTTTTTAATTGTTATTCATATTCAATATCTGGTAATGCAGATGCACATCTCTGCTATAATGAAGACTGTGCTTCATTGATGGTCTCAAACTGGCATCCCGAGGGCCTGATGAGGCCGGAAAGCCAGTACAGTGCCATTAGCTGAGTGCATTTTTAACCGAGGCCAAAATATGGCCATCGGGTACTGTGAAAACTTTGTGTCTGTCCATCTGTCTGTCTGTGCTCAGCATAACTCCAGTCCTATTACTGCCAGGGTCTTCAAATTCACAGGGAATATTGTTGGGACACAGGCCTTGGACAGGTTTAAAGATGGGTAACCTTGACCTATTCTAAGGGGTCAAAAGGTCACATCCTCTGTACGCACTTTCATTGATTACATACTCATACAGCCGAGGGAATTTTAGCATTGCATTATATTCATGTTTTATAATGTAGCCCATTAGCGATGCAACAATTCACAAAGTTGGAAATCAATTGTAAAGTAAAATGTATGACTATTTCTGTACACACACACACACACACACACACACACACACACACACACACACACACACACACACACACACACACACACACACACACACACACACACACACACACACACACACACCTGGCTTGATTTAAATGCTCCACAACCATTCAATGGCTCAGATTTTAAAGTTATGAACCCGTTCAGCTGTTATGTTGCTGCTTCTCTGACTTCAAACACTCAAACATTCAAAAGGTCAGCACAAGGCTCTTGTGAGATGGAGACGGTCACAGAAAGCTGTCATTTTTGCAACATAAAATTAGGCGGAATAACAAATACATTTACTCGTTTAAACTTTCCATTCAGGTCACACTTTAATACTGTCATACTGGTTCAGAACAGGAAAGTTACGCAATGCTAATTATGCTAAGCTAACAACTGGCTTCTTCTCTGATGGGCTTTCTACTACTGTTGTATGCAGTGCTGCCCCCAGTGGTGAACAAATGTGAGCAGAAGCAATGCCAACATGCTACAGCACACAAGTAAAAATCTGAAGAAGGTCCCTGGTTTTTGAAGACAAAAAAATACAACTTTTGGCTTATTTTCATTTATCATGGGAAGGTATCGTCCCTGAATCATATCGTAGCCTATGTATCTAGATCCGTATAGAATTGTTTTATAAGTGAATAAACACACAAATATAACTTTCCTTGTGGGTGGTAGCCATTCATCTTGAAGCTGTTGCCACCGACTGCAACAAACATTTTTTGTGTGTATTTTTTGTCCGTCAAGACCTGACAACTTTGTTCTTTCATGTTTTATATTGTCAGAATGCCAATAAAGAATCTTGATCCTAAAGCTGTTGTGCTTCAGGTTGAATTTGGCACAATCGCATAAAGAATTTAAAGGTACAGTATGTAGTAATCTGACCCTTTGTTCTTCCATCGGGCTAAATGAAGCAGACGGTCTGGTGAGAATAATGTTTGGCCTCTTCGGTGCAGCTTCTCTGCGATGCATGAAACGGCTCAGTGGGTGAGTCGGGGACCAAGAGTGCCAATCTCATCAATGGCAGCTGTATGGGGTGTTGAAGGGGGTGCACTCTGAAAGCGAGTGCAGTGTCGCACATGTTTTTTGCTTCCTCAATAGATAGCAAGCTTCACCCACGCTCACTCCGCTTCACTCACAGCATCCATAACTCAGACCACCAGAAGCAAACTGATTCTATTAGTCATCCACCCCCATGTGAATAAAAACTTTTAAAGAGGCAGAAGGTTAAACCTGGATTTCATTAAGTATTTCATTCCATGCATTGACACAGTGTTGTTGTCTGTCATCATTAAGGTGATGTGTTTGCCTAAGTTTGTTTCTAAGATAGTTACTGAATGACCCCATTTTGATGAAACGCAGTCAAAAGGTTGGGCCACGCCGGGAATGGCCACTTTCAATTTCAATTTATACAGCGCCAAATCACAACAAAGTTGCCTCAAGGCATTTCACACAAGTAAGGGAAAAACTCCCTCTGAGGAAGAAACCTCAAGCAGACCAGACTCAAAGGGTTGACCTTCTGCTTGGGTCACGCTACCGACGCAAATTACAGAACAATTCATAAAGGAAATGTTGGTGGTGCACAGGACAGGAGGGTTTCCGGAACTGACACAGTAAAATCACCAGTGTAAAACTAACACTGACAGTGTTTAACACTGTCAGTGTACATATGATCCTACTCTGGTCAGAGTGGGACCATATGTACCAGAGTGGGACCAACCCTAACCCAAATAAGGTATCATTTGTCAGCATTAAGGAATACTAAGGTGATCGCCGGCCACTAGCCATAAGCTTCACTAAAAGCCCCAGACTTTAGATAAAGTTGAGGCCGCGGCCCGCTCTCTTTGCTAATAAAATTAATTTAAAAGAGTAAAAAGCATAGTAACATAATATGCCAGTATGCTAGCCGTACGAAAGGGAAATAAGTGCGTCTTAAGTCTGGACTTGAAAGTCTCTACAGAATCTGATTGTTTTATTGACGCAGGGAGATCATTCCACAGAACAGGGGCACAATAAGATAAAGCTCTATGACCCGCAGACTTTTTATTCACCCTAGGGACACAAAGTAGTCCTGCACCCTGACACACAAAGCCCGAGCTGGTATGTAGGGTTTACGTAGGTCAGCTACGTGGGGAGGTGCCAGTCCGTGAACAGTTTTATAGCCTAGCAGTAGAACCTTAAAATTTGATCTCACCGGGACAGGAAGCCAGTGAATAGACGCCAAAATGGGTGTAATGTGGTCGAACTTTCTGCTTCATGTCAAAAGTCTGGCAGCAGCATTTTGAACCAACTGGAGACCCCTAATGCTCATTCCACATTCCACAGAACAGGGGCACGATAACAGAAAGCTCCGTGACCCACAGACTTGTTATTCACCCTAGGGACACAAAGTAGTCCCTAGGGTGCCAATAGATTACATCACTTTTTGTGAAGCCATCATGAACTGGCATCCAATTGGGTTGTGCAAATCAGACGTTTACATGTTGTTTGCATGTAAATATCTGCATAGAACTCTGAGGAAAAAATAAATCAATGTTCATAGTGGCAGAAACTAACAATGAGACCAGCTGGCACACAAAGTGAAAAATCACATTTCTGGAGAAAAACAAAACCAATGGGCTGAATTAAAACGGGCGAGAAGTCATTAGAGCCAAGTGCTACATTATTAAGGAGGATGATGCTCTTCACTGTTCGCACGATTGAAAGGCATTTCGGATCTTATCATTGATTTGATGAAGTACCTGTCAGCGCTCACTGCCAACGGACACCAGATGCATAAACAACAAATTCAGTTTGTGCCGCGACTCTGCAGAAGAACGCTCGTTTCAGCTGGCTGCAGGAACTCAAACACAAAGCTGGGCCACTACAACACACTCCGCATTCACTGGTTCCACTCTCTCTCTCTTTCTCTCTGTAGCAGACTAACTGGGAAAAAGATATTCTTGGATAGCAATCGAGACACTTCTTCTTCAATAAACTATAAGAAAAAATAAGTTGGACGGACGCTCTGAGATAAGATTCAGCAGATATGCTTTTAACTCAGCAGCCAAGACCACAGTGGGGAAACTAAGATAGAACAGTGTGGGAATTATGTCCTGTCATTTCTCTTTACTGGGGAACTCATCACTTATGTTGTCAAAGAGGAAAACCTCTCTGCTCCGTGATGAGTGACGGATTTTAAATAAGAACCACTGAGTTCATTTGGCAGATTACAGACACAAACATGCTGTTTGAAGTTCATCCAGAGATCACTTCCCATGCAAATTTAATGTCGTTTTCATTATTTTGGGGACAATTTCTAGGTCAACACCAATAGATGAAGCTCATCTCACGTCTATAAGACGTCTACAGGTTACACGTACGCAGTATTCCCACACATTCAGAGCTAAGAGGCTTTATTAATGTATCTTTTACAAGAACATGAATTTGTTGACCTATGTGTCATCCCACGTGCTTGGATACGCTGCAGAAGAGACGTAAAGAAAATGAAATGATACTTTAATTTCATAATCACCCAGTGACCATTCAATAACTACAAGGGAATCTGGATTGAATATCTCTTCCAAGAGGTCAAGAAGACCTCTGTTTACATCATCTCTCTTGGAATTTTTCATTTAGGTTTGTTTTTTTTACCCCCCATTGCCACAGGGTTATTTCTTTGATCTCTTTCGTAACATTCTTTGATCCTGATCAACAATGGTTGCAGGATAGTGGTGCTTAGGTGTAGTAGGTCTCTTTGGAGGATCCTTGGGTACTACTAAGGAAGACCAAGATGAGGAGCATCACTTGCATTGTAAGAGAGCGTCAGCTTCAACATTTTGCCCATGTGGAGCATTTCTCTGTTCATGGTCCAACACATAGATGTTTTGAGGACCCCAGTGGCTGGAGAGACATCAACATTTCACCTGGCTGTGGCAGATATGGGTATTTTAGAGACGTGAGGATGGACCAGTTGGTTGCCTGGGTGGTTGCCATCCAGGACAGTTCAGCAGTGTCGGGGTTGTCTGCGAAGCACGGCACCATGCATGCTCCCAGACATAACTGCTGTCCTGTGATTTTGATCAGTGACCTTTAATCCTAAACTTCAGTCAATCGGCTTTGATCTTGAGCTTTAAGATGAATGGCTGAGCTTTGATCCTAATCACTAATGTTTTAATCTGAATTCTGACCTTTGGATTTGATTGATAATCTTTGATCTTGAATGCTGACCTTTGATCCTTGTCACTAGCTTCTGATCATTTTGCAGAAATTCATTTTACTTACTGTAAAAAAACAAAACAAAAATGCTGTTTATTGTTTCTGTACTCTGGCAAAATAATTCCCTTCAGGATAAATAAAGTTTATCTTTATCTTTTCTGCCTCCCTGTGTGTGTGTGTGTGTGTGTGTGTGTGTGTGTGTGTGTGTGTGTGTGTGTGTGTGTGTGTGTGTGTGTGTGTGTGTGTGTGTGTGTGTGTGTGTCAGGGGGTTAAAGGTCAATATCCTCAAATATTCATTTTGATCCCTCTGATTATATTTTGACACTTGGGCTCTTGGCTTTACAGAGACAAGTCTGAATATCTGTGTGCAGAAGGAAATGAAGACATCGCTACAGCAACGTTTAGCACAACATCGTCTCTCTCTCTCTCTCCCTTTCAAACCCACTTCCAGTCTTTGAAGCATTTCACACAAACATGCTTATCTGCCCTCACACCTTTGTCGCGCGGCAACATGCCTCTCTCTGTGGCGCCGGCGTTCGCCAGGACACAGAGCGGACCAATAAGGGCCTCACAGCCTCATCTTCTTTTGGCTTCACTTATCACTCTTCAGCAACAAGGGAGTACTGTCTGTTCATGTTTCTCTTCTGCTGATAACTACAGACTGGGCACACACACACACACACACACACACACACACACACACACACACACACACACACACACACACACACACACACACACACACACACCATTTGCTCTGAACATTCCTCTAAGATACTGGCTGGTGCCAGCAGAAGCATCTAATGCAGCTTTCAGATAAGACGAGGAGAGATGTGATGGTGTTTAATTGCATTCCGAGTACCTGACACTTAGCAGGAAGGATGATGTCATGTTCCTGGACGAGGGAGATCATGTGGGAGGTAATGAAACTTTGAAAGGAATTATTAAAGTAAAGTAGGAGAAACTATAACTAACTAGAAACTAGAAACTGTGTCCAGATGACGGCAGCTGGCATGCGAAACTGCCCACAGATGGCCTGATGGAAATACTGAGCACCAGCAGCTGGAGCAAGCGAATGTTGGTGCGGTGCCACATGTCGTAAATCTTTCTGGGACGAGCAGTCAATCCAACTTCAGCAGATAACACCGATCCAGTGCTGGATATGTGGAGTCAGAAGGCCAGCAAGGACGATGAAGGTCGGGGGCAAGGAGCATGCATTATCGCTAAATCGTCTGCAAACAGCAGACGGCGGAGGGTTTTCTGAGCCAGAGTGATCAGCTCATGAGTAATCCCATATTATGCATTTGTGAACTTGACTACGAAAAGTAGTCAGAATTAGAGCCCGACTGATATATCAGCCGGCCGATATTATCGGCCGATATAAGCCCTTTTCAAAGTACTCACTATCGGCTGAAATTTTGCAGATAGAACGCCGATAATTTCTCATAAACAGAACAGTTACTGAAATAATGTTTGTGTCGGCAATGTAAAATGTTGTCCATTTGTCCAGTAGATGGAGCTCTGACTCCATTCAACTGAGAGCTGCTTACACCCCTGCTTAAATGTGTTCATCACCGGCCCCCGTAGTTCGCCGTCACACTGCACTGATCGGCTGACAAAAGCATACAAGTAAGTTTATAAGGATTTATATCCTTATCCTGAACCTATATCTAAGTTGCAGCAACAAGAGGTACAAGATCAGATGTATTTCACAACTCTTTTTAAGGATATGTATTTGCTAATTTCGCAAAGGTTTAATTCTTGATTGCATTTTTTTGAACTTGAAAATTCTTCTCTGTTATAAAGTTAATCAATATGAGGACAAAGCTTCAGCTTTTAGCTCATACCTTTTTTGTTAAGGGTCCAATAAAAGAACATTTTATATATATATATATATATATATATATATATATATATATATATATATATATATATATATATATATATATATATATATATCGGCTGATGTATCGGCTATCGGCAAATCAGCCGATTTATCGATTATCGGCATTTTTTTCATCCAAGTATTGTTATTGGCATTGGCCTCAAAAAATCCATATCGGTCGGGCTCTAGTCAAAATAATACTTAAATAAAAGATCCATCCATTTTCTATACCCACTTACTCCAGTTAAGGGTCACGTGGGGGCTGGAGCCTATCCCAGCAGTCACAGGGTGTGAGACGGGGTACACCCTGGACAGGATGCCAGTCTGTCGCAGGGCCACACATTCACACCTGCACACACACCTACAGACAATTTACAGTTTCCAATCCACATAACCTGCATGTCTTTGGATGAGGGGAGGAGGGAACCCACACAAACGCAGGGAGAACATGCAAACTCAACACAGGAAGGCCACAGGTGGGAATCGCAAGCAAATGCAAACTTTATTATTATTATTATTTCAAATTTGAAATAAAGTTTAAAATTAACCCAAAACATATTATTCACAACTGTAAGTTCAGAATCAGAAGAATCAGAATCACCTTTATTGTCATTGTAATTTGCATTGCAACGAGATCTGAGTGCAACTCCAAAAAGGTGCTTTCTGTGGTGCGAGTAATTTTTAGCCAATTAAAAGATAATAAAGATTAACAATAAATTATTCAGAGTATATGTACAACTAAATAAACATAAGATAAAATAAAATTTAAAAATAAATAAATAAGTTGTGCTTGTCAGAAGAAATTTGGCCCTTCTGGTAAACTTTCGTATCTTAAAACTGAAGAGCCGTAAAAATGTTTATACATTAATACCGGGAGGTCAAAGTTCTATGTGACAAAAAAATAAAAATAAAAATCTGGTCTTTCTGACAATTATAAATGCCTTTTTAAATGAATTCTGTGTTTCAAATACAAAATGTACCAGAAGCACTGAAATACTGACATCACTGAACTAGATGGTGACAAAAGCTCAAATATGAGACAAGGTCCTGCCTCTTTATTCATTTGAGAAGTTAACTTTTGGACAAAAAAGATGGGGTGACAACCAAAAAAAAAAAAAAAAAAAAATCAGCTTACAGCTAGTCTCATGCAGTTGAAGATGAGTGTGTGTATACATATATATGGGAACAGCCATCTGGTGTCATGCACCTGTTGCATGACACCAGACCTTTTTTATACTTGGGCGCTTGCTCCCTAGTGGTCTCCTTTGGACATAATAAACTCCAACCTGGAAGTCAAAAATATTGTAGTTCCTCCACTGGCCACTTGAGGCTGGCTCCAAAACAGAGCACTTTCCCATAGGACTCCGTGATAAAATGTCCACTTTAAAGCAGAAATAAACATGTTTACAGCCTGGTACAAAAAACAGTTTTGGTCTCTACAGATAGTTTCCGCCTGCATAACATCTATACAGGGGGTGAAATTTTTCTAACATTTTAGTTCAACACATTTTAAGTCGCAAAGTTCCGTATAATTGTGGGTGTGGTTGCATTGAGTGACAGCAGGTGAGTCCAGCGACTCCGCCTCTCGTAGTCCGACCGGAAGAGAGCTCAATGCGGAGCTACTCGCTGTTGTGTTGTTGTGTCTGTTTGTTTGGAGTATTTTATTACAAACACCTGGAATAACACAGCTTGCTGTGTGGTGAAACGCGCTAACGGCTCGTCTAAGATGTCTCTGTTGCAATATTCACATTGAGTGAAACTCTTGTTGGATTTAATGTTGAATGCTAATGGTGTTAGCACTTTTAGCAGCTGTTGGTAGCGTCATCTGTCAGGTCCACTTAATGCATCATTACTGAGAACATAAGTGCCTCATAACTTTTAATATCCATACCAAAGTAAATTGTTAGGAGAACAACAGCGCAGTTCACAAATTTAATAAATACCCGAATCAATGCTAGCCTGTTAGCTAGCGATTCGGACTCAAAGACAGGGGTGTGTTCATACCTTTTTTGTCAAATGCTGAACCACCTATGCTCCACCCCTTTATGCATTAATGAGTTCATTGTGAATCAGTGTGGGCGGGGCTCTCACCATGGTGACGCCCAGACATGACTGTCTGTATATATACAGTCTGCGGTAAAAACATTAATATCAGTTTTGACAGTTGTCTTACCTCTTACCTGTTTTTACAAAGTATCCAGCAAACTTTGATATGAAACATATCAAATTTTATCCCGAGTTCTTCCCGACAGCATCTCTGGGACTTTGTTTATTAACTGGCCCCACAGACGGTTTGCTATTTGGAGTTTATGCCATTTTTTTTTCCTTTTTTTTTGTATTGTGCGCAATATATAATCAGCATAACTTCACACAGATAAATGGTGTACTGTTTTGTTTTTACCTGCAATCACTAAAGCAGTCGTGAAAAGTATTTTTATTTCGGTTCCCAGTGGAGAAGAAAAGACAAGGCAAATGGGAGAGGTCGTGTCGGTAAGTGTTAGCCTACACAGCTAACCAGAGTAGTTCTATTCTCTCGCCTGCAAAACTGCCTTGACACATTTTAGCTCTGAGCCATAAACAAACCACAACACTTGTCCACTTTCCCACCACATTGTCACTTTTTCTTTGCATTTTCACTTTGTTTGCCTGTAATTTTCCACAAAAACTCATTGACAATGCCATACTTTGTCCCCTGGAAGTAGAGAAATGACGTCATGTGTCATATTATACCCCTTTAGCGCTCGCCCTCAAACGAGACTGTGGTGTCCTATTCATGGTTTTAGAGTATCCCAGAATCCTTTGCGCTCTGGGGAGGGAGGCTTGATAATGGCTCAGCTTAATGCTAACTTTAACATTGAAAATGCCATAGATATGCTAACAAGTTAGCATCTATCAACTGTTTCAGAAGACCATAACAGGTCGGTTTAACGTAAAAAATGGTAAATATTACTCACAGAAATATGCTCTTTAGGGTGTTAGTGGGGAAAAATTAAGAAAAATTGAAATAAACAAAGAACCAACGAAGCAGCAGATTGAAGATCAAAGCACTGTTTCATTGGTTCAAGGTTCAAAGAAAAGCCGCGCTGTAGAAATGGTTGATTATACAGACCTGCTGTAGGGTCTGTAATCAATGTAGAGAAATGATCATTTTCCTGACAAACACCCCCAAAAACGACGGCCACTCTGAAGGACCGATAAGGGAATCGTTAAGCAAAAAGGCTAATGATGTCGGTGGATCGAATAATTTCTTAAGGATACCCGAAAAGAACCAGTTCTCGACATGCAACTGTAACGACACGCTTTTAAAAAAAAAAAAAAAAAAAAAAGTCACATTAAAAACTCACAATTATCTTAGTTAAACACCTAAATATATATTTTTGGTTGAACTCATCTCCATTACGATGCAAAGTTGCAAGCAAGTTGCTTGTTTCTTGTCCACTCCACCACCCGCAAACGCTTGTTTACACTCACAACAAAATCTCGGCCTCCCCAGCGAGAACATGATTACACGGGAGATTTGACAGCATAAAGGCGCCGCTGAGACACAAAGACTCAAAGGTCTACTGTTTCTCCACTTCTGTGATGCTAACACTAGCATGTCTAGCTAGCAGTTTTCTCTTTTTACCTACATGGTGCATTAAATCAAGTCAAAGAGAAACACACACAGACTTTTTATTTCAGCGGCTAGTTTTTTGTTTTTATCTAATACCGATGGGAAAAAGTTGTTTGGCTCCGTGTGACCACCCGGGGAAGGATTTGGAAAAATGAACCTTCGAGATGAAATCAGCCTGCGGCTCAGACGGATCACTGAGCGACACTATCAATCCCATCTCCATTAAACCACAGCAGACAAACTCATCACAGACGACGACAAATATCGATCAAAACATCAGCGCATGTTAGTGCAAAACCCGTTTGTTTCACCAACAGGTGTTTTTGTTTCCCTCTATCTCTTTCTGTAAATGGACTCTATGAGAATGATAGTTCAACGTGAGACTGTGTTCTTTATTTTATTTACGTTTCTGAACATGTGCACTTCAGCCAACGTCACATGGACGCCAAACGGTCGCCATCTTTACTACAGCTCGACACTGCCCCCATGTGTCCAGGCTGTATCAGAACCGTTCAAAGCCATAAATCTGATTTTTTTAAATTATTATTGTTTATTTACTTACTCACTTAAAACTGCAGATTACCTAAGAGAACCTCAAAAGTGCCATTGTAAATAACAAAATTAATGTATGAGTGCCACATTTAGGAATTGTTAAAGTAAACGCAGTGTTATTTTTAAACATATTTAATAAGGCACACATTTGCTGAGGTTTTCTGCTCATTATAAACTCTGATGTAGAAAATCAATCAAATTTAACTGACCTGTAAATGTGCATTCATGCAACTGCCTCAGTGGCCACTTGACCTAGACTTTGGAAATGAAAGAAACACAAATAAGCTGATTTCAAGCTACGTGGAACTTCAAACACACCTGTGCTTAATTTCCATCATGCATGTGGTGTTGATTTTTCCTTGCAACAAGCCCAGACGTGCCCAGCAGATGGCAGTGTTCAGCAGGTAGCAGACAGGCCTATGAGACATTAAGTCAGTAAAATAAACTTGCTTTTTGGATTGATTTGACTGCATTTATATAGCAGAAGCTCAAATCGCTTTACAGTAATGCCTCACATTCACACACACTGATGTCAGGGTGTTGCCAAGGTACTGACTTCACATCAGGACTAACGTCTGGATTAAGGAACTTGCCTAAGAGCCCTTAGTGATTTTTCCTGCCAGATGGGTTTGAACCAAGGATCTGCTGGTCTCAAACCCACTGTTTAACCACTAGACCATCACCTCCCTGTTCCCACCTTGGACCTCCTGGTCCAACTCCAAGTGGAAATGAGGGAGAAGTTGACAGGACTTCCTATCACTGATTGTAAGCATTCGAGCACAGAAGAGTCTTAAGTCTAGTTTTAAAATGTTTGATTGAACTCACCTGTTGCAGTAGGTAAATTATTGGCAGGGGCAAATATACGGGAACTTGACTACATTTGGGTCTTTCGTAACATAGCCAACAACATACAGCCCAAGCATGTTTACATCGAGCGGTACAAATCCTCGCTTTCGGATTTGCCACTTTGCCGAGAATGCAGTATACCCACCCTCACCCATTCCACAGCATCGGTGCACGAACTGAAAACATTCTCCCACCTGTGTTCTGACACGTGCGACTGAACCAACTTAGCCATGTACAAGAAGGTGCAAAACCTTTGAGAATCTCAAGTTTGGAACAAAATTTTGCAGAATGAACAGGCAGATAATGCAAAGAAGCCAGTGCAGGATCAAATGTTTGTGTTCTAGTTTATGTATTTTTGAACAAACTGAGTTTCAAGAACATAAACATGTATGTACATATTCCACGCATGGACACATAGACAAATAAATATCAGAAGGTTTAAACATACAATCAACTGAGTGGGTAAACATTTATCAAGTAAAAACAATAAAAAAAAAAGTCTGTGGTCCAACTTTCTAAAACTGTTTGCCATCTGATTAATACAAGCAACAGCAGCCTCTAGTGGCCACCAGGACGCTTTGCAAGCAACTTGATAGGCCTGTTTTTCTACGTAACGGTCACTGTACACGACACAAGATGCCATCAGGGCCCAAAATAGCAGGTCCTCACCTTTATCTGTCAGAACCCAAAACCTATTTGCTGACTACCCAGTATTTGTTTTTTTGTTGTTGTTTGTTTTGTTTTTTTGACAGACATTTTGCAGTCCTGCTCATTCCCTCACTGACTGCCTTCATTAATCCTCTAGCTGCCCTTGTAAAATTTCCGATTGCTGGTTGGACAAAACTGCACGTATAAAAAATGCAACCTTGGTTCTGGAAGACAAATATGAGAATTTTTTCATTATTTTCTAAGATATTATAGACTCAAAGAACTGATTAATCAAATAAATAACCCACACTGCAAGAAACCTTTTTTGATGCTATCTATCTATCTAATATTTAATATTATTCATACAGAAAATTTTCTATATAGAATTTTTATATATTTTAATGAATTGTTCTTAGACATAAAAACACTGTGCTTATAATTTTCACCTATTTATGTAAAAGAGAAAACATAATTATACACTCCAATTTTATTGGATGTTTTAAATCAAAACTTTTCTGCCATGTATAAATAGAATATGGTTCGATTTCAGTTAATTTTATTAGTTTTTATATTTATTCTGATGTTGTCTTTGATGGGCTTGAGCTGTACTTCTAACAGCATCCAACAGAGGGCAGAACAACATCATATTTCAATCCACATTTTGTTTTTGCACCCTGCAATATGAAGTAGGAGTCTTCTAATAAATAAATAAATAACATTCCTGTGCACTTCTTCCCACCAAGTGAAATCTTATTACTTTTAATACCACCAAAAACGAAAATAAATGTTAATAATGACAAATCTTTCCACATAGCTTCACTGATGTCACTCTGTAGGGATTGAGATGATCTTCAACAAGCAGATGGACCACATGATGAACATAATTTACCTCCTCATACGTAAACAACTTGATCTTTAATAAATCTGATCTGTTTCATCCTCTGATTCCACTCTGAAAGGATTATAGAGACGCGCACTTAGAGGAATAATCTGGACTGAGGTTCTTCTGGTTGACCTGTTCATGGATTTCAACTACTCAGCCTCAAACAGTGCACACACACATTTTTGATTAGCAAAACTATTTATAACAATTTTTCCAATCAATCAGAGAGGCAGTTAATTGAATAGTGTTATTTCTGACACAGGCTACTGTTACATCAAAATTCTCTTTCCTCAGTCACCAAGCAATCAAGAACTAATGCTGAGAAGATTTCTGTCCATTTGTACCGCTAAACTAAACCTAAGCTTATTTTTTTAAAAACAAAATTAAAAAGCATGCTTCTTTCCATCTGGCGCAGGCGTCTTAAAAAAAAAAGGTCTGCAGACCACTGGTGGTCCATGGGCGACCCCTAGTGGTCGGTGAGTATATTATTAAAATATCACATTTTAAATTAATATAATGAAAAGTGTTTCTCAGACTGTTTAGAAATGAATCCAAAGTCTAAAAATCACTACAAAATCTAATATATTGCAGTATATATGTATTATTTTCATTATTAAAACTCATCCTGCCAAGATCATCTACCAAGACTCCAATGATGCCAAGGTGGCTTCAGCGGGAGTGGAGGTCAGAACAGGAAAGAAATGATGCGCCCAGGAGGCAGTCAACTGAGCTGAGGCAAGGATGGGGCACAATATTCTGGTGGGTACGGTGGCAACTGGGTGGGCTGGGCTCAGGAGTATCCCAAAACCTTGCTATAGCAAGGCTGGGGGAAAGGAGAGGTACGTGCAGAAGTGGAGGACATTCAATTCAGCAGAATGGTGAGCATGGCCAAGCAGGTTCTTGGTCCAGTTGGTGTATGATGTCCTACCATGACCTTCCAACCTGTTCACCTGGGGCCTGGCAGACACACAGGCTTGTCAGCTCTGCCCGAAGAGGGGATCACTGGAAATCTGCCCAAAGGCTTTGGGAGAGGGGTGAGACCACTGGCGCCATGACCAGGTTCTGCAGGCAGTAGCAGATAACATCTGCACCAGCATCACATCCAGCAAGTGGCAACACCCTTCAAGACCCTTCAACATACTCCATTGCCTTTGTTCATGCCAGAAAGAAGCCGCAACCTCAACCGAAAAGACAGGGTGGGCTACTTCCAACAGTGATTGACAACTCTTGGTTAATCTTGGCAGGCAGCTGAAGTTCCTGGACACCATCACAGTTACCACTTGTAGGTCAGACATGGTCATGATGTCTGAGGCAACCGAGCGTGGTTTTGTTGCATTTGACAGTCCCCTGGAAAGACAGGATGGCAGAGGCACAAGAGAGGAAGAGGGCAAAATATATCTCTCAAGTAGCAGATTATCAGAGGCAGGGGTGGAAGGCTCGCTGTGAGCCTTTTAAAATGGGCTGTAGGGACTTTGCAGGGTCTTCTCTATACCAGGTCCTCTGACTTTTAGGCATCTGTTGACCGCAGAAACAAAGAGACATCAACAACATCTTGGAAGCAGCTGAAAAAGCTTCCTGGTGTCTCTGGATTAAGAGGAGTGATGAGTGGAGAAGCGAGCTACCTGGACACAAATCGGGGCCTGATCACCCCCGGCCGAGTCACCTGGGGGAGGGTGTTTGGTGATAAGACCCAAAACATGCGATGACCCTGGGTTCATCACTGATGATGTATCCAGGTTGCACCACAAGGTGTATTACATGACTACCTCAACTCGAACATAAATTATTATTGTTGTTGGATATTTGGGGTGTTAGATGGTCTGCAAGATATTTTTTTACAGTTTAAGTCGTTCTTGGTCTGAAAACATTTGAGAACCACTGGTTTTGAGCAGCTGTTTCTAGTTACAAATTAACTATTTGCCAAATTACACAAACATTTGAAAAATCACATGCAGTAGATTAGAAAATTCTGGTTTAAACTGAATTCATAAAGTCCCTCTTTTACAACCCTTAACATATGCAAATATCATTAGCAAACTACAGTCCAAGTATAG
Source organism: Thalassophryne amazonica (assembly GCF_902500255.1). Taxonomy (NCBI): domain Eukaryota; kingdom Metazoa; phylum Chordata; class Actinopteri; order Batrachoidiformes; family Batrachoididae; genus Thalassophryne; species Thalassophryne amazonica. Next base: position 63,330,840 of record NC_047121.1, read on the forward strand.
TATTCACCTTTGATCATTTCTTTGTGAGAAAACATTTGATAAAGAAGGAATGAATGAGTCGACGGGCAACCGGAGTTACACAAATCTGCTCAATATAAAATACTGCAAGTATCCTCCTTTGTACTAGTCGGTGTGGTTATGGTACATCAATGTCTGAAGAAATATGACCGCTAAAGGGTATTCTAATATACTGGTTCAAATCAATCCTGCACCCTTAAGACAGGATTAGTTTCATATGGGGATATGGTAATGTACTTCTATCATTTTTTTAGTGACTGTAGTCCGTCCGAATGCGCCATTTCAGTCATTTTCACAGCATTTGTAAAATGATCCACTGAAATTACCTCAGGTTTCACTAACCCTCTATACAAAAGTCTTCATAAGATACAGTAGCTTTGCTCTTTGTTTGTTGTCTCACATGTATGTTGCCTTGCATTGAGGCCTATTTTGCCAACAAATCGTACCATTCGGAGCATAATTTTGAACATGACTTTTATGCAAAGCAACCAAGATAACTGAAACTTTTAGGAATGATCGTACACAGCCTGAATTTTAAATTTGAACATTGTAATAACTCCTGCACAGGTTGGACCTGTGTAGGAGTTGTTACAATTTTTAATGCATGTATATACATGCATTTGCCTGAAGTGGAAAGCTTTTAAATTTTTAACGCCTGCAGAGTGAGTCTCTAATCTTATTTTTACTTCTATTTAAACAGTTGGTGCAGCATTTCTTTAATATGCAATAATCATTGTGTGATTAATAACAAGAAATGGACTTTTTCAGCAGCTTTATTAGCTGGTTTCATTATAGTTCCAACTTGAGAGCCATAGAGCGTCAAAACAGGCCAGCAAATTGATAATCGTCTTCTTTTGCGCTTATAAACTGCTCTGCAGTGGAGCAGAATTCAATTGTTGAAGTTGTTACGAGGACCCATTAGAGACTGAAAAGTAAAATGTCATATGGATTACAGCTAATGCAGCACATAAAGTTCAATTGGCGACATGCAAAGTATTCTAGCCATCAAATGAAGCTGTTAGACTTTAGATAAGTATGTCCATAAGAGGATGAAACAGCTTGATGGTTGCCTGGTAACAGCATCTATCAAAGTGACTTGAAGGGATCCCGAGGTCATCCTGCTCAAAGGTGCTTTCGCTCTTTCATACATCCCAAAAGCGCTAGTTCCCCCTCAGAGTTTAATCTGAAATTGAAGCCTCTCAACTGCAACGGATTATAGGGGCTAACTCGAGCATGAAGCCAGGGACTGTCTCCTAATGAGTCCAGCCAGCAGAGCATCAAGTGACTCCAACCATGAGGAAACTATTCCATGCCATTCGAGAGTAACAGTGCGGAATGGTCGAGTGGTGGGCAGGTGAGAGATTCTGTTTGCTGACTGTTTGCATTATAGCTGGTGCAGCCCAATTTATTTGTAACCTCTGTGGAGGCTGTGATCGCTCCTGTCCATCATTTTGATGCATACCTCATTCCAGACAACATATCACAAGATAACAATGAAAAGCATCACAAGAGCCTACACACCATAACATAAAGGTACAATATTCATATTTCTCCAACGTAATATTTTAGCTGATCAATACAGGTTTCAGATCATTCATCTACTGACGGCTTCTTGGTTGTTGAGATTTACACACACAAAAAAAACATTTTTTTTCGTTGACCTTGACCTTTGACCAAGCTACTCCAAAATCTAATCACCTCAGGATAACCTTCCAGGTAATATTCCCTCCATGTTTGAAGGAAATCCATATAGCTGTTTTGGAGTTATCTTCTCCGCAGACATACAAAACAAGATCTTGCTTCAGCAGCAGGTCGGGTGAAAATTACAGTCAAACTCTCTCAAAATATTTTTTTTGAGGGATGACCTTTGGATTAAAGATCTAAATCAGCCTCAGAACTTTTTGTTGTGTCTCATTCTGCATTTTTACATGAGGCTATATTTGGTCCTATTGGTGCAGTCCTATTACTGCCAGAGTCCTTGGGTCACAGACCTTGGACAAGTTCAAAGATGGTTAATCTTGACCTATTTTAAGAGGTTAAAAAGTCACATTCTGTCCTTATTTTTAATGGTATGATCTCGCAGAGGTTAGTGTGGTGATGTCACTTCCTGGTGTCGCTGACTGCTAACTTTGCTTCATTTTTGGCTAAATAACACCTTATGCTTATATTATGTAAAAGCTAGCAAGAAATAAACACTTCTAAAAGTGAAAATGCTGTTTCTGGAACCTATTAACACCTCTGAAGTGATTTACCAGACATTCAGCGGACATTAGTATGGTGACGTCACAGGCTAGTAGCTAGCTGCAAACTCTGTTTTGTTTGCGTGTAAATATAACCTCTTTGTCATATATTATGTAAAAGCTAGCGAGAAATAAACACTACTAAAACTGAAAATGCTGTTTTTGGAAACTATTAACACCTCTGAAGTGATTTACAAGACATTTTGCGGACATCAGCATGCACGCTAACTTTCACTAACTCAAAGCTAACTTCCGCTCTTGCAGACACCATTAAAACATAAATATTGATTTTGATTGATTGATTGAGTGGATTGAGTGAACATGTACAAAGTGTACATAAGACAATAGGATCTTAATAATTAATTAAACAACTGCAAATTATAAAGACAAATGTCAGTTCGACCTCGGTTTGAATCCAGCTCATGCTATCTGTTCATGTCCTTGGACAAGACACTTCAACTACATTGTCTCAGTCCCCCAAGCTGTACCACCCTCAGCTGGGAAAGTACCTGTCCAGGAGGAATCATAGACTCTCATCCGCTTGACGCTATGGAATCTGGGGGTAAGCACTGGCACCAATGGACCTCAGGATTTGAACAGAACTCACGTCTTCTTCTACTTCTCTGCTGCTTGCAGTCACTTTTCTGGATGCTACCTCCTCCACTACACCACCAACAGTCAGCACCTGTCTGATGCCTGGAGTAGACTCCACCCCTGCCTTCTTCTAAAGGCAGGATATGAGATCTACATACCCCTACAGTGACATACCAAGGACAAAAACTGTTCTAACTTTCTGTACAATATCACCATGGTTTAAAATCTTTAACTGCTTCTTGTCTGCTGAGTCTTCATGGTTGAACGTGATTGGATGGAGGGTAGAAAATTAAACACTAGAAAGTCACATTTAATAAAAGGTGGGATCATTTTATGCTCTGTATCTTCTTTTATACATACTTTAAAACAAAAACACATTTTAAGTCTACAAGAAAACAAATTTCAAATTGTGCCTTAGTGAGAGGTTAATATGTCAATTATTTATACAGTGTGATACAGGACAACAATTATTTCCTCTTAGCAGAATACCATCAATGCAGCAGTTCTTTAAAATGTCACTCAACAAGCAATTTAAACAGGAAATAACACTAAAATAAAAGCCAAGATTGAAAAAAGTTTCAACTTAACAAGGTATGAGGGAAATACTGAGGAAAGTCGTACTCATCTGCCTCTATATACACCAATATACTTTACTTCCACTCCCAAAATACTTTACTCCCACGCAGCGATCTCCTCTACAAATGCATCAACAACAACAGCTGGAAAAAACATCCAGAAGAAATTCAGGAAAAGTGCTTTGCGCAGATGTGCTCAGATGATGGCCAGATGTTCTGCAGGAAGTCCAGATGAAGAATGGGTTTTGAGAATCACAGGGGGAGGGGGAGGGTGCGTCAGTTCAGCGCAGGACAACCTGCAAGACGGTGCTGAAAGTAGTCAGTCTTTGTTGTGGCAGAGAAGCCTTTACGGACTTTTGGCCTCCTCTACTGGACTCAGGCGTCCACTAGCATTCTCCTCAGTCGTCTGTCTCTCCTGTTTGCCTTCCTGCAGTCTGTCATGAGAAACAGTCCCCAGCACTTTGGCGCTGTGCTCCTGCGCTTTGGCCCTGAGCGCAGCAATGCTGTTCTCCCTCAGTTCTTCTTTAGAAATGGTGGACTTGCCTTCTGACATCTTCTTCACCTCCTCCTCGGTATCTTGTGCCCTCTGAGAGCTCGGCTGCTGGGGTGCGTCTGACTTTCCTGTCGATGCGGGAGCTGCCACCTCCAGGGACTTTTTGTGCATCCCTGCAAAGAGTTGCGGGTATTCAGATTTAGAATAGCGTCTGTTGCTTGGTAAGCCATCTTGGACTGAAAATAGTAAGCAAAAATAGTTCTGGTTTAGAATATAAATGTTTTAAATGGACATTGGAAATGCAAGACCCATAACGTTGTCTATCAACTAGATATTTTTACCTACAATAAATAACATCTACTTTACCTGCCGTTTCAGTCAGTGACGATAGTAGCAAGGCAGAAATGTGCAAAATATCACTGCAATTGTGCATTTTATGGGAAAAACACCAAATTTTGCAGATTGATTGATTTATCTAATAAACATGTTTTATATGGTTACACACTGAATCCATTCAAACCAAAATTTTCTGCTTGGGACTTCGGTGAGGGTGGTTGCATCTCTGCCTCTCCTCTATATTTTTCTATCTCTGCTCCAACCTTCAAAAGTCCCAACTTCACCAGACTGTAAATTCTTCAAGCTATATTTAGAATAACCATGGCATTGACCAGCTGGTCTCTGAATGCTATTGACATCATTTTTTGAACAAGGAAATCAGGACTGGGGGACCCTGCATGCCCAGATGGAACCTATCCTGCGGGCTATGTTTTTGACGCCTGGGAGAAGTGGCGTGTTGCGTGCTTGCCGCTGCTCTCAGTGAAAGACGTCAAAGACTTATTTTTATTTGCTTTTATGGTAGGAGGGCTGGGGTTGATTGGGTTATGCACTGCCCTGACCTACTGGGAAGTTGGCAAGACGGCTGCTACCAGAACCACAACCCCACATCTGTCCATCATGATTAATGAAGTGGGCAAGATGGTACAATCTCAGACTGCGTTAACTTTTGAACTTAAACGCATGTTGGAAAACATCTCGGAGTAAATATCTGCCTTGCAAAGGAAGATGTTGGAGACCATGGAATATTCATAAATTGGATTTTTACGGCCAGAGGAGCTGCAAATGGAATTTCTGTGTCTCTCTGCCTAAACCAAAACAAGGCAGCCTTATCAGCAACCGAAGGTCAAAACACCCCGCTTGTTTTCCTCCAGAAGGATTTTCGATGGCCTTGGTGAAGCATTCGGCTCCCCTCTTATCTGCCCTCCCTTACAGCCTGCTGTCAAGGCAACTCCAGATTTTATGCACATGTGTACCGAGACCAATCATAATCATCATTATCATAACATTGATTTAAAACATTTGAGCTTGACATTATATCTGTATATTATTATTATTATTATTATTATTATTATTATATCAAACAGTATATGTGCAAGATTTGGTGTCTTTACCATAAAATGCACAATTATTTCATATATCTACCCCACTATAGTGAAAATTTAGAGCAACACACATGCTAAAGAGGTCATATTATACATTTTTTAGCATGCTAATAACAGTTGCCAGGTGTCTTAATGGGAGATATTAAAGTTTTTGGCACAAACATTGCATATACACTGATTGATGCATCCTTAAAAATCTATTACAGGCCTCTATGAAATTAGCGTTTTCGGGGCATGTAGTTTTAAACAGAAGTTCAACATCTGAACAGTGGATCACAGGCCAACTCAGTGGGCGTGGCTTACCTAGCTAGAAACAAATCCAAAACAACCATCAGTGACATATGTCACATAAGTCTAAAACAAACCATTTCAGACCTGAATTTTGCTTATAGCCAGATTGTTTCCACAAGCTCAGGCACAAACTTGTAACATCTTGCCAATGTTTAGCATGAAACTGCAGCAGTATTTTAAATGTAGAAAAGAATGTGCACAATATGACCCCTTTAATTTTTGATAGTTACAAAGAAAGTTCTTGCCAAGAATGAAGCACAGAATAAAATGTTTACAATCCACAAACTGGTCACAATTGAATGAATGTGTGCAGACAAACGGAAAGATGGCAGACTCACCGAGCAGCCAGGGGGCGCACGACTCCATGATGCCATCCTTGGCAGACTTGAGGATGGACTCGGGCAGGGGGATCGAATGACGCACCATGGCACCATACAGGCCATACTCTGCCATCACGGTGCTGCGGCCCCAGCATTTCTCCCTCTTCCTCCACTTGGCTCTGCGGTTCTGAAACCACACCTGTGACAAGACAGACAAATCAATGAGATATTAAAAATAAATTTCCAAAATGTAGCAGCAGCCAGAAAAAAGTGAATGCATCATGAAGCGTCATTTGATCACAGCTGTTAAATAATGACAAAGAGGTTAATAACAGTGAGGAATTTCTCACTCTTAGAGAATCACTTTGGGATTCTGGGAATGTCCTTGTGTGGTTGGCATCCTAACTAACCAGTCGCTCTCACTGTGTCCTGTACAACAGCGTCACCTCAAACCTTGTTCCCATGAAATACGAGGTTCCACAGGGATCCATCTTAGGCCCCCTGCTTTTCTCCCTTTATATAGCACCCCGTGGGTATTGCGACTTTTCACTGCTAACACTGACGACACACAGTTGTACATGTTGATAACTGCTGGTAATCTCATACAAGTTAAGAATTTGCTTCAGTGAAAAGATGGATGTCGAGCAATTTGTTATTTTTAAATTCAGAGAAGACTGAAATGATGGTCGTTAGTCCAGTGAGACATAGACACCAGTTTGACCAGCTCATGCTTAACCTTGACTCGTGTGTCATACATTCCACTGACAAAGTGAGGAACTTTGGGGTGATTTTTGATCCCACATTGTCCTTTGACCTCCACATTAGAGAAATCTCTAGGATTGCTTTCTTCCACCTTTGTAACATAGCAAGGATTTGTCCCACCCTGCCTATGGCTGATGCAGAGACTCTGATGCATGCATTTGTCTTCTCTAGACTGGATTACTGCATTGTTCTATTCTCTGGATTACCTCAGTCCAGCATTAGGGGTCTCCAATTGGTTCAAAATGCTGCTGCCAGAATTTTGACAGTAAGTAGAAAGCTTGACCACATTACGCTGATTTTGGCCTCCCTTCACTGTCTTTCTGGGAGGTATGTCTGTCTCTGTGAGGTCTGTTTTGAAGGTTCTGTTACGAATTTATAAAATTATTCACGGACTAGCACCTTCCTACTTAGGTGACCTAATTAAACCCTATGTACCAGCCCAGGCTCTGCATTCTCAAGGTGCAGGACTACTTTGTGTCCCTAAGGTTAAAAAAAGTCGGCAGGCCACAGAGCTTTCTCTTATGGTGCACCTGCTTTTGGAATGATCTCCCTGCATCAATAAAACAGTCAGATTTTGTAAAGACTTTCAAGTCCAAACTTAACAAGCACCTATTTTCCCTTTCATATGGAAAGTGCACCTGCCTTGTGGAATGATCTCCCTGCAGAGATTAAATGGTCAGAGTCTGTAGAGACATTAAAGTCCAGACTAAAGATGCATCTATTTTCCCTCTTGTATAATTGGCATACCGGTGTAATATGAAACTATATTTCCTTTCATATTATTATTTCATATTATTATGTTATATATGTTATTATATTATTATTGTCTAAATTCTGGGTCGGTAAGTGAAGCACAGGCTAGCTACCAGCGACCACCTTAGTCATCTCTCTGCTTCCCTGCTGATGTACTGCTGGTGAACTCAGACCTTAGGTGCAGTTATTTCCTGCTGACTGATTCTGCTCTTTTTCCCCCATGTCCGAGGCACTGACGAGACCTTTAACAAATGCTGGCCCTGCATGCCAGGGCGTCGGACTGACCCCAGGAAGCCCTACCGAGTCAATGAGCCACTGAATCATTGCTTTGAAAAAGGATTTAATTGGACTGAACTGTTAAAACTGTAATTTACGAACATGATGTTTTTGCTGTAAATAAATAAATAAATAAATAACATAAAAATATTGGACATTGTTGACAGAACATGTGCTTCAGGTGTATTTTGACATTTATTATTATTATTTTATTTTTTTCATTTCAGTGAGCTGAAATATTAACATGGAATGATGCGTATTTGACACTTTGAAAAATGACAAAATATGCATTGCCATATTTTCTGGAGTATAAGTCACAGTTTGCTTGTTTGTTTGTTTTTTGTTTGTTTGCTTGTTGTGACTTATATACTGAATAACCACACGTCTCTCTGTTAATAATAATTATAATAACTTCATATGGGGCTTTTCCAGGAATCAAAGCACTAAACAAAATAAACTCCTATAATAAAAGATAACACCTCCAGTATTAAGAATTATATTACAATGCATAGAAATCCCAAATTAAAGAGCTGATAATACAGAAAAAAAAATGTGTGACTTGTGTTTTCCCTCTTGAAGAAGTTTTAATTAATTTATTTATTTATTTATTGACAGTTGAAACTAATACTTCAGAAAATACAGTAATATGGGCATAAACCAGCTTCTCATTGGTCCGTAACTTACTTTGTTGAATGGACCATATGTGTTGATGGATAAGCAAGGGCTCAGTTCTTGGATATCTCGTGTTAAGGCAGGTGGAAACTTCCATCACTACATTTTTTTTCCGGCTATGTTGGAATTTTTCAACTCTGGAACTGGATTTGTTGACGACAGGGCATCTCCCACCTCAGTGACTGAGCTGGTATCAACACAATCACTGATTGAGTCTATTTCATGGGACTCAAACCTTTACCGCATTGTTTTCAACTCTCCCGTCAGTGTGAACACTGGAATACAAGTCAAATTTGTTACAGAATTTTGTTGGAATTTTGTGGCGATTAGTAAAACTACACATTTTTTGGAAAGTGCATGGAACTGCCAATCAGAAAATGGATGATTCCATTTACCAGGAAGCCACCGTGGCAGCCATGTTGGATTGGGAATGGTGGATTAATATCTCAGCTTCAAGATCACCCAGGAGCTTGATTCCAGTGACTAAAGACACATTTCCACGGCAAAGGAACCTAATGGTGCAAATTAAAGCAGTACAAGTGGGCAAAGTCACCAGAAAATCCTAGATGGTCACCCATGAATGTGACTTTCAGCAGTCACATTTATATTGAGCAGGTTGCAGACAAACTACATGCAAAAGTTCCATCACAGATGTTTGTAATTTTCTAAAAATCCCCCAGCAGGTGCCAGACACATCTATGGGATGTGACATAGCCAAAACAAGAAAGCACAAGACACACCTCCGCCAAGGCCACATACTCCCTACTGCAAAAATACCCACTTTCACTTGTGGTACGTATCAAGCTTTGTTTTCTTAATAAGCATGCAATGAGACAATAATCTGAGTGAGTGAGTCACATTCTTTCAGACATGATAACTCCAAAAATAAGAATGCCAGCATCTCTTTATTTACCATGTCGCATGTTGGTCTATAAGAGATGAAGTGATTACATTTTAATCAATGTAGGTATTGGGTAACATGTTCAAATATTGTATAATTTAATACTGTGTTGATGTGTCCATTCCTTGACTTGTTCAAAGAATACTGGCTGTAAAAATTATGATTTAGCTGTGCTATATTTAAGGGTATGTATGCATATGCATGCCATTGCTTTGACTTTTGTATTTTTATTTTATCTACGTATGTTATGTTGCAGAGATTAGTTTTTAGTGTGAATTTAAAGGGCATCAATTTTAGAAATTTTAATAAAAAGAAGTCTGACTACTTGTTTTTAAAATTTGAAGTCACTGCAAAATTCAGAAGCGTAAAAGCTCAATGGTTCACAAACGTTCAAGCACCACTGTACATATGGTCATATCACTTAACCACCCGGAATTACAAAAACAAATTAGAGCACCGCGCTTGTAGCACAAATCTCCTCCAACACTAGTTTCCAATTCCACAAATTTATTACCTTGGAAAACATTTTCAAGGTCAAAGTCCTGTTAGAAGTAACTTTTCATAAACTAAAATATAATACAAAAAATAGATCAAAAGGGCTTTTCAATGTTCAAATGAATGAAATATCCGCTAAATCCGCAATACGGATCAGATGCAGCTCAGACTTAGTCTATTCACTGAGAGTGTCAGTTTGCACCTCACTGTCACAAATGAGAGTGATTGAGACACTTTTGATTGAGATATAATGCAAAATGTACATCAAATGGACTTTTCAATGTTAAATTCAAATATCCACAAAATCTACAATTCAGATCAGATCCAGATCAAACTTTGTCAGGTGATAGTGAGTGTCAGTCTGCACCTCACTCTCAAATATGAGGGTGATTGGGGCATGTTTGATTAAGATATAATGTAAAATATACATTAAATCAGGTTTTCAATGTTAAATTTAAATGGACACAAAATCTGTAATCTGGATCAGATCTGGATCAAAATTTGTTAGTCAGTAAAGGATACCATCCTACACTGAAAAAAGAGAATGTTTGAACCAACTTAAAAAATTGTTACAATTTGTAAAAAACCTGAATGAATTAAGTTGTTTGAACTTAAGTTTGTAAGTTGGAGTTGATTTAACTTTCAAAATTAAGTTCAAACAACTTAATTCATTCAGGTTTTTACAAATTGTAACACTTTTTTAAGTTGGTTCAAACATTCTCTTTTTTCAGTGTACATAAAGCTCTCAGTTATGAAAGAAATTCATTTTTTTTCTGCAGAGTTATGAATTTTTTTATATTCGTTCATGTTAAAGATAGAGATTTTTGCAATTTTCCAAGATTTTCCTGACTTTGCCCTTTGATCTATGACATTGAAAATTGAATCAGTTCTTGCCTATCAGGATATGAATCTTCAGTAAAAAAAATTCTTAATATATGAAAAATTGTGGGCTCCAGGCTGTTCACAAACAGACAGACAAACAGAGGAGAAAATATAAAAGTGTAAAAAGACTAAAAAAAAAAAAAAAAAAGACAGTTGAAATTTTAAAATTTTATTAAGATCCATTCATATAATTTTTTTAATTCAATGTTGCTATATTGCCAGCATTCTTATGGTTCCCAGATCCAGAATATGTTCCAGATTGACTCAAAAATTATATAAATTATTTCCTATGACGTTCATTTGCTTACAAAATGTAATCAAAGTTCATTATTAGATCTTTTTTTTAATTAAATGTTTCTGAATGCTTAAAACTTCTTATAAATTCTGGATCCTAAATGTGTCAAATTCAAAATATTTTTCGAGGATGGTGTTCATCTAACTCAACAAATTTCACCAACATCCTCTCACAACTTTTTTTTTTTTTAGTTAAATGATGCTAAATGCTGGCATCTCAGTTCAAGAACATCTTCTGCATGGCCTCCAGAACTGAATCACAGTGCTATCATCACACTGAGTTATTGATTAATGGACTCACTCACTCACTCCTCTACACTTTTGCTATCCAAACCTCCTGCTACAAAAAGAGCAAATTCTCCAGCACATAATTTTTTAGTTTTTAATCAGCTGCATGTATATCTGGATGAGATGCAAGACCTTGTGCACAAATCCTCCATTTGAGAATTTGATATTTGGGCCTGTGTGAGCCGGAGCCTGAGTGAGTGCATCGATTTGCTGCTGGCTACAGGTGGACGCTGCCTGTCAGGGTTTATCTGCCCAGACGTTTCTAAATGATTTGACAGCTGATAGCCACAGCCAGCAAACACAGTGTCAGCTCAAAGTGATTATTGCACCACACAGGAGCCTTAAAAACACTCCACTCAGAGGCACCTGTGAAAAATATAGGGGCCCCTAAGAGGAGCTTTTACAGGAGACACACATTAAATTGAAAGCTCTTTTTTTTCCTCCAAATAATTCGGATGATAACCCTTATTTCATACAAGACACTTCTTTTTCTTTTTAAATGAGAAATTGCTTCTGTGGCTGTGAAAAGCTGCGAGCAGAAGCGACCCAGGGGCCGCCGAGGCTGATTGAAAAATAAGTTAATTTCAGGCCCGATCGATGGCGGGCAGGCGGGCAAATATCACGGGAAATTAAACTCCCGGGACCCGAGGGAGCAGCAGCTATTGACCCGTGCTAATAAATTCAATGTAGTTATTTCATTTGAACTCAGCCAGCCTTCTCCAAGCTCGTCTGATTTAACTAATTACACCCAATGAGAAAATTGGGTATTAATTTTATTTAGGATAGGAACAGGTCCGGGTTTATTTATTTATTTGTTTGTTTTTTAATCTGTAGCTGCGCTCTTAATGAGAATGAGATTAAAAGGCGAGCGGGCAGATGGATGGTCCGGGTCACACAGCAATCTTCCTCCGCCTTGATGGCTTGATTAGGTCGTTAGCGGCTCCTTCTACGAGAACAAATTGTTTCACATCCAACTGCTCCCGGTGACAAGCAGCGGCCTCTGCCGCTCCTCACACGGTCCGTGCGCAAAGACTGCGCCAAAATGCGCAAAAGTCAACAAGTAGCTCCAGGATTCTTTCTCATCGTCAGCCTTTTATTATTATTATTATTATTATTATTTATGATTTTTCCTCGTCATCTTTGTCGCGTCCGAATTATTGCAAGACACGTTCACTGGTGTCGCACATGCAGCGGACATAGCGCCCTTTTGCGCACATATTTAGAAAAGAAAAAGAAAAAAAAGAGACGAGTTTAAAAATAGCTTTTGCATTAAATTAAGTGTCCTCCAGTTTTTTAAAGAAACTCAAATTTGCTAGATGTAAGCTGAAAACATGAACACTGCATTCTATGATTTAGGCACCTTAATTATGTCGCCAATTAAACCATTGATCAAATTAAATTTACATTAAAGATTGCAAAATAGCCCCTTTTTGTTTCTCTCTCTTATCTGTCTATATATATATATATATATATATATATATATATATATGAAGTAAGTATTTAGAAATAAATAAATCATGTGACCTCTTTTCAACTTTTAAAAAACGTATTATCTTTTAATCGATCAAATTTCCACAACTTTTAGGTGGTCTCTTGCTGCTCCTCTTTGGTAGGTTATTATTATTATTCTTATTATTATGAAACAGAAACATATATATCTTTTGTTGAACTAGAATATTTTTAGATATTTAAAATTGGACCGTATTATCCTATTGATGAAGAAACAAACAAAGCAAACATCAAAGAATACGTTTTTATTAAAATACTAGGCTTTCTAAAACCTTTGTACTGTTATATATATATATATAAAATAGATTTAAATTTCAAAACATCCAATCACAATTTTAAAACCTCAGGCTTCTTTGCACCATTATTTTACGATTATATTCTTAATCTCAATTGCAAATAAATCTTGGCAACATGATGTTAATTAAATACTAATATATAACAAAATACTAAAGGTAGCGTGCACTTGATATGCAAACACCTTATTGGACCCAAGTGAATATTTATTTACTTTTACAGCCAGTTGGCTTGAAATAAATCAGACAATTTCCGTGTGTGTGTATATATATATATATATATATATATATATATATATATATATATATATATATATATATATATATATATGAACTTGCATTTTTTTTTCATTAAAGTTGATGTTTTAAAAAATATTTTGGAAAATTATTTAAAGAATGTTTTGAAATAAATATGTGCTGATTCTACCAGTATGTACCAAAAATAAGCAGAACTCAAACTCGAGGTGGGTGTAAGTTTTGAAGTGATTAACATGAAACCATGGTTGTTGTGTTCTTAGATTAATAACTGTGCACCTGTATCCTGTCCTCGGGCAGCTCTGTCTTCATGGCCAGCATCTCTCGGGCATAAACATCCGGATAGTGAGCTTCATTAAAGGCCTTTTCCAGCTCCTCCAACTGGTAGGAGGTGAAAATGGTCCTGTGGAACATCAAGTCATTCTTTTGTTATAAAATGCAATTTATATTATATATATATATATATATATATAGCCACTTTCTATAAAATCATTTAGAATCAAATCAAAATAAATAATATTTGGCATCACAGGTCTATATGTCTTTTATAATTAGTAATTAATAAGTAACAAATGGTATTTCGCTGTCATAAATCATTAAGAGTGAACACAAAAATAAATTAGCAGCAATTTAAACAAATTACCGTTGAAATTATACAATATAAATTATTACCCATAAATAATCACTAACCGGTGACGTCTTTTCTTGCGTTTCTTGCTTTGATTTACTGATGATTTAGATAATTTTCGTTCATTTGAAGACAAATCTTCTGAGTCTGGATGTTTTTAAGGAAAAAAAAGAAGGGAAAAATAGTTAAGATGGATTCGATTTTTTTTAACAGATACAGTAAATGCAATCCCCTGACTTTTATATTTTTTTTTCTTTTATTATTATTATTTTAATGATTTCATACCTGAGCTGGGGGATTGGCTGGCGTCCAGCGGCCTTGCGCTCCTGCTGAGCGCCTGCAGGTGCACGTCTTGCGCGTCCGACAGCACCGTCTCCAAAAATGCAGGTTGGCTGTAAAACGACGGAATTCCACCGGGGCCGATTAATCCCATTCCGACGCCCACGCCGGCGGGGCCCAGCACGGACCTGGCGGCGAGCAGGTGCGCCCCGGCGGGCAGCGAGCCCAGAGGACTCCTCGGGGCCGCGGATGGCTCCTTGTTGAGCCCCAGAATCTCCTGGATGCCAAAGCCGGTGCACCTGGGCGGCGGATGGGTGGCGCTGCTCTTCGGCTGGTGGCTCCCTCCGTGCGCGCCCACCGCGGTTTTGTCCGATAAACTTTCCGACAGCACAGAACCTTGTTTCCCCGTCATAGCGTCGATCGAAAGGCCTATTTCGTAATATACCGTCGTGCACAGGATGGTCCCCCGTGCATGATCCTCAAAAAACACACACGAGTTCTCTAGAAAATGGTCCTTTTATCCAACAGGTCCACCCCAACGAAAGGCAGGAGGCAGCAGCCAATCAGCTGCAAGGATTCAGGATTCCTGTGGATCATGGATGCATCGTGCGCGCTTTCAGATGCACATGATTTCCTCAAGTCTGCGCAGATAGGAAAAGGATTCAGACTGCAGAATAATAAGAATTTCTTCAAGACAAAATGCGAAAACTGGATTTTAAAAAATAACCACGATCATACTGTGAATAAAACATCTGCAACGCTGCGATTAAAAGGCACAAAATCACATTTTCACTCGGGAGCGGCTCTAATTAAATAATATGACTCTCAGCCTTTACTTACCTTTGAAATGCAGAGGGACTGGTGCACTCGGTTGGCGCACGCGGTTTTACGCACAGCCAACTATGATCTGTGGCCGACTAGTGGCGCGCACGCGTGGGTAATTGATCTCCAGATGCCACGGGAAAGTTATCACGCGCAAATCAAAGGCCCTCCCAAAAAAGAAAAAAAAAAGAAAAGAAAAAAGCGACAGCTGGACGGCACAGAGCCGCTGAGCGCGCCCGCAGAGCTCTAATCCCATAGAGGCTGCAGAGCAGATTAATCCACGGCCGCCTTTCCACGGAGAAAGTGGCAAATGATGCTGAATATATGGGCCACGTGTGCGCAAGGGAAAAAACAAAACAAAACCAAAAACATCAAGGAATATGGTTTATTATAACAACTGCATCACCGCCACCAATAAGAACTACAAGAAATAAATAACTAACACGCATGTCATGATGGTTATGTGTATAGATACATGGCTAATAATGAGTAATTGTGAAAGGATGATGCAGATAAAAAAAAAAAAAAACAGTGTGGTATACTGAAAAAATTATGTCTGATATAAAGCGAGTATTTTGTGTAATTAATAATTTTGTAGATGTGTTTGAATTTATAACTCCATGCTAATCCTAATAATGACAATAATAAGTGCAAGCATGGACTACAGGTTTATAGATTATGTGCACATTTACTTTCTTCATGCATGTTATTTGGATCATTTTTGTTCACTATTTCTTTCAGCGTCATAAAAACACTGAGTCATGAAAACTGCTTTTACACTTTTCAACTGAGTTTTAAGTTTGCTATAAATCTCTTGATGTTGCACCCCCAATAAATGTTTATTTATTTATTTGGGGGGGGGGGGGGGGGGTATGTTTCCCGGACTGTTTTAAGGGACTATATGAAAGGTTAAACATACAAGGAAAAAAAAATATTATGCAAATATCACAGAAAAAAAAGGATGCATGACTTATTGCACATGATCAGAATGTGTCCAAATAAGGGAATGTTCTTATGTTTCTCAAATAGAAACATAAGAAAATTCTGATGAATATAGATTTTCTATCAATGCTTTTTGTGGTCGTTTTCTTGTTAGTAAATGACCTAATTTGAGATTTCCAAATGTTAATAAAAATATCAAATGAGAAAGAG
Source organism: Thalassophryne amazonica (assembly GCF_902500255.1). NCBI lineage: Eukaryota > Metazoa > Chordata > Actinopteri > Batrachoidiformes > Batrachoididae > Thalassophryne > Thalassophryne amazonica. Next base: position 63,347,071 of record NC_047121.1, read on the forward strand.
AAATGTGTCTCTTTTATTTAATACAAATTAGGAGACATATGTGGATTCAGAAAACACTTTTTACTTTGCTTTACAGCCTAAAGCATCATTTCACACACAACAAACAACAGGGGGTAATAATCAATAAATAATCAAGTGATCAACATGAAGTTCGAGGCAGTTCACCCAATACAACTCAGGTTTCAGGTGTGTGTGTGTGTGTAAGCTTGGTTTAAAATAAATTGAGACTTTATTTAGATCTTTAAACTAGTCAACTATATGAGAATGACAGCATGAATACTGTTTTTTTTTTTTTCTCCTTTTACATACATCTGATGTGAAGCTTACAGTCACTTGGCGGATGGTCCCCGTCATCATCATCATCATCATCACACAGTTTGCAGACTGACAAAAAGGGACACACTCAAAATACAAAATGAAACAATTTAGAAAACAGTGCTTCAAATTTTTCAAAAATTATAAACTAAAGTAATTAAATGTTTAGAAAACAACCCAGTGTGTTGAAATGTTCAAAACAACAGATGAAGCAGTTGCATCAGAAAATGACTCACTGTTTCAAAAAAAAAAAAAAAATGCCTGAGACTCTGTGATGGTAATGTGTACAGGACACAGAGGGGATTTATAAAGTTAGAAAATGCTCAAGAAAAAAAGGAAAAAAAAAAGAAACTGCTTCATTACTTTGAAGCATCTGAAAACCTAAATGAAACAACTTGTTTCCAGAGTTAGTTGTCTATTTTAGAGCATCATCCTCATAGAGCGCAAACCTCCACCAACACTAGCTTCCAATTCCACAAAATTTTTACCTTGGAAAAAATTTTCAAGGTTAAATTCCTGTTAGAAGTGGCTTTTCATAAGATAAATTAGATGTGAACAAATGTCAGGAGTGTATATTTAGTGCATGCACTTGAATCCCAAAAAATTTTGTGGTGTTGTCAGGTTTTTTTTTTTTTTTTTTTTTTTACTTTTTCAGTTTCTGAATTCTTTTTCAGATAATTTTCACAGAACATTGGTTATCTTTGCTATGTACCAATTTGTCATTGCTTTCTGTCACTTGGTTTCTGACTCATAATTTGAAGACAAACAGGCATAAAATTGGAATCTCCATCCAATTTTGGTGCTGTAGGTAAATCCATAACAGAAAAATGAGTGATTGAGGTGCTTTTGACTGAGATATAATGCAAAATGTACACCAAATGGGCTTTTCAATCTTAAATTTAAATGTCCACAAAATCTACAATCCAGATCTGATCCAGATCAAACTTTGTCAGGCAATAGTGAGTGTCAGTCTGCACCTCACCTTCAAATATGAGAGTGATTGGGACATGTTTGGTTAAGATATAATGTAAAAATATACATCAATCAATCAATCAATTTTTTTATATAGCGCCAAATCACAACAAACAGTTGCCCCAAGGCGCTTTATATTGTAAGGCAAGGCCATACAATAATTATGTAAAACCCCAACGGTCAAAACGACCCCCTGTGAGCAAGCACTTGGCTACAGTGGGAAGGAAAAACTCCCTTTTAACAGGAAGAAACCTCCAGCAGAACCAGGCTCAGGGAGGGGCAGTCTTCTGCTGGGACTGGTTGGGGCTGAGGGAGAGAACCAGGAAAAAGACATGCTGTGGAGGGGAGCAGAGATCGATCACTAATGATTAAATGCAGAGTGGTGCATACAGAGCAAAAAGAGAAAGAAACAGTGCATCATGGGAACCCCCCAGCAGTCTACGTCTATAGCAGCATAACTAAGGGATGGTTCAGGGTCACCTGATCCAGCCCTAACTATAAGCTTTAGCAAAAAGGAAAGTTTTAAGCCTAATCTTAAAAGTAGAGAGGGTGTCTGTCTCCCTGATCTGAATTGGGAGCTGGTTCCACAGGAGAGGAGCCTGAAAGCTGAAGGCTCTGCCTCCCATTCTACTCTTACAAACCCTAGGAACTACAAGTAAGCCTGCAGTCTGAGAGCGAAGCGCTCTATTGGGGTGATATGGTACTACGAGGTCCCTAAGATAAGATGGGACCTGATTATTCAAAACCTTATAAGTAAGAAGAAGAATTTTAAATTCTATTCTAGAATTAACAGGAAGCCAATGAAGAGAGGCCAATATGGGTGAGATATGCTCTCTCCTTCTAGTCCCCGTCAGTACTCTAGCTGTAGCATTTTGAATTAACTGAAGGCTTTTTAGGGAACTTTTAGGACAACCTGATAATAATGAATTACAATAGTCCAGCCTAGAGGAAATAAATGCATGAATTAGTTTTTCAGCATCACTCTGAGACAAGACCTGTCTAATTTTAGAGATATTGCGTAAATGCAAAAAAGCAGTCCTACATATTTGTTTAATATGCGCATTGAATGACATATCCTGATCAAAAATGACTCCAAGATTTCTCACAGTATTACTAGAGGTCAGGGTAATGCCATCCAGAGTAAGGATCTGGTTAGACATCATGTTTCTAAGATTAACATGGGGTTTTTCATTAAATGGGGTTTTCAATGTTAAATGTAAATGGCCACAAAATCTGTAAAATGGATCAGATCCAGATCAAACTTTGTCAGTCAATAAAGAATATCCTCCTACATAACACTCTCAAATATTAAAAAAAAAAAAAACATCTTTTTTGACAGTTATTAATTTTTGAAAATTTGTTCAATGTTAAAGGCGGGGATTTTTCCAATTTTCTAAGATTTTTACTGACTTTGACCTTGCAAACTGAATCAGTTCTGGCCTATCAGGATATGAATCGTCAATAAAAATTTCACAACAATATATGAAATAATGGGCTCCAGGCTTTTCACAAACAAACAAACAAACAGGGGCGAAAACATAACCTCCGCCCAGCTTCACTGGTGGAGGGAATGAGATGAAACAAATACTTCAGTAAATGCGCGTTATTGTTTCAAAAAGCTACAAAACAAATCAGCGGGTACAGAAAAAGAATGAATGGAATGACCCAACTGCTTCTGAAAATAACTCATTGTTCCAAAAGGATAAAAATGTTGGGCAGTATGTCTCATGGCCAGTTTGCTACTTTGGCAACTTCATATCACCTTATATTATTATTAATAATAATAATAATAACTTCATATCTCCTCTGGAGTGTCATGATGCATACTGTTCTTTTGCTTGCTACGCTACACAGACAAAACACAGTTTTACTTTAACACATATACCGCTTCAGATACTACAACGTGAAAAGTCACCACATATAAATGTCAAATGCAACATCTTTCAACCAATCACATAACTTTACTGATCCACACTGAGGGCAACAGCCCACCCATCCGGGTGCGGAGCTGGAGAGCAGGCGGAAAAGACAGGCAGAGCACTGGGTGTTCAGCTTGCAAGCTGAAGTAGCAATTTTCTGTTTAGTGAAAGCATCTTTCAATACAACATCTAAAATTGAAGTCCGTTTCCTATCAGTTTTTAAAAAATTGTGAAAAATCACCCCCCCCCCCCTCCCAAGAAAACCTCCCTAAATAAAGCAGCTGCTTTACAAACTGATTCAGTGTGTTGAAATACTCAAAACACAAACTAAAACAATTGCCTCAGGAAATGAAACAGTTTGAAAAATGCTCGAAGCTCTGTGATCATAACATTTAACAGACAGTTGGAATTCTTTGGTTTGAAAATGAGTCACTGTTTCAAATCAATAAAAAAAAATGCTTCATGGTTTTGAAGCACTTCAAACCAAAATGTTTTATTTTGGTTTGAAGTGCTTCAAAACCATGAAGCATTTTGAAGCCTAATTGTTTTAATTAGGCTTGACGACATCGGAAACAGAACCACTGCAACTGAAATCTAAATGCTTCAGGAAATGATTCAGTGTTTCAAACGGCACACTCAAAAAAATGATGCATCGGATGAACTCAATTCAGTTATAAGCAGGATTTCCATCTAATAAATATATGTAGCCCAACTTAAAATAAATGGTAAATGGACTGCATTTATATAGCGCTTTTCCATCTGCATCAGACGCTGAAAGTGCTTTACAATAATGCCTCACATTCACCCTGATGTGAGATTGCTGCCATACAAGGCGCTCACTACACACTGGGAACAACTAGGAGATTAAGGACCTTGCCCAAGGGCCCATGCTGGGATTTGAACCGAGGAACCTCTGGTCTCAAGCCCAACGCTTAACCACTAGACCATCACCTCCCCCAAATAAAGCACATTCATGCAAGATCATTTAATTTTAATTTAGTTGGGACTAAAAATATTTATTAGATAGAAATCCAATCCATAATTTTCCCAAAATAAACCACTTTCTTTAGTAACTCATTTAGCTCCACCCCCTTACAAAGAATACAGATGATCCACTATTTTCATCCACTGGTACAGAATCAACACTTGTTATAGAATCAGTTCTCGTTCCAGCACCAGTACTTGATAGACGACCCCCCCCCCCCCCCCCCCCCCCCAAAAAAATGCTCAGCCCGTTAAAATCATATTTAGGAGCTGAACATCACAGAAAAATATTTCTGCTGCAATTATCGGTTGACAAGCTGAAACTAATTAGGGCCTATTTAGTGCAAATTCCATTAATGAAGAAATCAATGTTATTAGGATATGCTAATATACAGCCTTCTGGGATCAGGACAGTTATTAACACGGACGCGCACAAGCCTGGATGACCTGTCAATTAGGAGCAAGTTACTGCTCCTTCACTCCATCATCACTTCCTACTGCAATCCATACTGCACTTCTTTGTTGTTTGTTAGTTTGTTTGTTTGTTGACAGTGAGTGTGCTCTCCTCTCTGTGCACCTTTTAATAATCCATCTGCTAGGAAAAAGGCTGATTTACATGCAGAGGAGGTGGCACAATAAGGCGGTAGATTAAGGCAAGATTTAGTTCAGTCGCTCGTGTCGATTGGGCCGCCCATCAAAGATCACACGCACGATCTGAAGGCTGCAGATGAAAAAGCAAACAGCTGTCGGGAAATTTCTGTTTACGGCGCCACCACTGCCTCAAACTCCGCGTCTGTCCCGTGCTGCATTTCCACCGGCAGTCCTAAAATAAATGTTAAACCTTTAAGTCATCGGTATTAATCAGTGCACTTCAGTAATTTATACGGCGGAGTGCGCCTGCAACCTTCAAAGAGGAGCAAGTCTGCAACGGGTCATTTACCCGATAAACAAAACCACCCACCACAATGAATATCCTGCTGCTGTGATTGGTGGAGCCGGCGATGCATTTGAGATAATGAGCAAACTTTACTTTGAGAAGAAGGTCACATGATGATCGCCTTTTTTTTTAAAGCCCACAAAGTTTTCATTAGCAGAATAATCAAAGAACACAATAACTCAGAGTGGGCCAAGTTGATCCAACATGGAGAGGTCATCGCAGGTACGAGCATTTTCTTTATATTGATTGCACTGGCTACGGAATTGCTTTGTAAAGCCGATATGTGAATTTCAAAGTTAGGAACAAGTTACAGGTCTATGATAGACATTGAGTTTTCACATTTTAACAGTACTGTGACTTTACTTGGCTTCAGAACAGAAACTGAGTAACACTCGGTACCCATCAGGACTACAGCAAGTTGACATTTGACCCCAATTACCTTGACCTTCACCCAAACAACTGACCTCTGGCTGATTCTAACAGGACAATTCTGGAATCCACCCAAGTATATGCCACATTTGGCCCAAATCAGGTTGGTACTCCAATTCTTTGGCCTTGACCTTTGCCAAAATTAATTCTTGAAGGAAATCTTTGGAGTCAACCTTCATTGACATCCATCCATCCATTTTCTATACCTGCTTTCTCCAATTAAGAGCCACGAGGGAGCTGGAGCCTATCCCAGCAGTCATAGGGCGTGAGGCGGAGTACACTCTGGACAGGACGCCAATCTGTCACAGGGCCCTTCTTTGACAAAGTTTTTTTTAAGAAATCGACCAACAAACCAATATACAAACAAGCCACTAGGCAGTAGTAGGCCAACAGACAGACAGGCAGACATAACCTTGGTCTCAATGACAAGATCCCAGATACAAGCGGTAGAAATGAAGTTCCTCTGTAGGGTGTCTGAACTTAGACTCAGGGACAGCGTGAGAAGTTTGAATATCTGGGAGGTACTTGCAGTGGAGCTGCTGCTCCTTCACGTCGTAAGGAGCCAGCTGATGTAGTATCGGCATCCTCCTGGTTGTCTCCCATGGGAGGTCTTCCATGCGTGTCCAACCATCCTGGGTAAGACATCGACACACGGGAGGGATTACATCTTCCATCTGACTTGGGAACAACTAGGGATCCCCTAGGAGGAGTTAGAGAACTATAATGAGGATAGGGACTGGAATGTGACTGGAATGCAGATAAGCAGCAGAAAATGAATGAATGAATGAATGTGCCACATTAGTTGCTTGCATGTGTTATATATCAGTAGTAGTAAAACAGCGTGTGAAGGAACAGCTGAATTATCAAACCAGCCGCCCTCTGTAGGTGTAACTGACAAATATGATGTATGAATAAAAATACAACAAAAGCCCAATTATTTCTCCTTGAAGATGTCGAACCAGATGGGTTTTTTTCTCCTTCGTGCACATCATATGCTGTGTTACCACTGTGTGAAGATTAACTGAAATCCACCAAATGGTTTAGGAGGAGATGCGATGAAAAGACCCAGGGACAGACAAACAGATGGATGGACGGGTTGATTCCTGTTGCTTGTTTGTGAAGTGTACAAAATGTATTTTTCGGACTATAAGTCGCACTTTTTTTTTTTTTTTTTTTTTTTTTTTACATGTTTTGGCCGGGGGTGCGACCTATAGTCCAGAGCGACTTATAAATGAAAAATATACCGGTAGATTCTCAATTAATTTACCGTAATAAAACAATTTTACGTGACAGAGTCGCTCTATGTTTTAAAATGGCCACTGGAAACAGAAATGCAATGCATCAGGGGAGGTGATGGTCTAGTGGTTAAGGTGTTGGGCTTGAGTCCAGAAGATCATGGGTTCAAATCCCCGCCTGACTGGAAAATCACTAAGGGCCCTTGGGCAAGGCCTTTAATCCCCTATTGCTCCCGTTGTGTAGTGAGCGCCTTGTATGGCAGCACCCTGACATCAGGGTGAATGTGAGGCATAATTGTAAAGCACTTTGAGCGTCTGATGCAGATGGAAAAGCGCCATATAAATGCAGTCCATCATGGGCACTGTAGTATGACGGCCGCCCTATAGGTCGCGCTGGTCGCGATAATCAATCAGAGAATAGAACGTTGGATGCGTATTCCTCACCTCACCCAGACAATGATTGTGAAACAGCGTGTGAAGCAGACAAACACGGTGCTTGCTGTTATTCCAGGAGGGCTAACAAAACAGCTTCAACCCTTGGATATCAGTGTGAGCAGAGTGTTTAAGTTGACTCTGAGAGCTGCGTGGGAGCACTGGGTGAGCGACGGCAGAGGATTAGCATCTGCACTTGGAAGGAGTTGGCGTCGACGCCACAGGGAGGTTATGAGCTGCGCAGGTAGGCGCTGCACGAACATTGGCAGCTGACACCTGGTGTGTACTATGGCCCACAGCGGGTAATATGTTAGAAAAGAACCGTTCCGCGATGGTGCAGGTTATGGTTCGGCTCGCAATGTGGTCCGCAAAATACAAACATATCTGTAGGTAAAATGCAGCTCACGAGAGGGCGCTCAAGGCTTGTGTGACTGTTCCTGCGACTTCTGACTACCATAGAAAAATAAAAATTTCAACATTACTGATAACTTAACAAGACAACAGAGGAGGCCCGAAAAAATGCCACCAAAAAGAAAATCATACTCTGCAGATTACAAGTTACGACTGGTGAAACTGTTCATGTTAACATACCTGTATGTCCCTGCGACTTATAGTCCAGTGCGACTTATTTATGGTTTATTTTTCTTTATAATGGATAAAGTGGCTGGTGCGACTTATAGTCCGGAAGATACGGTGTATATATAGGTATGTATAGATACAAAAAAATAATAAAGGGACATGTTGTAGTATTTCTACAACATTGAAGGGTTGTCTTATCTTGGTAGATGTATGTGCTCTCTGAGTGCCCTTTGATTTTGTATACAGACCTATAAACCGTGACAAAGAGATTTAGGCTAAATCACGGTCGAGTTTGTACTGGTTTTGCACAGGTCTTAAGTTTTTGGTGGTTTGCAACAGTTCAATAATGAGGACAGAATGGATTAAAGTGGTTTTAAAACACTTTAAAGCTAAAGGATGCAGGATTTAGAGGCGTTTCTTAGCAGAAATGGAACATAACGTTCATAACCATCTGCTCATTAGTGTAAAAAAATGCAACAACAAATCAAAGTGTTGTAATGAGATTAGAATTAATCTTTCATATCTCGATGGGAGCGGTCCCCCTCATGGAGGATGCCATGTTGCACCATCTTTTAAATTTTGTAATGTGGCTGGAAGACTGAAGAAAAAGGGCAACCCGCACTTGCTCCCCTACACAGTGTTTGTGCCGGCTTCCGAGTTTGAGAACTTTTATTTTTGTGAATTGGAGGATCACACGTTTATCACAAGAGAAGACAAGAGAGCATGAACCTCCCCTCATTGCCAAAGAAGCGAAAATGTGAAGGGAAACTAAATTGTGACCGGTGATGACAAGATGCAGTTTGCAACCTGACCACTAGATAACACTAAATCCTACACATTGAGCTTGAAACAGATATCAATGTTAAGTGTTCTGTTAACTACGTTAAAAATATAAATTAACCAGCTGTATTTATTTAAGAATAAATTAGTTTCGAGTACTTGTCAAAAATATCAATATATGGATTTTTGTACTGCTGTTATTTGACAGCATCTCATTGGATTATTAGATTTTATTTTTTTTAAACTTCGGTTATATTGCACAAGTTATTAACATCTTAATCATCTGGGTAATTTATGCAAATATCACCAGGAAACAGTCGTAGTATCTATTTAATATGTAAATATTAAATCACTGCATGGTACTGCCAAATTTCCTCCCTTAATAATATGCAAATTTATTCACAGAGCACACCAAAAATACAATCAGGTCATGTACACCCAAATGTATACCTTTGGTATAAGGATCAAATGTCTACAAAGAATTGCCCTAGAGGCATCATGAAACTATATCCATGTGCACACAGATGGATGTAACCATGGGGCATAAAAAGAGATTAGTCACTCATGGAGATGATGAAGAATTACAGCCCTAAAGACGATCAATATGTAAGACGGTTTCCAAAAATAAAAACATCTTGCAAGACTAACGGTAGCGTCAGCTGCAACCTCCTTGTCGATGCAAGAAAAACTACTGAGCTGTTCTGCTTTCCCAAAGCTCTGTGATGTTCTGTGCGAGTTTGTTTTCTCATGACTGCTCCACACAGTGACGTGTTTAGAAGCTGCCTGCAGGCATTGCTTAATTAGGCGAGGAGTTGATTAATTTGCACTAATTGACAGCTAATTTAAGGACTCGGGGCACATCGGATTGACGTTTGTTGGGGCACACAGGCTATGCGAGGTCAAGGCAGTGCATGGCGGATGAGGATGAAGGTTTTTTTTTTTCTCCCTCTATATATGGACGACCTGCTCTGTGGGAACCGACTGGCTGTTTATGAGCCTGTTTGTCTGCAGGCTACGTGACAGGCAGCCAGCCACCACGTCTGCGCCGTACTGAAGATGTCAGGTCATTTAGCCCGTCAGAGCTCAGCGAGCTGATCGATGTTTTTCAGTCAGCATCAACAAGTGCCCCACTGACAGCAAGGACACTTTGGCCTGGCGTTACATCTTAATAAGTTTTTATTGTCGGAATAATAATACTTATTATTATTAAAAAGCTATCAATCTGTCAATAAAATGGTGTAAAAATGGCACCTATAAAAATGTTTGGACACTTTTGGTTTCACACTTTTTTTTATTACATCAAATTTATAACAAGAAATTAAAGTAACAAAACCAAGCAAATGACGAACCATATTAACAGTCTGATATGGGATTTAAACTATTAATCTATAGATTTTATAGAATAAATGAAAGGCATCAGAGGGCTGATGAATACCCTGCATGCTCTACATACCACAATATAAATTACAAGTAAACATACATACATGTATGTCTGTAATGGTGTTTTTGACAATGTATAACTTTATCATATGACTTCTGTATGACTTCATTATGAAGTCATTCATGCCAACCAATCACAAATATTTTGTTGATTAATATATTCTTCAAATAATCCATCTAGGCTTCTGAAGTTAACTTTGCCCAAACTTTGCATAGTTATCTTTGGTAGTAGCTGGTGATGGCCAGGAAAGAATAAGGAAACCAGGAAATGCAAAACAAGCTGGGGGGAATGTATCGGAATCAGAATGTATTTGAGGAAATCTTTGCTGCAGTAGCAACACATAGGTACAAGAAGACGGCAAGGCAGTGCTGTGGCCAGATAAAAGAACCTCACAAGTACAAAAAAGATGAAGGATCACATTGCAAAAAGCAGAAGAATTTGGCTTCAGCTGGACTGAGTTTGGAAACATGTAGGATGAGCCGGATTTAAAAAACATGTCTTAACAGTATCGGACTAGAAAGCAATCCAACTCGAGCCGGATTGCCAATCCCAATCTGAACGGACTCTTTGTGAGAAGAAAATAGTTCAAATCTAAACCTGAATCTCTTGCATGGCTTCAGAGTTGTCACAGGTGTCTTGGTGGTGTCTCCCTCTTGCATGGTCACTCAGTTTTTGATTTGCTATACACAGTACCACACTGTGCATATTTCTTAAGGACTGATGTAAACTAACTATAAAACATCTTTAGTGACTTTGAAATATCTGTCCCAAGTGGTAATTTGTAACATGTTGCAAAGATTTGCTTTCACTGTGAGAAAAGAGGGTGTAATTTCATAAATATTAAGACAGAATTATTATTTTATTTGGTGTCATAAAAAGTTTAAATATATATAAACACCAAAATTTTTCATGCATGTACATACGGCATGAAAAACAAATCTATTTGTATGCGCATTTGTTTGTGCTAAATCTCATCTTTACAGTATCGAAAAATATAAAATCATTCAGCTGATGTTCTCAAATTTCTTGTCCCATGTGTTTCAAATAGAGAAGTTAACTTTTTCAATGTAGTCTTTGCAGGTGTTATAAATATGCAGACAGAGAATCTACTCCTTTTTTTGGGGGGGGGTTGTCACAGTGGATCCGGAATGCATCGGTGTGCCGATTTGGCACAAGGTTCACGCCCTTCATGCAGCAATCTGTTAATCGCTTAACAACTGGATATAGTGGCGGCCTATAAAACAAATAATAAGGTATTTCCATCTTACATGCAGTACACCGAGACCCAAAGTCTATTTTCTTGCAGAATTATACAAATAATCGTTTTTTTTTTTTTTTTTTTTGCAGAGGTGAACCGGGGTATGTGTAAGAAGCAGGGAGGGGGTGAAGCCACTGACGCAACGGCAACCTGAGTCCATGTGAATCGGAAAGACGATTAGGGGCTTATTAGTGTCCTGTGGAGAAGTGTAACTTGTTGGGAGTGAGCGTCTAGAGGCCCAGCGACATCTCCAGCTGAGAACAATCCGAGCCACTGTCTCGCCTAATTATGGCAGATGGACTTCTTTTTGTTTCCCGTTCGGCATGCCTGTCTGATTCCCTTTTTGCCCGGCCACTAGCTCCCACAACGCTGAAATGTGCTAATTAGAAAAGAAATGGTCCTAGTAATTATGTCAACTTTCATTAACAACGACGACAATGAGCAATATTATTTTTACGCAATGTTTTGTGTCGGGGAGCCTTGTTTCCAATGCTCATTAAATGGAAATCATGGCACGGTAGCCGGGAAAGCGCTCTCACATTGGAGCTTCTCACATGTGCGCAGCCAGAGAGCAGCTACACATTGTCGAACGGCACAGCCATGAAGTTATTGCCCTAATCAAACGCCCAGCATTCGCTAAACAACCTGTTGAATCATCAACTTTAACTGCATGAGCCTAAAAACCGAATTAATGCTCAGTCACCCTTTCATTGCAAAACTTTATTTAACAATTTCACCAACTGCAAAAATATACATCATGTTTAAAATCAGAATAAATTAGACACGTTTAATGGAGACAGATTGACAAGCTACAATAAAATTAAGTGAAAATTGATCGTTCGTGTTTTCGCGAAGAAGCGTTCTGTCAAACTTCAAAGAGAATCTCGTCATTATCAAAGCTCAGATCTGATTCACCTCCAGATCTCATGTTTCGTTTATGGAGGGGGGAAAGTGGAAAAAAGTTACGTCACTTCTTGGGCCTCTCCAAGATGTTCAGAAACTTCCCTCTGGTCATTTCTCGTGCTGGAAAGCAAGAACAAACCACAAAATCAAATATTTTGATGCAATGAAAAATGAAGTGAATCTGTGGAGTTTGGTCTCGTGTTTGAGTTAATACACAATGGGGGGGTAAATAAAAAAATAAAAAATAAAATCGTACCCACAAATCAATTGTATCTCCAACAGCTTCAGAAGAGTTGCTTAGTAATGCAGAGCATGTATTTAATATCTGCAGCATCACACCGGGAGATAATTTAGACAAACATCTGTTCATTCTGGACAACATAAAACCGAGACGCAGATACCGGAGAGACTCTGCTGATTGCTTGATTAGTGTCTAAACGCACTGAGGTATTCAGACGTGCGCGGACGTGAATGTTCAAAATGAGAGGAGGACACTGACAGGAAGAATATCAGTTCATCTGAAAGTGTGATTATGGGAACAGACATAAATCACTGATCAGACATTAAAGCCTCATTCTCACCTACATGATTTGACCATGACCATCAAACCTGGCCGGATCCTGGAGATACTACACAGTTTGAAGCTGTTCAAGTCTGGTTCTGGATCAGGTGTTGTGCTGCTTTTGTTGAACCAATTCTTGTGGTATCTTGGTGACTTTTGTTTCCTCTTGGTGCCATCTTTTGCAGTCTTACTAGAACCTTATTTTCCGGAGCATAACATCCTTATTGCACAGGGTGCCATTCTATTACGATCAACCACGATCCAAAACAAGTGCAAAATACGGGATGAAACAGCTCTCTCCGGCTTGCTTCCCAACAGGCTGGCTTATAAATTACCGACCTGGTAACTGGACGGCTTATAAAGTGCAGTCCTGGCAACCCCGCCCGATAAAGAAACCAATGAGCTGCGCCCTCGGCCAGAACCGCAACAAACGCTGTTTCTGCTTCAAATTTTTACCCCAGTGGAGCACAGTCAAACAAGTTTCCCTGTTTAACGATCTTCAAATATGACTGAAGCTGTAAAGTCTACAAACATCCTGGCGTTACCACGCTTTGAAAATTTGACCCCAAATTCAAAACTGGTGCCGATGACACCTGTAACTACTATGTAAACAAAGTTTGTTCAAGAATGACAAAGATGAATCAAGAAGTTACTGCGATGCTTCAAAACGTGCCCCAATTTGCTATTCGAGATTAAACGGTAAGGGACGGTGCTCTGTGGAATAGCACCATGTCAATTTGCACAACACAAGATTAGAATTGTAATAACTAAGGCTGCTCTTTCATCTGTATGACCATTTCATGATTTCTGAACATTTTTTCTGACATCTGTAGAAGCCAAACTGGCAGTTGCCTTTTTTTATAATAATCTGTTAAAAACACTGCTCTTTGCAGATGATGTGGTCCTGTAAGCATCATCGGCCTGTGACCTCCAGCACTCCATGAGTTGGTTCACAGCCGAGTGTGAAGCAGTTGGGATGAGAATCAGCCCCTCTAAATCTGAGGCCATGGTTCTCAGCAGGAAACCGATGGACTACCTACTCCGGGTAGGGAATGAGGTCTTGCCCCAAGTGAAGAAGTTCAAGCAGCTCGGCATCTTGCTCACGAGTGGGGGATGATGTCAATGGAGCGTGAGACTGTCCAGAGAATTGGTGGAGCAGGGACGGTGTTGCATTCACTTTACTGTACTTTTGTGATGAAACAGGGAGTGGAGCTGAAAGGCAGGGCTCTTGAGCTACCGGTCAAGCTTCGTTCCTACTCTCACCTATGGTCATGAGGGTTGGGTCATGACCGAAAGAACTAGATTGCGGGTACAAGTGCCCGAAATGTATTTTCTCAGAAGGGTGGCTGGAGTCTCCCTTAGAGACAGGGTGAGAAGGTCAGTCATTCGTGAGGAGCTCAAAGTAGAGCTACTGCTCCTCCATGTTTAGAAGAGTGAGCTGAGGTGGTTCGATTGTAATTTATTGGTTGTACTACAACCTTTGGAGAGAGGTGTCATTTGATTTTAAACAGCGATTCGCTTTGAAGTTATTAATTCCGGCCGGACTATAACTTGACTCAGCAGTGAGCGGCACAGCGGTTGGAGCTGTGCGAACCAAACGGAGGACTATTCTCGTTTGTTGCCCACAACAAGACAAGAGTCCCAGTTAGTGACTTCAATCCGCACAAAAGTGGCTCACGACTGACATCTTTAAATGGCTGTGAGAGGGGTTAAGAAGCAGACTTGCCGCTTCTGAAAAGCAGTGAAGCACAGAACCAAAGAAGCAGCGCATCGAAGCGGCTGATTACAGACTCGCTGCAGGGTCTGTAATCAACGTAGAGAAATGATCATTTTCCCGACAAGCACCGTCAAAAACAACGGCTGCTCTGAAGGACCAATTAGGGAATCGTTCAGCAAAAACATTATTGATGTCGGTGGATCGAATCATTTCTTAATGATTCTTGAAAAGAACCGGTTCTCGATACCCATCCCTAGTTGCACCAGAGTAAAAAATTGTAACTTATACTTCAGAAAATACAACAATAAGGCCACAGTGTTGTTGAACAGAAGTCTTGCATGTTGATTTGTATCCATGATATTGGCAAGATTCAAGATGACTTTTCACATGGTGTTTTCGTGGACACTCATGGTTAAAATAGTCTATGTGCGAGTGAGGCCTTACAAAAAAAAAAAAGACTTTTTATATTTACATACAAAAATTCCTTTCTGTTTACTTAAACTAAATCCTATGCATTGCAGCTTTAAATATAAGATGGGCTTGCGATAAAATCCACTTCTGCACAATGTGACCCCTTTAATATGCTCAACACCATCTGAAAACAGAATGTTCTCTGCTGAAAGCCATCTGTGAAATTAGTCTTCATAGGGAGAGGCTTTTGTGTCAATGAAAACGACATCATTATGGAGACTGCAGGGATTTTCCTGCTGCATCGCTGCAAACCCTGGAGAAGCACCATCCAGGTACAGTAATTATTCTTTGTCAAAGATGAGAGGATCAAGCTCTCAGCGCCACTGTTGTTTCCAGGAGCCGCAAAGCTGCGTTCACCTCCACGTCTTTATTTGGCCTCTAACACTGTACATCACATACAATTACAAACACAGAGCAGTGGCTCGAATCCTGCGGATATTAAATGAGCAAAAAGCAGAAAGTCATCCAGCTTCATAAAGCAAGCAAGAAGAATGTGATCGGGATATCAAGCGGCTGCGTGCTGGTGAGGCAGAGCTCCGCCTCCCCCAGCCCACAGCACCTAATGAAAAAAGTGGAGGGAGCGCTTAGTAATTTAGATGAATTGCCCGGTGTGGAATGATAATGGTGTGTTTGGTCGTGGGGGCCACATCACCTTGAGGTGTCCGTCATTAGGTTAAAGATGATGCTAATTGGAATGAGATGGATTCATTTTGCACATTGCTGTCGCTTCAAATCACCCTGAATAGAGTCATCAGAGGACCTGTGGACATGCATCGGCTGCCTCAGACAGAAGCCATCAAAACGAGGCGAAAGAAAGCAATTACATTGGGATAACCCCAAAACCGAAGATCACCGATGGTGCTTTCTTATTAGGAGCAGTTGCGCTCCGAATGCTGATGGACAGCCATTAGTCTTTTTTTATATATATATCTATATATATAGATATATATATATAGATTTAAGGTGTGATCTCCTCTCTCCCCTGTCGTCAGTTCCTCCATCTTCAGATGAACCCCAAAACAGCAAAGCAGGTCATGTATGACTGTGTCACACCACATCTCATTAATTACAGCTCTGACTTCCCTGTGCTCAGATTCAAACTCATATCACAGATTTAACACCAAAAACAAATCACTAATTCTAAGTTAAAGTATTGTAAAGACTTATGTGAATGGCAGCTGCACAGATACAGTGGAGATGTCCAAAATACAAACATCACAAAGTCATAACTGTCTTTAAAAATTAGAAAAATATAATATAATAACGGAATCTATCTACTGAAAGTAAGACTGATGACCACAGTGGGCTACAGAGTTAACACTTAACTCATTTACACCCACATACTTACATACATTATTTACGTCAGCAAGGATGTTCAGCAAAACATCCACTAGAGGACACTGCTGAGCCTGTGGAAAGTTACTAACAACATCAAACATGGTGATGGTAGATAATTACGTGAGATGTGGTAATTTTGCTGCCTTGCTCACAGCTATCAGTGGCACAACTTTCATTGCTTTATTGAAAAACAATGGAATATCCAGTTTACCATCTGTCTCATACGAGAGGTGACATCACAAATGTTGAGTATCAGGTGGGTGTGGATGTAAATGAAGGCTTTGTTTGGATCAAGGTATCTTGTCACCTCTGGCAACATTTTGCAATCTAGTTGTTGGTTTATTGACAGGATTAGCCAAAAACTAATAAAGCTGTTTTCAACCAATGACAAGGACGGGCTTTACTTGGAATAAAAGTCACTACATTTGGGTGGTTGACCTGCAAAAGTCTGAAGCTAGCTCGTCTGTGTCCTGAATACGGTCCATTGATTTTGGTGATATCTCAGAGATGGACATTATTAGCATTGTGAGATATGAAGTCTTCGAACTGTTGATGGAATCAGTAGTTGGCAGAGATTCTAGACAGTTCTGCTTTTGCCAACAATGGTGTGCCTAATTCTCACAACACTAAAAATAGAAGGGAAATCCTCTCCCTCATGTCCACCAAGCTGCATGAAATTAATCCATTTGGCAGATTCGTCTGTAGTTTATCCAGTAACCATTTATTGTAAAAACTAACAGCTCAATAGTAAAAGAAAGAAAGAAAAAAACAAGCCTTTTACAGTTTCCTAAAGTCAAAGGTTTAATTTTCAAATTACGTTTTGCTTTTTGGGTTTTTTTTGCTCCCTTTTTTATCTTGAGATGATTCTTATTTTTCCTGTCACAAACACCTTCATGATCAGCTAAAACCATCACTGGGTGACTGCAACTCATCACAGGGAAGCAGTTAAAAATGTTTTGATTCATTACTGACTTTTGACCTGCATGGTGGCAAACACTTCCCATTTTCATTTACAAACCACTGCAAGTTCAAATATACAGCAGGATACTGAAACACTGATTCATGCTTTTATGTTCTCCAGAATTTGTCAAACAAGAGAATGAAACATCTACAGATGACTCAAAATACAGAATTTTGACTGAAATTTTTAAATTTATTGTTTGTGCCAGCATCTCTCCACTGGCTGCCTGTTCATCTCAGGCAGATTTTAAAGAACTGCAAATGACTTACAAGACACTGAAAGGCCATTTGATTAAATTTTTTTATGCAACATTTTCTATGTATTTCACATTTTATTGCTTCCATTGTTACATTTAATTGTTGCAATTTGTATACATGATTTGAATGTGCTACATTATTATTATTACTGGTGCAGTGCCCATAGGAAGTATGTATTCCTATAGAAAAGTGGGAGCTTTGTTGGAGATCTTTGTCAAAGCTGGCACGTGAGAATGTTCCATCTTGTGATAATAAAACAAGAAGCGTCTGTGTGTTTGTTTGTAGCTCACATATCTCTCATAATGTTTGTGTATTATTTATTTCTTTAATTTATTTCTTCCATCTCTCCCCCCGTGAACGCGCATCTGTTTAAGGCAGAGTGACTCGTCTTTGTCGACGATCTTAGTCGAAATTGGTGCGCGAGAACGTTCCGCCTTGTGACAAAAAAACAAGAAGCGTCTGTGTGTTTGTTTGTGGCTCACATATCTCTCATAATGTTTTTTGGATTATTTATTTCTTCCGTCTCTCCCCTGTGAACGCGCATCTGTTTAAGGCAGAGAGTGACTCGTCTTTGTTGACGATCTTTGTCAAAGCTGACGCGTGAAAACGTTGCACCTTGTGATAATAAAGCAAGAAGCGTCTGTGTGTCTGTCTGCGGCTCACATATCTCTCAGAGTGTTTGTG
Organism: Thalassophryne amazonica; assembly: GCF_902500255.1. Lineage (NCBI taxonomy): Eukaryota > Metazoa > Chordata > Actinopteri > Batrachoidiformes > Batrachoididae > Thalassophryne > Thalassophryne amazonica. The sequence goes on from NC_047121.1 coordinate 63,365,245, forward strand.
TATTATTTATTTCTTTAATTTATTTCTTCCGTCTCTCCCCCGTGAACGCATTAGAGATAGTCATCTGTTTAAGACAGAGAGTGACTCATCTTTGTCGACGATCTTTGTCGAAGCTGATGCCGAGAACGTTGCACCTTGTACCAATAATGATGACTTCAAAATAAAGGTTTTGAACACTGATCCCAAAAATTTCCATAATAAAGGATGCACATCATCGTGCGCAAGCCATATCCAAAAGCCGAGGCCGATATGACACAGTCAGAGAGATATGCGAGCCACATACATACGCACAGATGTATCTTTATAGCTTTATAGAAAGATTATTACAGGTGGATCACAAATAGTGCAGCAGATAACTGAAACAATCATGCAAATGTTGATAAAAGCATCACATTTGGCAGAAATACTCCTTAGACATTCCTCTTTTGATAAAACCGATTAGCCACTTCAATTTTCAATCAGTGGCCAGGTAGGTCTATGGAGTTATGGGATAAAAACAGCAACAATGGTGACAAAGGTCAGTTTCAGTTTGTACAGGGGTCAAAAGTTAAAGTTGCTCCAATGATGGTAAAAAGTGATGCAAATTATTGGTTGAGCTAATAGGATTAATAAATGGAATAGTTTTGACAGTGTTGAATGCTTCTCCAAAGTAAAGGTCAAACAAGGTCAATGTCCATTGGATTCTATGAATGTGACATATGTTACCCCGTAACGTGATAACTAAGCATGATACATGATCCAAACTATTCCTTTTTAAAACCCTGTTAAATCAACTAATAATTTACATCACTTTTTACCAACATTGGAGCAACTTTAACTTTTGACCCCTGTACAAACTGACACTGACCTTTGTCACCATTCTTGCTGTTTTTATCCCATAACTCCATAGAATTCAGTCACAGATAGTCCAAACCATACCTTTTTGGAATCTTTATGATCAGGCAAATAATGTGGCATAGGTTTCAATATGATTAGAGCATCTTTTAATTTTGACCCCTGTGTAATTCTTCAATTGACCTCTACCTGAACGCTGACTGAAAACTCAAGTGGCCAATCGTTTTTTCAAAAGAGGAATGTCTAAGGAGTATTTCTGCCGAATTTGATGCTTTTATCACCATTTGCAGGATTCTGCTCTAAATATTCTCTTATCTGCTGCACTAAAATGCCAAATCAATTCTCAAAAGTGCTCAAAATGTTTTAATCAAAAAATCAATTGCTCGCTTAATCTACTATCTGGATGTCATGGTCAGAAATACTTGTTTCTTTAGGTGTCCTACTTATTGACCTTTTGTGACGTGTGTATGTGTGTGTGTGTAGGGGTGGGGGAGGTGTAATTTAAAGAAAACGTGACAACCAATTAATAACTAATATAAAACACTCAAAAGTCCAAACATTCACACACTGTCTTTTTTTCCATATACACACACCCACGCACACTATCATACAGCACAGCAGATCAATACTGATTAGTGGGACTTAGAGATTTGTTTAGTTGATTAGAAAGGTCAATTAGTAATTTTGCTCTAAGTTAATCAGCATGTTGTTAAGCCTGCCATCCATATAAATGACACTTTATAGATTCTGCGGACCATCTCTTTGCCCTGTTGATTTGTTGGCATCTAATTATCATTTCGGTTTGAGATTCCATCACTGGTGACTCTGGTAAAGTGGGGCAGCTACAGCCATCAAGATGTTCAATCATATACAGTTTTACCCTAATTTGAGGTGATTTTACTTCAGCCAAGTTAAACTACAAGTGCAACTCCTGGGCAGCAATTTAGATAACTAAGCTGCTTTCGGGTTTTCCACATACTGTGATGCACTGTTTTTATGTGTTTTTTCTGACATTGTGAAATTAATATATTTTAGTTTTTAAGGGTTGGCTAGAAGAAACGTGCACTTTGAAGACACCTATGTGGGCTCAAGCAAACTGAAATGTGGATTTTTCTTCCACAGTTTAATACACTGTATAAGTAAACACATTTGACAGCTTATTTGCTGACAAATGATGATGATTAGTTGGCATTCCACAACAACCGTTCACAAATTCAAAAATGTCAGGGCCCACTTTGAAATCTCGTAATGTTGCACCCACCCAAACCTTCAATCGCAATTTTGACAGACATGTAAAACTAAGATCAAGTGTAAGATTAATGAAAAACAAGTCGAGTCTGAGAGGATGCGCTGGTGCTGCTGCTGCATCCACAACACTGCAGAACTGCCCCGGGTCCTGGATGGCAACCACACAGGCAGACAACCCACATCTATAAAATAGCGATCTACAGTAGTGTTCAGAATAATAGTAGTGCTATGTGACTAAAAAGATTAATCCAGGTTTTGAGTATATTTCTTATTGTTACATGGGAAACAAGGTACCAGTAGATTCAGTAGATTCGCACAAATCCAACAAGACCAAGCATTCATGATATGTACACTCTTAAGGTTATGAAATTGGGCTATTAGTAAAAAAAAAGTAGAAAAGGGGGTGTTCAGAATAATAGTAGCATCTGCTGTTGACGCTACAAACTCAAAACTATTATGTTCAAACTGCTTTTTTAGCAATCCTGTGAATCACTAAATTAGTATTTAGTTGTATAACCACAGTTTTTCATGATTTCTTCATATCTGCGAGGCATTAATTTTGTTGGTTTGGAACCATGATTTTGCTCATTCACTAGTGTGCTTGGGGTCATTGTCTTGTTGAAACACCCATTTCAAGGGCATGTCCTCTTCAGCATAAGGCAACATGACCTCTTCAAGTATTTTGACATATCCAAACTGATCCATGATACCTGGTATGCGATATATAGGCCCAACACCATAGTAGGAGAAACATGCCCATATCATGATGCTTGCACCACCATGCTTCACTGTCTTCACTGTGAACTGTGGCTTGAATTCAGAGTTTGGGGGTCGTCTCACAAACTGTCTGCGGCCCTTGGACCCAAAAAGAACAATTTTACTCTCATCAGTCCACAAAATATTCCTCCATTTCTCTTTAGGCCAGTTGATGTGTTCTTTGGCAAATTGTAACCTCTTCTGCACGTCTTTTATTTAAGAGAGGGACTTTGCGGGGGATTCTTGCAAATAAATTAGCTTCACACAGGCATCTTCTAACTGTCACAGCACTTACAGGTAACTCCAGACTGTCTTTGATAATCCTGGAGCTGATCAATGTGTGAGCCTCTGCCATTCTGGTTATTCTTCTATCCATTTTGATGGTTGTTTTCCATTTTCTTCCAAGCGTCTCTGTTTTTTTTGTCCATTTTAAAGCAATGGAGATCACTGTAGATGAACAGCCTATAATTTTTTGCACCTGCGTATAGGTTTTCCCCTCTCCAGTCAACTTTTTCATCAAACTACGCTGTTCTTCTGAACAATGTCTTGGATGTCCCATTTTCCTCAGGCTTTCAAAGAGAAAAGCATGTTGAACAGGTGCTGGTTTCATCCTTAAATAGGGGACACCTGATTCACACCTGTTTGTTCCACAAAACTGACACACTCACTGACTGAATGCCACACTACTATTATTGTGAACACCCCCTTTTCTACTTTTTTTTTTTTTACTAATAGCCCAATTTCATAGCCTTAAGAGTGTGCATATCATGAATGCTTGGTCTTGTTGGATTTGTGAGAATCTACTGAATCTACTGGTACCTTGTTTCCCATGTAACAATAAGAAATATACTCAAAACCTGGATTAATCTTTTTAGTCACATAGCACTACTATTATTCTGAACACTACTGTACCTGCTGCTGTCAGGTGAAATGTGGACGTCCCCTTGGCCTTCTCTAGCTACCAGGCTCCTCGACACTGAGGCACCTGTGTGCTGGACCATGCACAGAGAAACGCACCACATGGCCAAAATGTCGTAGCTGACGCTCCCCCACAATGCAAGTGATCCTCCTCATCCTAGTTTCTCCAACTGCTCGTTTGATACAAAGTCATTCCAGCGGTAGCCAAGGATCCTTCAAAGTCACCCAGTACCAAAGACTTCCAGTCATCACCTTAGGTCACTAGTTAGCATCAAAGTCTCACTCACAACCACACAGCAAGGCAGACAGCAGTAGGACCCGTAAGACTTGGACCTTCGTTTGCCTGCAAAGATATCAGAACTGCCAAACACCTCTGTCCAGTGACCTCATGACTCCACAAGCTCTTCCCAGGCGTCTCTCAATATCAAAGGTTGAAGACCCAGAAACATGTACATCACTGCCGAGATAAGAGAATGTCACTAAAAGTTCAGGTCTTTCCCCACATGCGGATACACTTCTGATGACTGAGACCAGGAAGTCACTAAAACCCTGAATCTTAGTCTTAATCCATCACCATCTCAAACCCAGACATGCTGATTCATCACTCAGCTTCTCAAGTCCAGCAATCAGAGCATTCACTGACTCCACAAACATCACAGGATCATCTGTGAAGTCAAGGTCAGTAAACCGTTCCTCGCCAACCCTACCCAACACCTGGTCCATGCAAGCATTAAACAGTGCAGGTGCCGGAACACTCCCCTGATGAATGCCAGTTTTCACGGGGAAAATAAACTCAAGAGTCTCTGCCTCCACTCCGTACAGCACTCAAAGTATCTGTGGATAGGCTGGCGTTGACATCCAGTCGCTTTCTGGGGATCCTACGATGTCTCAAAGAGCAGCTCAATCAACTGAATCAAATGCGTTGCGAAAATCAACATAGGCCACAAGTAATAAAAAAGCACTGCCGATACTTACATGGAGCAATGAAGAACAACATAATTTCTTTCCCATAGTTTAGTTTTATCACTTTTAAGTAATTTTAAAATTAATTTCAAAATGGAAAAATAAAAAAATCTATGTCTACTGCCTTCTCACAATCCACCTGCAGTACCGTTATGCACCAGCACGCTTTGGGAATCATGTCTGTACCTCAACAAATGCCTTAAATATCATATCTGGCAATGTTTTCTTACAAAAAACATGCAAAACAAGTCATGGGCCTGGTTTCATAAAACTAAACTGTTAGATTAGCGGTCTTACATTAGTCAATGATTTTCAAGGTCATAGCGGCCTCTTGACTCCCGTTGCCAAGAAACAACGCCAATGCGCAACAGTTTTGTTTACGTCTGGGCTGGTCCGTCTGCTGAGTCTGCCGCAGGAGAAGAGAAGTGTTCCCGATTTCAGAGTCCGTGTATTCTCCATTGGATTATTCCAGTCCTGGAACACTCGCTTCTGCCGCAAGCATCTCCTTCCTTCCTCCTCCATCAAGTGGTGGCACATGATAACTGCCTTTTTTTTGCAGTTAAGACACTGACATTTTGTCGACTAAAATAAGATTAGCTTCCCCTGAACCAGGCTAAAAACTTTAGTTGGGGTAACGCGGAAGTTTAACCAACTAAGTGCTTTGTGCAACAACTAACGTCAAAAGATGAGTCGACTAAGTGAGTTTAGTCCACTAAACAAGATTAGACTGCTTTATGAAACCAGGCCCTGGTCTCATCCATTTATCTGCATCAGTCCAAAATGTAAAAAGTTCTACTCAAGGCCAGACACAGACAACATTCCAGCAAACATGATCAAAACTGGCTCATTGGCTTTTGGAGTCATTCCGCTAGCAAACCAACTCACTTGACTGAAAACTGAAGCGATTAGAACTGGAAAGCCGAGCTCCAGCTCAGGTTACTGTCTGAGACCGAGACCAGTTTCCTGGATCCTCACTGCTGTGGCTCCCACATCAGTCCACTAATCCTCTGGCTGTGGATTTGGGCCTGATTACTGCTGCTCAGGTACAACGCCGCAACAGAGATTAACCTATATCTACAAAAAAAAAAACCTAAAGGTGTCCTGTGGCTATTTAAATCATCACCCATTTTCCCAAATGAAACGGTAAGACCCAGCGACCATGCACGAGGACATTCTGTTGTCAATCCCATGTTTCTGCTATTATGTGTCGCGCATGGCGAATCATTTTCATTTGGCAAATCCCAAGAGGCTGGAATGCAAATGCAAAGGAAATGCGTCGGTGTAACATCTTACTTTCCGCTCGTTTACGGTGAGTGATCTGGGTGTCATTGTTGCAACTCGCCTCCAGCCCCCACCGTAACTCCCATGTGTATAAAATGAGAGTAATCATCACTCAGCCCCCCGCACCACCTCTCTCTCTCTCTCACACACACACACACCCCCCCCCTTGGATGGCGCGTTCCCGGTGAACTGCTGGACCCCTGTTAGCTCTAAAGACAGATGACCACCTGGGTTAACTGGAGTCCTGGACCCCGGCCCTGACTGCTCCAATTCACTTTCATTAAGCGTTAGAAGGACTATCCGACCCTCACCGGCCATCTGAGTGTGACTCAGCTATTACAGGCTGTAAGCTTTATTTAATGGATTTAACATCCACTTTCACCCCCCTCCTCCCTGGGGAGGAGGGGGACACAGAGGAGATGACACACACACATGCGCAGAAACACTTAACAACACATTCCAACCCCCCCCCCCCCCCCCCCCCCCCCCGCCTTACCAGCCATACACCTGACGCTCATGTTTGTGTTCAAAATTCAATTACCCACTTATTGATACTTCACGGGGATATTTAAGATGCAGACACGAGCTGTGATTTCCCCGGGGAGCCACTGGTTCCTCTTTATGTCCCAACCGAGAGGCCCCTCCCCTCCTGCCCACCTCCTCCAATGCATTTTCGCCTGGCTGAAACACACACGCACACACACACCAAAACAAACACATCTGCACCTTCCAACCCCTGCCCCAGCCTATGCCTGTTCAAGAGGTGTCCTTATTAATAGGCAATCAGTCAAAAATCATTCATTAAAAAGCCTAAAAGGTTTTACATCCGCACTATGATTAGCTGGGAAAGAAAATCCAATGAATTCCTAATGCCTTTATGGAAATGAGGTGTCATTTCCGATCTGCTCAGGGAGGCAGCAGGCGGTGTGTGTGTGTGTGTGTCTGTGAGAGCGAGTGTGTGCGGTTAAGCTCTGCCTCCTCCTTTCACAGAGCTCAGACACTGATCCTGCCCAAGATACGAACAAGCTGCATCAGATACAGCAGCAACCTGCTGCACAGGCTCACAAAATGCTCACGTCATCTTCCTGAAAAATCTGTGCTGAATCTCTAGTAATTTACCAAACCAGTGATAAGAAAAAGTACTATCAGCAGGGCCCAATACTACACTGGATACCTGCAGATTTGAGATGATATCTATAACACAGTGAGGCATATCGCAGGACAACCCTGCACTTCAAAGCCGATTTCATAAATTCATTTTAGCGGTGATTCTGTATTGAAGATTTGACACAAAGTTAAAATGATTTTTCATGGTTTGTACAAGTTAAATCAGATCTGTTTCATAGCTCGCAGCAGCTGCTTCAAACAAAAAACAGGTCTCCCATTGCTGATTTTTGGCACCCAATTGCTTTTAGCCATTAAAATAAACAAAAAAATACAACGGGATACCCAATCGGAGCATGCTACAGTGTGTAATCTGTTGTAAAAGAATAATTATAGATTCTACTGACGAATCAGGAATTTTTTTTAAATTGAGCAAAAAATTGTGACATATGTACATATGATTTCTTGGGGGGGGTAATATAAATTTACAAAAATCTTAAAATAAATTTCACATTGTCATGATGGGCATAGTGTGTAGAATTTTGAGGGGAAAATAGATTGGATGGATTAAGGCTGTAACAAAAAATGTGGAAAAAGTGAAGCACTCTGAATGAATACTTTCTGGATGCACTGTAACTGTATGACACCATGGCATACAAAATTTAGACTGCTGCTATGGACAATCAGGCTTGATTTACTTATTTTTGGAATCAGGAAGGCAAAAATCTGCAAAATCGGAAGACTGGTCTAAGAGCTGTCAAATCTTCACATACACTACAAATCAAGAAGAATGTCACACCTTTGTAGACCATACAGAGTGGAATGAGATGGATCTGAGATGTTTCAGGTGTAAGTCCACCAAACTGTCAGCTGGTGGTGCTATAAAAATAATAACCCACTGTTCCTACAGAGGTGACATGAGCTGGAATGGAGTCTGCACCTCAAAACCTTTCGAAGAAAGCAATTGTTTTTCCAAGTGTAATTCCACAGAGCTGCAACTTAGTGGTGCTAGACAGGTGAATCAATTTTTGGTTTTCACACAACCAATAAAGCTCCTTTCACACCCGGCCAGCATAGAGTTGCATTGTGCTGTGTATCTAGTACGCAGGAATGGCTGCGCAAGTTGCCGGGGAGCGGGGGGGGGCTTGGCTCCATGACGCTCTTTTGACGGACTGCCTGGACACACAGATGGATTTGATACATTAGTCAGAATACATTACTTCCAGGAGTTAATGGCCTTTATTTATTGTTCAACAATCATGAGAGAACTTGAGGATTCCTTTTATACCCAATCATGACACACAATTAGTGCCCTCAGTTCCCAAACGCTTATTGAGTGTTGTTAGAAGGAAATATGATGCAACACAGTGGTAAACATACCACTGTCCCAGCTTTTTTGAAACATGTTGCAGGCATCCATTTCAAAATGAGCAAATATTTGCACAAAAACAATAAAGTTTATCAATTTGAACATTAAATATCTTGTCTTTGTGGTGTATTCAGTTAAATATAGGTTGAAGAGGATTTGCAAATTATTGTATTCTGTTTTTATTTACATTTTACATAACGTCCCAATGTCATTGGAATTGCAGTTGTACAAATATCAACAAATATGAAGGAATTCTATATAACTGTTATGGAGATATTGACCAAAGAGCTAAAAATTTACAACTGGAGGACAATAACAGAACAGAATAATGTTACTAATTTTTTTAAATTGCACAATTTGATATGGGAGGCATCAGGCTCTGTGCCAAACTTGTTACAAACTTGAAGAAAATGTAGTAAGCTTCCCAATGGAAAGCTGGAGTAAGCTTGTTCCTTTTGGGCTACTGTATCAACATGGCGACCTCCACAAGGGACCCGCTCCCATATAGAGGTGAAGGGCTCATTCTCTTATTATTCTTTCGGCTGCTCCTGTTAGTGGTCGCCACAGCAGATCAATCATTTTAATATCACCCTGTCCTCTGTCACACCAACCACCTGCATGTCCTCCCTCAGCACATCCATAAACTTCCTCTTTGGCTTCCCTCTTCTCCTCCTGCCTGGTGGCTTCATCCTCAGCATCTTTCTCCCTATATACCCTGGGTCCCTCCTCAAACTCACCTCTCTGACTTTGTCTCCAAAACATCCCACCTAAGCTGTCTCCTTGATATGTTCATTCCTAATCCCGGAGAGCTGATTCTAAGGTTGTGAAAATACATCAAATCATTGTTGCAAGTACTTACAATGAACAGATGTGTATGAATGTTATATTCCATTTCTGCTGCGGAACAGTGTCGCTTTAATTTTAATAAGTATTAAGTGTTGCAGAAAATCCTGTTATTACAGACTGCAACTTTACCCTTTAGTAATATCATTCCACTACATGTTTCTGATAATGCTGTGTGATTTGTATTCTGTTTAAATTGATCCGTTTTGACGGCAACTTTTTTTTGCCAAAACCTACTGTTTCACATCTATTTGTTTATTGATCTACCTCGCACTTGTACCATTTCATCCATATACCTGATACATTCATGCACAATTGGACATTTTTTATTGAATGTGGCATTTATAAGCACCTAGCATATAAGCAGTGCTACTAATATGAAAAACTAAACCCAACTTTTTACAGGTAGCCACCACGGGGGCTGATCTGTGTTGGTCCATTTCAGTACAATGGCACACAGATCACTGTTAGAATTCATGTGTAAAACACAATTTTGCTCATTTCTAACAAGCGATCTAACTTCAACATCCTAGTAATCTAAATTATGAATCTGTGCAGAGCTGAGAGGATGAGCCCAGTGGTGTAGGAGAGGTGACGAAGGGGAAGAAGGGCAGTTATTGTGGTGTTTCTCATTCAGCGGCTGTCAGCACAGGCACTTCATAACCACCCGCCCCACGGTCAGCCCGCCCTTGATGGATTGATGGCGGCACATTAGCACCAGTGGGGCCCTGTGAATGCAATCATATTCAGCAGCGGCATGCTTCTAATAGGCCGGAGATTGATCCTGAGGGTGAGGAGGAGGTGGTGAACGCAGCCCCATTAGAAGCTGTCAGGGCAGGGTGACCTTCAGCTTCTCCTTCATACAGGAAGAAGCTCCAAGGGTCACACCGAGTCTAAAAGTGTGGGTTTGGGAAAAGTGCACTGTGGTGTTCAACAAGAAACAACAGGTGGCACTACACTCTGAAATCCATTTTTCCACCGACTTGGTGCAGTTCGTTAGATGTATGCAGAAGTCATATTTCTGCTGTCTGACCTTTTCCTTTCCATATAACACAACAGATAAAATCGAGGTTCAAGTCTCCTATGAGGCAAACAGCAGCTGAAATGTAAAGACTTCTGTGTGCAGAGCAGGTAACTCAATGGGGTAGGCGCTGGGATATCAAGATGTAGACCTGGGTTACCCGAGTGTGTCCTTAGACAAGACTCTAAAGCAGTCCAGTGCCAGTCTTGGCTGGGGAAGTAACCTGTGATGGGCTGGAATCCCCTCCAGTGGAGTCAAACTCTCATCCACATCACGCTACAAGATGCGGTGATAAGCACCGGTGTCACCGACCGAACGGTCCCCCCTGTTTGTTGTTTTTTTTAGCAAGAAACTTCAATGATGTCTTTTGGGGCCCACTGACATAAATGTAAACTTGTTGTAAAGTAGTATCATATGTGAGCTTTAACAAAAGTATCACTATCTCCCATCAGCCTGTGTGAACACACATTTTCTGAAAGGTGGTGCTGGCAAAAGAGGGAGAGGATGGACTTGTCTTATACTGGGGGTTTTACAGACAGGCAGGGTACACATCGGACTGCATTTATATAGCACTTTTCCATCTGAATCAGAAGCTCAAAGTGCTTTACAATGATGCCTCATGCAAGACACTCAACTGCACATTGGGAGCAACTGGGGGATTAAGGACCTTGCCCAAGGGCCCTTAGTGATTTTCTGCTACAGCAGGGGTTTGAACCAAGGATCCTCTGGTCTCAAACCCACTGCTTACTAGACCATCACCTCTCCTCGCCAGTGGTTGAAAACCATGGTTAACTGCATTTTGCACAATATGTGACCCCTCCCAACGCGGGGTGCGGGTGCCCCTCGGGGACACCAAAGATCCAACTGTGATCCAATCGTGTCAAAATCAAAAGTGCACATGTTAAATTAAGTTATAATAACAAACTTACTGCACAAATTTGCAGTCCAGCTGTACTGATGCTGTTTAAGGAATAACTGAGAGCAGTCTAGTTCAAACATCACCACTGGTACATGTGTAAAATACAGTCACTGACCTGTGACAAAAGTAGGTTCCGTATCATTGGACACAACAAGATTTGCCAAGGGTTCAACACTCTGTCCAATCAGAGATAAACACAAGTTATCCAACATTCATTAGGAACTCACACCTTCCACAGGAAAAGCGTATGTCAGTTTGTGAGTGACTTCCTTTCTGTCACTGTAATCAACGAAAACGATATTTCACATTCATCAATTTACACTCACATCACAGCTTTCAGCATTAGTGCTGTTTGTTACCATGCCATGATCAATGCAATGCCTTCTTTTTACTATAGAAATTAAGAGCATTTCTTCACAGGACAAGTCTTAATTGGGAAGAAGTGGCCTTGAGCCTACAAGTGTGATAGAGCGCTGCCGATAAGCTCTCGCAGCCATCCTGCTACCAGCCGTCTCAGGAGCCGAGGCCCTCCAGCACATCCCCACGGAACACTCAGCTTTCAATTACCTCCAATAACAGCACTTATCAGAGTCCTCAGCTTTCCCCAGAGACTCAGGGCTTGATGCCCGTGTTCAGCAGCTCACGACAGGAGCATTCAACACGGGGCGGAGTAACAGCTGGGGCCTGAGGAAGAGGCACGCGTCAAGCCCCCTGGGACCAGACCAGGCCAGCGTCACGCAGCCATTATTGGGTGTGTTGGTAAGGTAGATGGATGGATGGGCAGCTGCCTTGGCATCAAGTCTGCCATGCTTTCCCCCCCCTGTACAAACGCATGTGCACGAGCCGAGCACAGTATGTGTGTGCACACTATCTGATTCTCAACCGCAGAAAAGGTAAATAATGTTCCACGTCATGTTCATGTGTTGTTCGTCGCTGCGGTCGTCGGCTGGGTGAGATTTCACTGCTTGATTGTGCTCAGCCCATTAACCGGCTCCATCTTTAATGGTTCCCATATCGAAGGCGGAGGGACAGTAAATCCTGTCTCCTGCCTTCACTCCTCCGTGCCTCTGTGGAGTCTCGTTTATGGGTACTGAAGAGCGCAAAAACATGATGAAAAAGTAGCCGAGATTTACAAGGCCTCCCCTGACAGCCAGGAAAAGGAGAAAATTAAACCAGAGAGCATTAAACAGGCGCCCATTACAGGGCTGCTCCGACACCAATAATAACCATCATTGTGTCCTGTCATCCCGAGGAACACGACGTGACTGCAAAGCCCTCCACCCACGACAGTGAACATCATTATACCAGCCTCTGGTTTCAGAAGTCAGAGCGATAAGACACTTTGTCAACAAATTACCGCTCACGGACTATGCTAATAAATCAGGGTATGCCACACAGATGCAGATGCCTTTTAATCTGACTAAACATGTGCACACACATTTATCAAAGCTTTCAGAATTCCTACAAAATGTGAGAGGTTATTTCTGAAGCAAAATGAAGAGTTTCATCTGAAAAAAAAGTGGTGTTCTTAAATGACTGCTTTAGGTATGGAGTTATAAAGCTATTATATCAAATAAATAAATAAACAAACAAACAAGCAAGAGCAATCTGAGATTTCTGACATCCGCTAATCCGGATCCGGATCACCTCAAAAATTTAATGGAGTCTTCCATGGCCTTATCTGTGGTGAAAATTTCATCAAAATCCGTGCAGTAGTTTTGACTTAATCCTGCTAACAGTCACACAAGTAAATAAATAATAAACGCCGATGATTTTATTATGTCCTTGTCAGATGTAAAAATCCTCTCCAGTTTAGATTAATATTTAAGTAAGAAAAGAGATTTTATTGATTATATATACAGTGAGGAAACATTTTAAGAGCCATTTTAAAAAATGCATTTTTTTGTTGTTTTTAGTTGTTGCTCTGTACAAATCCTTCAATCATTCCACTTAAATTAGAAGAAACTTCCTAGTCTCTTTGAGATCTACAAATAATTAGAATATTTTCAAGTACCGTAGTTTCTGGACAATACATTGCATCAGCGTATTAGTCGTATTGCATCTATACAAAAACACATCACAAAGAAATAAAAGACATATATAAGTCACACCCATCTATAAGTTGCAGTTAGTTTTGAAATGTGGTGCTACTGCTTCATGCAACAAGAAGCAAAATGACTTGAATCTGCACATTATTTATCTGTAGTGCAAACACTATTTTAATGCGAAAAAGCTACTGGCTAATTAATGCTACTGCATGAGACACAAAGACATCAAGTGTAAACTGCAGATGAAAACGTGCACATTTACCTCATTAAATGCAATTAAACATTTTGAAACCCCAGTACATTTCAAAAACATTACAGTTTGCCTTAGTTTAGTTTAACTATCCTCCTTGTTGCTGTTCTGGCTGTCTCACACAGTTCAAACAATTAGAATGCCAAGTAGTATGAAGGTTAGTTTATTCAAGTGCATGCCCTTTCAGTTTGAGAGCATGATTTATTAATTTTATTCCATCTCAAAAACCCTGCATGTCCTTCACATTCAGATCTTCTTCTTCATTTACTGATTGTGACATCCAGCTTAATGGTGCTACCTTCTGCTCTAGAGGGTGAATCACAGTACCTCTTTCAGATCAGTATATAGGAGCAGCTTAACATGAGTGTCGATGGCCCTATTTTGTGGCCATAGACAATCATGCAGTTTTTTTTTCCCATATAGAAGTCACTTTGAAATATAAGTCGCAGGATCAGTGACAAATAAAAAAATCATGAATTTTACTCTGGAAAATAAGGTATGTATATGTTAAAGTTTTAATCAAAGAATTTAAAACATATATTTTTTGCAACCTACATTCAGAGATCCTTTTTGAAAGATGTTTTTGAAAGCAGTTAATTCATTGGAATATAAAAGGGCTAAAAGGCTGTGAAAACCCACAAGAGCTACACATTTATAAACAACCAGAAAAGCGGCAAGCTCTTCTTTTTTGCAAATTTGCATCTCAATATTTTGGGTTGTGTTATTATTTATTTATTTTCGATTATTTTTGATAAAACCTGTCCAAATTAATTACATGCTTGAAACTACTTTAACTGTAGCGAGTGAAAAATGCAGTGAGTGAATGAATAATCCCAGTCCATCGCCTCCAGTTTAACAGGATAATTCAAAAAACAACAGACTCAAATTAACCCAAATTAAAAGGGCACCTCAATGAAGATAAATCAATTAATTAACCAAAAAGCAATTTTGTTTTGTTATGTAACACATCATTGACCTGTCTACCACCTGAGGGACATATTTGGGCTTGTTGCAGGAAATAATCATCATTATATGATATATTATATATGGAAATTAGGAGCAGGTGTGGTTGATGCTTCTTTCATTTCCAAAGCCTCAACAGCCATGGTTGCTTGTTGTTTTATGTACATCTTGCAGTTAAATTGTTCTGCCTGGTTGAAAGCCTAAATGCATTATGTGTTTATATACTCAGTAAAGACGGGTCTTTAGCACAATTCCTTGTAACTTGTATGCTTTTTCCACTTGAAAAAAAATACATATCCATATTTCTCTTATGGGAATATGAGCACTTAACTCCTTCTCGCTAATCCACACTTTATAAGGATTAGGATGATTTTGACAGTGGGGAATGGATTAAAAATTAGATTTGGTATCCATCAAACACTTGTGGTATGAGATCCAGATGACACACTATTAACTTTTTAATACACTGTTTACAGTTTTTTTTATGTCCTAAATCAGTTGAATGAAGTCTGTAAGGTCTGTGTAAATTTGCTGTTTGGCACAATTGTACAACTGATCCCAAAGCACAATGTTAAAACTTACTCGGTACAACACTGTCCCTTTAGATTAAAAAACAGTATAATGGCCCTGCTGTGAAACTGTAATTGCCATATTGTGAAAAATATTCCTACTTCTATGAGTCCTGCTGATGTAGAAAGAAGGAAAGGACATTACCACCATCTAGTGGTAAAACAGAAATACCACTTAAGTGGCCTACTACTGTTTTTAACCATTTGTTTCACATCTGTTAGATGAATCGCCTATCAGATTTTTAGTTACAGTTATTACAAACTCATTAAAATATGAAGTTCTTTTTCCCACTTCAGATGAGCACTCATGCTTCATAAATAATGCTTTCAAAGCAAACCAAAGTCTTTTGTTTATGTACTTACACTCCTCTAAGCCCAGCTGATAGGCAAGGTTCTGAAGTCCTTTGACCTTTTCCATTAGATTGGCGGTTGTCAGACTTCCCAGCTCTATAGAACGATAACAAAACCCATAATGAGACCTCTGGACTACTTATAGAAAACAGTTATCTCATTTAACAGGATTATGTATTAAAACTCTTTGTGCTCACGATATTCAACTGACTTTGAGGCAACTAAAAACTGAAAATAAAAACTAAACTTCATCTTTCACTGGCACCATGGACAAGTATATGACCTGTGTGCTTGTGTAAACATTTACATTATACGCACAGTGAGTCTGCGACGTTCAAACATCTAGTACGTCCCTGTTGTACTGCACTAATAATAGTTATAAGAATTAAATTCAATTTTAAAATAGTATTTAAACATTGGACACCATTTTCATTGTTCTTTAAGTTCTTTTCAAAAATGAAGTTATATTGCCTGCAACCCCCCCTTTTTTCTGAAAAAATTATCTTATCCATGACTTAAAATTGTGATCCAATCTGAACTGTGAGCTTTGTGATCCATCACACCCCTACACTACTCTGCTACAGGCAGAAATACACAATTTCCAAAATTCTGCCCATTACCTTTCAACATTTCGATGTCCTCACTTTCGAGGTCTGCCATCCACTTGGGGGGTGAATTAGTGATGGGCTGTGACACAAAATCTAAGTGAATAGACAGCTGATGAAAAAATTGAGTGTTTTGGCTTAGCCTGTACGCACTCATGCTTATTTCATTAAGCAGTTTGCAAAGTAAACAAGCAGTCGTGCATCGAACTCACTGTTTTACAAGATGCAGCAAATTCTGCGACTCCCGGCACTGTGAGTGAAAGAGATTTTATGATAATTAAATAACATACATCATTAATTTGTCCATAATTATTTATGAAGTTTGTAATTGTACAAGGTGAATCCATGCTTACGCTGCTCTGGCCACAAATCTGGCGACGTCCTGTCCAAATTCTCAAAACTCAGCAGAGAGGTTTCAAAATCATCATCTGTCAAGACACAAAAACACTTTTACTTCTGAAAAAAATATTTGGGGATTCCACCAATTTGCTAGTTGTAACTGATGAAGTGACAAAGTGTTTTTTTTTCTGTCGATATGGTTGACCATTATTGTTTATCTAAGAGTATCCATTCATCCATCCATTTTCTATACCCACTTACTCCAATTACAGGTCACTGGGGAGCTGCAGCCTATCTCAGCAGTCATAGGGCGTGAGGCGGGGTACACCCTGGACAAGATGCCAGTCTGTCAAAGGGCCACATATAGACAAACACATTCACAACCGCATGCACACCTACAGACAATTTAAAGTTTCCAATCCACCTAGCTTGCATGTCTTTGGATGTGGGAGGAAGCCGGAGCACCCGAAGGGAACCCACGCAAACGCAGGGAGAACATGCAAACTCCACAAAGAACAGTCACAGGTGGGAATCGATCCCATGACCTTCTTGCTGTGAGGAAACAGTGCTAACGACTAAGCCACCGTATTGCCCTATCTAAAGTACGTTTTTCTATATTATGGCTTTAGCACCGTATTTGTTGCAGTTTTTTTTTTTTTTTTTTGTATCTAGTTTGGGAAGTCCCTGGTGCGACTTATTTACTGAAGAATCACACAACTGTTGTTGATAATAATAATAATTATTATTATAAAGCCTATTTATAGAAGAC
Organism: Thalassophryne amazonica; assembly: GCF_902500255.1. Lineage (NCBI taxonomy): Eukaryota > Metazoa > Chordata > Actinopteri > Batrachoidiformes > Batrachoididae > Thalassophryne > Thalassophryne amazonica. The sequence continues at coordinate 63,382,395 of NC_047121.1, forward strand.
TTCCCCCAGAATCAAAGCACTTCACAAAATAAACTCTAATAATAAAAGAATAAATGACAATAATGAAAATAATTCTGCAAGAATCTACAAAATAACCCAAATTAAAGAGCTGATAATACAGAAAAAAAGTGTGACTAATACTACAGTGCAACGTACCTTCCGGTGCGACTTATATAAGGTTTTTTTTTTTTTTTTAACAGGTGTAACTTACTGTATCCTCCACAAAATATGGTAGTTCTGAGCCCATCAGTTGATGAACAGACTGCTTGACTGACAGAAATGAGTAATGATGACGAGTAGGACATGACTGACCAATCAATTTCCTGTAACTAATCGATTAATTAAAAATAATTTTAGCTCGCAGCAAATGCTGTTTACAAAACCACCATAACACGAACAGCCGCCAAAAACTGCCTAACACAAAGAACAAACTTCAGTAATCACAGTGATGTGGCAAAACTAAAGTGATAACACCAAATTAAACGAGCTTATTGTTAACAAAGCAGAATATTTATGGTCAACAACAGACCGTTTGTGTTTAATGGACAGGAGACTGAGGCTAGTGACAGCTTTAGCCAACGCAAAAACATCTAACAGCACCAATACTACACCCACCTGTGTATTCTGTTATCTTCAAATATTCACGCAAGCCATAATGAGACCAAAATAGCAATATATAGTTGTTAAAAAATGCCAAAATGACATTTTTACAGAGTACAACAAGGTAAGGAATTAGAATTTACCTCCATTTGGCGACGCCATCTTCAGAATAAACACGTGATTAATGTCGACCAATGACAGCAGCCGATCTCCGAGCTGACGCATTCGGCTGTAGTTCGACACAACTGCCGCTAGATGGCCGCCGCTCAATAGCAACCAATCACACACCCATGGAGGAACTAAAATAAATAAAATCTAAATGTAATTTAATCGGAATAAAAGATATTTATAGAATATTGTTAATCTATTTAAGACAGATATCGACACCAATAACTCCTGAAACTATCATTGATTTATCATTATTCTTACACAAAATGGCAGTAAAATATCTGCATTTATCAATGACCATATTAATGTTAATTTTCTTACATTTTGCAAATGTTTATTATTTAGTGTCCACAATAACGAGTTGACTAGGCTACTTTAACTTTTTCATTTTAAAAGCCAAATTTCGTATCATAATTGCTCATTTTAAATCTTTTTTTTTTTTAGACATCAAAATCTCTTTCCACTGTAAAAAAAAATTTTATCTTGAAAATATGTAAACTTCAGATTAGGTACAAGTCCTTCCTGGTTTCTTAGTAAAGAATAAAGTCGTTACTGGGATGACCTCACACCTACCTGTAACAATTAATTAATAAAAAACAAAAAAATAAAGTTGTTCTTTATTTTAAAAATATCTCATTTCAAGCTTGTCTGAAAAACTGCACCCATTAAGAAGCTGTGGGAATTTTACCATTTTACAGAGAAAAGGATTAACAAAAAAATTAATCAGAAAAAAAAAAAAAAAAAAAATCAAAGTAACACTTACTTTACAGTAATAGAATTCTTTTGTGGAATAGTCTACCAAACCATGTTGTAAATTCACTCAGTTCAAATGTTTTTAAAAATAGGTACACAGTAAAATCACCAGTGTGGTTTTCATCGCTGTTGTAGCAGTTCAGTAGTTTGTATTTGTTTATCTTTATTCACACAAGTCACAGACATTTATACAGCTTTGCCCCGCCCATTACCTCACAGGAGTCCAGACAGAGGAAATATTACAGGGGGACAAGAAAGCTTTGTTGCATGTACAGAGTACACACTGGCATTTACAGGAAATATCTTCATGTGCGCAGAACAGAGAACAGACAATTGCGCGGCACCCATGCAGGGGTCCTGTCTGCATACATAAATTTGCGGATCCCGCAGGGGCACGAACGTCTCGGCTTGTTACCATGTATGCATGTATGCGATGGCTTCTTATTTGCATAGCTGGCATAGAGAGACCTTTGTATGCGTAGAATACGCATTACACGCCTCAGCGTGTCAACATATGCAGGACATGGGACATATCGTCTGCACTCTGCACATCTGGGCGTGTTAACAGCACAGAGAACAGACAGAGGACCACTCGGTTATGGTGGAGTCTACGAGTATACAAAATGTGTAGTAGAGAAGCTTGAATCTTCGACTGGACTGGGTTGCTTGACGCGATCATGTTTCGCTTCAAATCACAGAAACTTCCTCAGCTAAAAATTCTTGCTCTGGTAGTCTGACTTCGGTCAGCAACCCAGTCCAGTCGAAGATTCAAGCTTCTCTAATATGGAAACCACCTGGACAACTGAGAGCCTTCACAGAAACTATACAAAATGTGATAAATGTCCGCTACATTATCACACTGAAGTGTGCACATGACAAAAAGTAAGCAGTCTGACATCTAAACAGAAGTCAGTACAGACGGCACGACTGACTTAACATTATACAAAAATACTGAACAGTAAAACTCACTGTGACATAACAGAACTTTATCCAAAACAACCCGCCTGTGAAACAAGAAGTGTTTCATACATTAAAAATGACTTGGCGTGTTGCCCATGGGGATCCATGGGTTCTACATTGGGTAGTGTTTATAAAAGAGGTAGCTGATATTTTTCAAGGCTGGTAATAAATTGTGCAAAGTTTTTATAATGAATTAGAATGGAGTGTGAGTCCAGAATGTTTTTTTCTGTTAATTATGTAACTTTTTAATGTTAATTTGCTAATTTTGAATTGTTTAGATTCTTGTTATCATATACAGACTATTATCACTATTATAATTATTATTATAATAATTATAATAATATAATACAACACCCCCGAGTCACACTAACTGCCAGAACGTTCGTAGCACGGGCCGAGGCAGAGGATTAGCAGCAATCTTCCATTCCAGCTTATTAATTAATCAAAAACCCAGACAGAGCTTTAATTAATTTGAAAGCTTGACTCTTACTCTTGTCCATCCAAATTGGAAGTCCCAAAAACCAGTTTTATTTGTTATCATCTATCGTCCACCTGGTCGTTACTGTGAGTTTCTCTGTGAATTTTCAGACCTTTTGTCTGACTTAGTGCTTAGCTCAGATAAGATAATTATAGTGGGCGATTTTAACATCCACACAGATGCTGAGAATGACAGCCTCAACACTGCATTTAATCTATTATTAGACTCAACTGGCTTTGCTCAAAATGTAAATGAGTTCACCCACCACTTTAATCATATCTTAGATCTTGTTCTGACATATGGTATGGAAATTGAAGACTTAACAGTATTCCCTGAAAACTCCCTTCTGTCTGATAATTTCTTAATAACATTTACATTTACTCTGATGGACTACCCAGCAGTGGGGAATAAGTTTCATTACACTAGAAGTCTTTCAGAAAGCGCTGTAACTAGGTTTAAGGATATGATTCCTTCCTTATGTTCTCTAATGCCATATACCAACACAGCGCAGAGTAGCTACCTAAACTCTGTAAGTGAGATAGAGTATCTCGTCAATAGTTTTACATCCTCATTGAAGACAACTTTGGATGCTGTAGCTCCTCTGAAAAAGAGAGCTTTAAATCAGAAGTGCCTGACTCTGTGGTATAACTCACAAACTGACAGCTTAAAGCAGATAACCCGTAAGTTGGAGAGGAAATGGCGTCTCACTAATTTAGAAGATCTTCACTTAGCCTGGAAAAAGAGTCTGTTGCTCTATAAAAAAAGCCCTCCGTAAAGCTAGGACATCTTACTACTCATCACTAATTGAAGAAAATAAGAACAACCCCAGGTTTCTTTTCAGCACTGTAGCCAGGCTGACAAAGAGTCAGAGCTCTATTGAGCCGAGTATTCCTTTAACTAGTAATGACTTCATGACTTTCTTTGCTAATAAAATTTTAACTATTAGAGAAAAAATTACTCATAACCATCCCAAAGACGTATCGTTATCTTTGGCTGCTTTCAGTGATGCCGGTATTTGGTTAGAATCTTTCTCTCAGATTGTTCTGTCTGAGTTATTTTCATTAGTTACTTCATCCAAACCATCAACATGTCTATTAGACCCCATTCCTACCAGGCTGCTCAAGGAAGCCCTACCATTATTTAATGCTTCGATCTTAAATATGATCAATCTATCTTTATTAGTTGGCTATGTACCACAGGCTTTTAAGGTGGCAGTAATTAAACCATTACTTAAAAAGCCATCACTTGACCCAGCTATCTTAGCTAATTATAGGCCAATCTCCAACCTTCCTTTTCTCTCAAAAATTCTTGAAAGGGTAGTTGTAAAACAGCTAACTGATCATCTGCAGAGGAATGGTCTATTTGAAGAGTTTCAGTCAGGTTTTAGAATTCATCATAGTACAGAAACAGCATTAGTGAAGGTTACAAATGATCTTATGGCCTCAGACAGTGGACTCATCTCTGTGCTTGTTCTGTTAGACCTCAGTGCTGCTTTTGATACTGTTGACCATAAAATTTAATTACAGAGATTAGAGCATGCCATAGGTATTAAAGGCACTGCGCTGCGGTGGTTTGAATCATATTTATCTAATAGATTACAATTTGTTCATGTAAATGGGGAATCTTCTTCACAGACTAAGGTTAATTATGGAGTTCCACAAGATTCTGTGCTAGGACCAATTTTATTCACTTTATACATGCTTCCCTTAGGCAGTATTATTAGACGGCATTGTTTAAATTTTCATTGTTACGCAGATGATACCCAGCTTTATCTATCCATGAAGCCAGAGGACACACACCAATTAGCTAAACTGCAGGATTGTCTTACAGACATAAAGACATGGATGACCTTTAATTTCCTGCTTTTAAACTCAGATAAAACTGAAGTTATTGTACTTGGCCCCACAAATCTTAGAAACATGGTGTCTAACCAGATCCTTACTCTGGATGGCATTACCCTGACCTCTAGTAATACTGTGAGAAATCTTGGAGTCATTTTTGATCAGGCTATGTCATTCAAAGCGCATATTAAACAAATATGTAGGACTGCTTTTTTGCATTTACGCAATATCTCTAAAATTAGAAAGGTCTTGTCTCAGAGTGATGCTGAAAAACTAATTCATGCATTTATTTCCTCTAGGCTGGACTATTGTAATTCATTATTATCAGGTTGTCCTAAAAGTTCCCTGAAAAGCCTTCAGTTAATTCAAAATGCTGCAGCTAGAGTACTAACGGGGACTAGAAGGAGAGAGCATATCTCACCCATATTGGCCTCTCTTCATTGGCTTCCTGTTAATTCTAGAATAGTATTTAAAATTCTTCTTCTTACTTATAAGGTTTTGAATAATCAGGTCCCATCTTATCTTAGGGACCTCATAGTACCATATCACCCCAATAGAGCGCTTCGCTCTCAGACTGCAGGCTTACTTGTAGTTCCTAGGGTTTGTAAGAGTAGAATGGGAGGCAGAGCCTTCAGCTTTCAGGCTCCTCTCCTGTGGAACCAGCTCCCAATTCGGATCGGGGAGACAGACACCCTCTCTACTTTTAAGATTAGGCTTAAAACTTTCCTTTTTGCTAAAGCTTATAGTTAGGGCTGGATCAGGTGACCCTGAACCATCCCTTAGTTATGCTGCTATAGACTTAGACTGCTGGGGGGTTCCCATGATGCACTGAGTGTTTCTTTCTTTCTTTCTCTTTTTGCTCTGTATGCACCACTCTGCATTTAATCATTAGTGATTGATCTCTGCTCCCCTCCACAGCATGTCTTTTTCCTGGTTCTCTCCCTCAGCCCCAACCAGTCCCAGCAGAAGACTGCCCCTCCCTGAGCCTGGTTCTGCTGGAGGTTTCTTCCTGTTAAAAGGGAGTTTTTCCTTCCCACTGTCGCCAAGTGCTTGCTCACAGGGGGTCGTTTTGACCGTTGGGGTTTTTACGTAATTATTGTATGGCCTTGCCTTACAATATAAAGCGCCTTGGGGCAACTGTTTGTTGTGATTTGGCGCTATATAAATAAAATTGATTGATTGATTATTATCAGTATTATTATTATTTTATTTTTACTTCTATTTTGCCATTTGACAATGGCAAGTGTTTTCATTTTGTTGTGTCATCCATGTATTTTTAATATATTTACAATTGTATTATACGTATACTTGCACTGAACTTATGTAAAATCACGCATGCACACACACACACACTCTCATTCTTTTAATATATAAATGATTCACCGCCCCGTGCTGGATTGGCGTGTGAGTCCAGAAAATCACTGTCCATTGTTGTTAGCTAATATGTAGCTTCTGTATAAATATTAATCCTATCGACGTTCACCCTTGACCCAAAATACATACCAAATGGAAAAAGTCAGCTCTCCCCAGTTTTTACGTGATCAAATTGCACACACCCAAAGCTTTGTTTCTTTTTTGCAATCTGCTGTAAGCAGGTGCTTTTGACAAACAGAGACAGTGGCAGAAGACATCAAAAGCACTACACATTTCACTCATGGTACCAACATGACACTTACGTCACTCATGGTAACAGCAACAGCACTTACCTAAACTGGCTAAACCTATTGACCTACAACACACAACACAATAAATCAATAATAACACAATAACATTTAAAACCTTAAAACCCCAAACTCCCATGGTGCATTGCAGCACAACGTCTGCTGTTTACTGATTAGTTAAAAATGCTAATTTCTCAAAAATATTTGTCCTATCAAATTTGTTTTCGTGTTAATCCTTGACCCAAAATACATAAGCATACCAAACGGCAAATGTCAGCTCTCCCCGGTTTTGCCGTGATCAAAGCCATACACAGGAGCGCGCGCACACACACACACACGCCGCTTGGCTCTTATGATATAGATGAGCACAGAGACACAGCACTTCAGTATTTCTGAATTCTTTTTCAATACGTCCCACAATCGCTTTAGCTTATTATTGCAATGTTTGTAGTGTGTGATGCATCTAAGGCAGTTTGGTGATGAAAGCATCTGTAACACTCTCATATCGCACTCATTCAAGTCTCAAAATTCCCATGAGTCCATCCACTTGAGGCCGGCCATGGTGCTGCCCGGCTCGTGTGCCAGTGGGCCCGTCATTCCGTAGGTCAGAGGATGAAACAGGTAGAAACTGAGAAAACAGACAGCAATAATCAACGTGAACTAAAGGTGAAAATAACTCAGACATTATCAACAACTACAGCACTTGTTTTAATGAGTTCGTCAGTAAACAGTAAAAACTTCTTTAGGAGGTTTTAATTTAAACAGCCATCACACAAAGAAATCAGCTCCAGTAAATAAAACAATTGGAAAATTAATGAGCCGATTACTGTATGTTCTATATGACAAATCACATAATTTTGTTTAACTAGTTTGGGAGGTCTTGCGACTTATATATTGAAGCAACATATATGGAAAAATACTGCATTATCCTCTATGGCCACAAGATGGTATTGTCTACAAGTAAGAAAAGCCATTTTTTTAATTTTATAATTAAATCGGTACTGTAATTCACACTCTGGAGCACAAGAAGCAGAAGAATCAGCAGAAGAAGCAGCAAAAAAAAAAAACAACAAAACAAAACATGCTTTGTCTTACACAAAGAGCAAATTTAAGAAATCATGCTCTCAAACTGAAATATGCTCTGGAATAACAGGAGGGAATGGAACATTCATACTACATGGTACAAAACTTGTTTGGATTTGGTGAGATAACAAGTACAAGCAACAGTAAGTCATAAGCTGAGTCATATTTTACAAATCTTTGTTTACATTATAAATAAATAAATAAATAAATAATGTGCAGTTTTCAAATGTTTTAATTACAATGCACCTTTGCCTCACTGATGATTATCTGTTCAGTGGTGACAAGCAATTTATTTGTTTTTTGTGCTTCGTACAGCATTAGCTTCAGCTTTTCAATACAGTATTTGCATATATATATATATATATATATATATATATATATATATATATATATAAAACCCCTGGCAAAAATTATGGAATCACCAGCCTCGGAGGATGTTCATTCAGTTGTTTAATTTTGTAGAAAAAAATCAGATCACAGACATGACACAAAACTAAAGTCATTTCAAATGGCAACTTTCTGGCTTTAAGAAACACTATAACAAATCAGGAAAAAAATTGTGGCAGTCAGTAACGGTTACTTTTTTAGACCAAGCAGAGGGAAAAAAATATGGAATCACTCAATTCTGAGGAAAAAATTATGGAATCATGAAAAACAAAAGAACGCTCCAACACATCACTAGTATTTTGTTGCACCACCTCTGGCTTTTATAACAGCTTGCAGTCTCTGAGGCATGGACTTAATGAGTGACAAACAGTACTCTTCATCAATCTGGCTCCAACTTTCTCTGATTGCTGTTGCCAGATCAGCTTTGCAGGTTGGAGCCTTGTCACGGACCATTTTCTTCAACTTTCACCAAAGATTTTCAACTGGATTAAGATCCGGACTATTTGCAGGCCATGACATTGACCCTATGTCTTTTTGCAAGGAATGTTTTCAGTTTTTGCTCTATGGCAAGATGCATTATCATCTTGAAAAATGATTTCATCGTCCCCAAACATCCTTTCAATTGATGGGATAAGAAAAGTGTCCAAAATATCAACGTAAACTTGTGCATTTATTGATGATGTAATGACAGCCATCTCCCCAGTGTCTTTACCTGACATGCAGCCCCATATCATCAATGACTGTGGAAATTTACATGTTCTCTTCAGGCAGTCAGCTTTATAAATCTCATTGGAACAGCACCAAACAAAAGTTCCACCATCACCTTGCCCAATACAGATTCGAGATTCATCACTGAATATGACTTTCATCCAGTCATCCACAGTCCACGATTGCTTTTCCTTAGTCCATTGTAACCTTGTTTTTTTTTCCTGTTTAGGTGTTAATGATGGCTTTCGTTTAGCTTTTCTGTATGTAAATCCCATTTCCTTTAGGCGGTTTCTTACAGTTCGGTCACAGACGTTGACTCCAGTTTCCTCCCATTCGTTCCTCATTTGTTTTGTTGTGCATTTTTGATTTTTGAGACATACTGCTTTAAGTTTTCTGTCTTGACGCTTTGATGTCTTCCTTGGTCTACCAGTATGTTTGCCTTTAACAACCTTCCCATGTTGTTTGTATTTGGTCCAGAGTTTAGACACAGCTGACTGTGAACAACCAACATCTTTTGCAACATTGCGTGATGATTTACCCTCTTTTAAGAGTTTGATAATCCTCTTCTTTGTTTCAATTGACATCTCTCGTGTTGGAGCCATGATTCATGTCAGTCCACTTGGTGCAACAGCTCTCCAAGGTGTGATCACTCCTTTTTAGATGCAGACTAATGAACAGATCTGATTTGATGCAGGTGTTAGTTTTGGGGATGAAAATTTACAGGGTGATTCCATAATTTATTCCTCAGAATTGAGTGAGTCCATATTTTTTCCCTCTGCTTGGTCTAAAAAAGTAACCGTTACTGACTGCCACAATTATTTTTCCTGATTTCTTATAGTGTTTCTTAAAGCCAGAAAGTTGCCATTTGAAATGACTTTAGTTTTGTGTCATGTCTGTGATCTGCTTTTTTTCTACAAAATTAAACAACTGAATGAACATCCTCCGAGGCCGGTGATTCCATAATTATTGCTAGGGGTTGTATATATATGCTAATGCTAATATCTATTGCTAATGTTGCAGCCCCACATGAGATAGTACTTTCTGCAATAGGACCGTCTACTGAGCACAATGATAAAACCCATTATGTTTAAAAACATATCGTCCAAAAACAAAAGACATTCTTTTATGATCAGCTTCAAATTTTGAAAGACGACGGAATTTTACTGCTGACCTGTAAAGAATACTGAACAGAAGTCCTGCGTGCCCAACAGTCCGCAGCCAATCAGAATGAGGTGGGCGGAGTAGCAGGTCTGTGTTTTTCAACAGAATGTCTAATGTCATTCCTGTAAACAAACAAAATGTTATAATAACCACAGCCATGTAATGAGAGTAAAAATAATGTGACAGAACTTGGTACCAGTCAGCATGCTGTTGAACAGCATAGCAGGGAAGTAGTGGTGGTAGTACAGAACCCGACTCATAACATAGAACGGTGCGTAGTGAAGCAGCCAGCCAAGAAACAGCAGCCCGCCTCCACTCCTCAGCATGCGGGAATGTTCTGAAACACAAAGAAATATGACAGATTAACCATTTTCAAATATTCACTCTTTCAACAATCAGAGAGAAAGCCTCAAGTTGAATGAAATTACACTCATCACTAGCTTCGTCAGATGCACCAATTTAAGGCTAATTTTGCCTTCAGAAATGCCTCAATTCTTCATGGTGGGGATGTTCTGGTTGTCTGCCTGAGTGGTTACCATCCAGGAAAAAGGACAGTTCTGTGGTGGATGGGGTCAGGCACAGCACCAATGCATGCTTCCAGACTTGACTTGTATGGATTCGAGAAGGTGCTGGAAACACTCCTGAGAGATTTTGGTTCATCAGACCAGGAAACATGTTTCTCATCTAACGATCTCCAGTTGTGGTCCGTCCGCACCCACTGTAGCCTTAGTTCCTGTTCTTAGCAGAGAGGTGTGACATCTGGTGTGATCTTCTACTGCTGTAGTCCATCTACTTCAAGCTTCTACATGTTGTGCTTTCCGATATGCTCTTAAGCATAGTGTGGTTACAAGAAGTTGCTACTGGACATTATTCTCTGACCTTTGCCATCAACAAGGCATTTACACCTAGAGAACTGCTGCTCACTGGATCTTTCTTATTTTTTAAAACCACTCTATGTAGATTCTATATGCAGGGGTGGTGGCCAAGTGGTTAACGCACTTGGTTTTAGTGCAGATGGTTCTGGGTTCAAATACCACCCCTGCCACATTTCTCCATGTAATGTGGAGTTGCGTCAGGAAAGGTGTAAAACTTGTGTCAAATCAATGGCTGGGTTTCAGATCAGACATCTTTTGCAACTGTCTGTTAAGTAAGGCTGGTCAATGAGGAATTCCATATACCGTAGTTTGGGGACTTGTTGTTTTAAACTAACAATTGTGATCTCTTTGCTGGTCCTCTGGTGCTACCCCATACCCCATGTACACCCAGGGGTGGATCAGAACACACACCATAGAGTCCTAAAATGTAACTATGGGTAGTCAAGTAAATTTACTATCTGCTTTGAGCAATAAAAAACAAGTACAGAACGGTAAGACGAAGCCAACGTCCGTAATCATACCTCTTCGTTTGCGGTTCAACGGTATACCTCTTTGCAGGGTAACAGAAGCCGTGGACACCATGATGAGATACAATCCCAAACATGCTAAATTGGTCCACCAAACCACCTGAAGAAGAGAATTTATTCGTGAAAGAATTCATGTCAGATGAGACCCACAGCAGGCAAAAACACAGCCATCTAAAGAGGAACTTACAGGGTTCCCCAGCAGGTAAACTCGATACTCTGTTTCATTCACCCCAGAAAACCTCAGTCCCTTCAGAAAGAGAGAGAGAAAAAAACAAACAGAACATTTGCAATGATTCAACGTAATTGCTACTCAATTTAATGACAAATAAATAAATAAACAATTCTACAACATATAGTAGATTATGTAAACCTGGTAGTTGATGGGCCAGTGCCAGGGTTTTGAGGTCATATCATTGCCTTTGGGTTTTAAACCACTGTTACCCTAAAAGAAACATGTGTCACCTTTATGTATAAAAAACAACTATTTTTTTAAAGATATTACTAAAGATGAGCTGGCTTCTTACTCTGATCATAACAATATGGGACTCCAGCAGGATCTCCAGAAAAAGTGGCTTCAGCACTGACAGACTAATGTTGGGCACTGTCAGAAACGAAGAGAAAAATCATGTCAGCTCATCTTTGCATTTACACTTAGAAACACAGCAAATGTATTTATCATACATTTGGAATTGATATGATCTTCAATGTTCCACTGCGAGTTTGGAGATTCCTTCAAGTAGGGACTACAGGTCACCTCCACCTGTTCCCAGCCCCTGAACACAAACAAGACCTACAGTGAAGACTAACAGATTTATCTTCACTGTATAAGAATAAAATCAGTCTGAGCAGAGCCCGTGTTTACCACTTGGGCAGAGTCTTGCCAGATGAGTAAAGCACACAGCCAGTAGCTTGGTGCAGAAAGCGGACTTTACTGCGTAGCACCTTCACAAGATCGCCCTTCCTCCCCCCATATACCTCCACCTGCCACAGGTCATTGGCGTCTCCTGTGGCATTCTAAACACAAGACAAAGAACAAAAAGTGGAAATACTGAAAGATCTAATATCACACAACTATCTGCTATTTTAACAACCACTATTTTTTGAAAGGAACTGTCCACTAGCCTCCCTCAATACACCACCAAGAGATGGATGCAATCAGACGAGGCATTGTTGAGTTATTTTGCAGAAATGAAATGCTGACAGATGGCTTTCGGACAGGAGGGTGAAAACACAATGGCTCCCCCAACTTTGTAGAATTGGGACATAAAAAAAGGCAACAGCCAGTTTTGCTTCTGTAAATGTCAGAAAAATGTTCAGAAATCATAAATGTTCATGCAGATGAAAAAGCAGCCTTAGCTATTACAATTGTAATCCTGCAAAGTGTGAATTGACATTATAGGGCTATTCCACAGAGCGCCGTTCCTTCCAGTTTCATCCTGAATAGCAAATCATGGCACATTTTGAAACATCATACTAACTTCTTGATCCATCTTTGTCAATCTTGAACAAATTTGGTATACGTAGTAGTTACAGCCATCATTGGCACCAGATTTGAAATCGGTGTGAAATTTTCGAGCAGTTCAAAAATTTCACTTTGATTCGTCAAATTGTAGCTAATACGTGGTAACTTCCAGGTGTTTGTTGTCTTAACTGCTTCAATCTTGTTTGAACATCTTTAAACAGGGTATTCCTAGTGAGTACAGCTTGATACTTATTTGATTATGCTCCATTAGGTGTAAAAATCTGAAGGAGAAGCAGTGTTTGTTGTTGTTCTGTTGTTCTTTCGCTTTGAAGCAGGTTGCCAGCCTGTTAAGAGGCGAGCCAGAATAAGTCTTTCATCCAGTTTTTGCAGTTTTTTTGGATCGCGGATGATCGAAATAGAACCTGAGGAACAGGGGTGTTGTGGGCCATCTTACAATGCCATAACCTGTAACTTGGTAGTGCTTTTTGGTCAGCGGCGCCTCATGGAGGTGGCTGTGAAGATTGCGGGTTGTCCTAAAGGGGCCAAGACAAACAAACATGAGAAGACAAAAATGAATTATTTCTGTGAGATTTAATTTTGTTTAAAGCATAGCCTCTTTGTTAACAATGATACTTACTCTTTGTGTTCCAATCGAATGATGTCGCCATGACGAATCAAATCTGGAGTTTCTGACTGATCTTAAAATGAGAGAAAAGAAAAAAAAAAGGTCCACGTAAAAATGTCACAAGATCTCGGAAGAGCAATTTATAACAAAAGTCTATCTTCTTACTAGCATGATCAGTCTGTCGGTGGACAACCCACAAGTTGTTGTAGTCTTTATGGAAGTAGGCTGTCACCTGTAAACACAGAGGAAACAATTAAGATATCAATAAAATTGGCAAGATTGTGTGATTTCTTTCTTTTTTTATATTTGTACTTAGAGCTTGACCTGCTGCTGCTTTGCACCGACTCCATCTGGATACAGGTCCAAGTGAGAGTGCAGGTATCCTCCAGCAATACGGAGATTTTTCAGTGTGACAGTGGAGCCGTACGCCAGGTCTGCGTTAGAAGATCCAGATAGCGATTTTCATTATAAGTAAACAGAAAATGTTTTTGTAAACACTGTGAGAGAGAACCCAAAAACTGAAATTAATTGCCCCTGGTGGGATGAATAAAGTTGTCTAAGTCTAAAACAAACCCAAGCAAAATGTCAAGAAATTACTGATCATATCAGCTTAACACTATACGGATGACTGCAGCGACATTTCTGACCTTCTCCTTTGAGTTACCATTCGTGATTTAGCGACTACAAACAGAATATGATGTGGTTTTAATCCTAAATGTGGGACTCACACTCAGGCATAGACGCGTTATGTAGTTTGTTTCCAATGAGACGGGATTGAAAAGCAGAACTGAAGAAGCCATCTCCCGGTCCACTGGTGAGAGAGAACGATCGTGACGACCCAAACAATCAGTGCCGGAACCCCCATTTATCCCAAACTCGGCAATCACACTCACCTTTTGTTCAACACAACAAAGTGGACTGCAAAAATGGTAAAGTAGAGAAACAGCGGGAGCAGGATGAGTCCAAACACCCGAGCCAGGAGGTGCTTTGTGATGTCCACCTGATATCAGAAAATAAAGTCGAGAAGGTAAAGCGATAATCGGTCTCGGATTACTCATTATTACTTAGGAGTACAGCTAAAGAAAAGAAAAGCTGTTTACCAATGAGAGGCGCAAGTCCCCTATTAACCTCCAGAGGTCAGAGGCTGTGTTCAGTCCCACCAGCAGGATGACAAAGAGCCCCACAAACTTCACTCCTAAAGCACCAGCAAGGTTTACACCAATGAGTACTAGCCACAGCCACCAGGGGGCCGAAAAAGGCCTGAAAAGAACAGCAGGAAGGAATAATGTGGAGAACCGCCACGTTTCATGATGAAAAATAAAAAGTAGTTCAAAGACATGAGGTGAGTATTAATTCATTCTCTCAAATTACTTAATATGTTCTACTGGAAATACACACACACACAGACACACACACATACAGACCACAGCATAATGGTGGCTTAGCAGGGTTGCCTCACAGCAAGAAGGTTCTAAGGGCCCTGTCCCTCTGGGGAGAGGATTAATTGCGCATGAATTGAGTATACAAATTGCAGGCGTTCGTCGTCATCCTCAACAAAAATGGCCAAAAATGACAAATGTCCTAGTATGAATTGCGGATATATTAATAATATATAGTGAATATATGATGTACAATCATGGTTATATAATGCATGCAGTGAGGAAACTGATCAGACACATTGAGATTATCACGGCAGTATTACGGGTGTATTATGAATGCATCGCGCGTGCATGGCATCTGCATTGCAGTCATAAAATAAGCGCACTCGGGCCGTCGGCATCACTATTCACACCAACAAGACAGCCTCTGGAGCATTTGCTGGACTTGGACAAGTTGATCACAGAGTGTTGTCATTCGAGGGTTAACTGTTCATGAGTTTGGGGAGCGGGGAAGCCGCTCTGGGTGTGAGAAGGTGCTTTTTTTTTGTTTTTTGTTTTTTTGGAGTGAGTTGTGGCTAAACAGCAACTCTTCCTTTTGTTGGTGTTAAATAAAAGTCCTGGATTGCAGCAGCTACATCTTTGTGGATTTACACAGCTGGACCGGCACTGATTGGCAGGTATGCCGCTTTCTGCCACACTTTGGGTTTAAGTGACGTGTTTGTTATGCATTCACAGACTGTCCACAAATCAGCTGCAAAGCAGATGTAATAAAAACACTTTATTCGTGGCCAATTTGTATGCAGTCGCTACAACATATTTTAGTTTGTGATGTGGACATGATGGGCACGCAATATATCTGTTTTACACACTGTCCCAGTCCGCTGTCAAGCCGCGAATCCCCATCAGTTGCGGATATTAGCGGTTAACGGCAGATATACAGCGCATCGAGTGAGTATGTATTGTGTATGAATTGAGTACGTATGGAGTATGTAAGGCGGATGTCAACCGCATTCAGATTTTTGAGCAGGTCAAAAATCCTGGCTGCGGACATGCGTGCCTCTGCAGATGATCACGGGCGTGTTCGGATGTCGGCCAACTCATACAGGCATGTTACGTGGATATTGCGGATGTTTGGCGAATATGGGCCAATTCTGTGTGCAATCCATACGCAAATCCTTCTAAACGCCAGTGGGACAGGGCCCTAAGATTGCTTCCCATCTGGTCCTTTCTGTGTGGAGTCTGTATGTTCTCCACATGTTCATGTGGGTTCTCTCTGGCTTCCTCCCACTTCCAAAGGCATGCAAATTAGGTGAATTGAAACCTTTAAATTGACCGAAGGTGTGGGAATGAATGAATCAATTTGTCAGTCTGTACGTGGCAACCTGTCTATGGTGTACCCCACCACTTGCCCTATGACTGCTGGGATACACAGGTTAATACAGCACTGCAAAATCCAGATGAAAGTAGGTTTGTTGTGATGGTACCTATCACCCTGCTGGTTGAACTTGACCATGCTGAGCAGAGCTGCCATGATGAAGAACATGAGAATGGGGTCCAGCAGGATGTACTGGGAAATAGTGATGGAGCCAGTATCTGTCAGTAGGGTGTGAGCAAACAGAGTCAATGGATTTAGTATTTTCAGAAGACCTCAATTAATTTCAACAGCATAAACATATAATTTGCTGGGTCTTTGAAAGCATTTAACAGGCTGACATCACAACATAAGGTACATGATAAAATGATATGGAAAATGCAAATAATCAAAAATACGACACAATGATCCCTACATTTACTTTAACCTCTGTTTCATTGCAAACCCTATGAAGCTAAGATAATTCATATCAGTTTTATTTAATTAGTTAATATACATCTATTCCTACATTTAAGGCCTGCAACGCATTCAGAAAAAAGTTGGGACTGGACAATTTAGGACTAGTAATGAGCTAATAAATTAAATAATGTTATTATTTCAAATAGGTGAGTTCAAACAGGTGCTTACAATCATGATTTGATACAAAAGCAGTATCCATGAAAGGCAGTATTAGAAGATCAAAGATGGACAAAGGATCTATAGTTTGTCAACAAATATGTGAGGAAAATGATGAAACTTTTCAAAACAATGGTCTTCAAAGAAGGACTGAAAGAGATTTACACATTTCTCCCTCTATAGTGCATAATATCATTAGCTAAATGACTCATGGAATCTGAAGGAATTTCAGTCTGTAAAAGGCAAAGGGCAAACCTAAGTTGAATATCTGTGATCTCAGACAACACTGCATCAAGAACTGTCATTCATCAATAGCTGATATAACCATATGGGCAAGTGATTACTTCAGGAAAAAAATTTATCAAGCACTGTAATAAGAAGCTACAGTCACACATTAACTTCTCTGGGCTGAGAGGCATCTGGGTTGGACCATCACACACTGGAAATGTGTATTGTGGTCAGATGGATCAGTATTCCAGAATGTTTTTGGAGGAAATGGACAGTGTGTGCTCTGGACCAAAGATGAAAAGGACCATACAGAAAATTATCAGCAACATTTGCAAAAGCCAGGGTATGTCATGGTATGGGCTTGTGTCAGTGCCCTTAACAAATGTAATTTACACTTCTGTGACAGCAACATGAATGCAGAAAAGTGCAGTGACATTTTAGCGCAATATCTGCTGCCTTTAAGAGGACATTTTTTTCCAGGGACATCCATCCATTTTTCAAAAAGACTTTAAAACCTCATTCTGCACACATTACAAAGGCATGGCTGCAGAGGAGGATAGGGGTACTGGACTGGCCTGCCTGCAGTGATGACCTGTCCCCCACTGGAGAATGTGTGGGGAATTTTGAAATAAAAAACGCAAAAATGATTTGCACATAGAATAGGACTAAGTAACATCTGCCATGCTTCACCACTTAGAATCCTCAATGCCAAAATGAATTTTAAGCGTTGTGAGATGAAATGGCAACATTACAAAGCAGTAAAGGCTTTAGTGCCCCAACTTCTTTTTGAATGTGTTGCAGGTCTTAAATGCAGGAATGGATGTACACTAACAATTAAAATGAAGTTGACCACACAAAACATGATGTTTCTTGGGTTTGAACTGTCTGCAATTAAATAGAAGTCAAAGTAAATGTCAGAATCACTGCAAATAACCCCCCACAGTCTGTGGGGTTATTTGCATTTCCATACCGTCCCAACTTTTTCTGATTTGGGGCTGCACATACAAAAGTAAATTACAATTCATTTTGAACAGAATAATTGATCTATTCCCTAAAATGTCCAAGTAATAAATATGACAATGTAAGAATATGACAAAATGCTTTCGATTTTTGAATATTTCCACAATTATTTTTCATTAGTGGACTATTACTCACCAAATATAAGTAGAGCAGCTGTGATTAGAGCAGCAGTGTAAGACAGAGACAACTCCAGCACTATGATGTAGGCAAATATGGGGAGACAAGAACCCAAAATGGCACAGAACTAGACAGAAAAGGCAAACAGTAGCCTTAATACACAGCAATGTGAAGCTTTCTAAAACTACTTATTAATGGATAAAACAATGCTATCATTTGGACTTACACCCCTCATGCCCCAGTAGTTGTGACCCCCATATTTATCTCCAGGGCTTAGGAAAGGAAATGTACCATCATAGCCTGTCATGAAACCTGCTAGACCAATCAGCATCTGCCAATGATTAAAAAAATGAAAAAGAATCAACAAAAGTCTTCACACGAGACAGCTATGGTTAAACATGCCTCATCTTTCATCTTACTTTCCCAAGCGGAGGATGGACATCAAAAAAGAAGGTCCTGTTGATGTAGTAGCTTCCCATCTTTCCAAAGTGCGTCTCATCCCAGCTGAAACAGTCACAAGTTAAGATGTGACAAATGGAATCTCAACGTACAAAAGAAAATGTGTTATGGTGTTATGGTTATGACCGCTTACAAACAGTCCGAAATGCAGCTGCAAGGCTTCTTACTAGGTCTTCCAAGAAGTGCCACGTAACACCAATTCTGTCCTCCCTGCATTGGCTCCACATTCAATTTAGGCTGCAGTTTAAAGTATTGGTGATAACTTTCAGAGGTCTGCAGGGTAAGTCACCACTCTACATTAGCGAATCCCTACACTCTTATGCTACAAGCAGGTCTCCGAGGTCTTCAGACCAGAACTTGTTGGTTGTGTCAAGGTCTAGGTTGAGAACCAAGAAACTGTGCATTTGGGGTGGCAGCTCCCAAGGTATGGAACACACTGCCATTGCATCCGTGCTCCGTAGACTCTGTTGGAGCTTTTAAGGAGAAGCTCAAGATTCATTTGTACAGGATTGCTTTCACCTAATGTTCTGTTGTTGCTGTTATTATTAACCCTCTCGGGTCCAGGGTATAATTGGCCATTTTGACTACTTTTGGCTTTACCTTCATAATTTACCTTAAAAAACTGTTTACTTTGCCTTGTTTGGTGTCATGTTTTCAGCACAAGCTCACCTGTGTGACTTCACAGTTTTTCTTTCATGCTGAGATACAGTATCAATGGGTCTAAATTCACACAAAAACAGAAAATCCGAGCAGAAAAAAAGTTTGTTTTTTTGACTGTGAAAACAACAAACTTGTTTACCGAAACATTTTTTCATAGCTTAAAATGTAAATATGAATTGGAAATTTCAAAAATATGTGTACAAATGTAGAAAACAACAAAGTTATGTAAAACTATTTACATTAAATGTAGGAAATGTTAGGATGAAGCACTCAGAGGTCTCAAAAATGGACATAGAGACAACTTGTGACTTCTCTATAAAGAAAAGATCATGAAGAGGCCTGACTCTAAAAGTTTGTCATGGCCTGGTGTTCCCTTTTTCTGTCATTTTTTACATCGTTATCTGGATCACTGAGGTGGATGTTCCAAAATATGGATGTAAACCTAAACAAGGCAAATAAGAGAGGTTGTGTCAGTAGGTTTTAGCCGACATACCTTGACAGAGTAGCAGTGGTCTCTCGCCTGCCCAACTCCCTCGACACGTTTGAGCTCCGGGTCAGAAACAAACCACAACGCGTCCACTTTCCACTGCGTCATTACTTTTTCTTTGCATTTTCACTTTGTTTGCCCTGTAATTTGTCCAAAAACGTAGAGAAAGTGCCATGTTTCTGATGGGGACAGACTATGGCTGTCCCCGAATGCAGAATTACTGCGAGAAATGCGTCATATTTCACCCCACCATCTATTACCCTTTGATTCTGTGGCGTGGATTTGACCTGAACTATTACCAAAATATATGACAATCATTTAGATCACCTTTAAGTTGTTATTCATACCGATGCCGGGGGTTTGTAACTTACCACACATGAGGGGGATCCATGATCTTGTAGAGTCGTGTGGAGAGAGAAATCCCCACCAGCAGCAGCAGCACTTTGCCTTTATTATCAGGATAGTTTCCCCTACCTAAGCCCTCAGAAGATGTCCCATTTGAAGACAAAGCAGCTTGACTGCTTTTCTCCTTCTCTGAAGGTTTGGATGAAGTCTGATCCTTTTCTGAATGAGGAATGTTTGTCCTTTTTCTTAGAGTTGATGTAATGTCTGTTTTGTTCCACTGTCCAACACATTCCATTTTTGCCATTCGGAAATTGCATTTGTGACAAAATGAACACGAAGGTAAGAGATAATATTTGGGAATATTTAGCGATTCATGATTTTAAAAAATAAATAAAAGTAGTTAACTATTTAGAATAGTTAGCTGGTTAGCAACAACAGCACAGATTTTACGTACGTCTGTCACTGTAAGCTAACGCAACATTCCCTCACTCAAACTCTCCGCCATAATGCTACCGAACTGTCTTATTTAATCTATAAAATACTTATGCAGGCTCTTGAATGTTTACCAAGCATCCACTCGTCCAAAAAGAAGAAAAGTCCAGCAGCAGAACCAGAACAAGAAGAGCGGCGCAAACTAAGTGATGTGCATATAAAATAAGGCGCTTCTGGGAGATGTAGTTCTCTCTGCATTCTCTACCGTGAGCACAGAGCTTTGGCGGGACACAACTTCCCAGCATCCATCTGGAAAAATCCCGCAGTGAGAAAAGATTTGTGCAATGTCATTGTTGCCACAAGAGGGAGCTGGAGGTTAAAAATTAATTTGTATGGAACAACAGCGTGTGAACGTTTTTTTGGCATATACGCATTGTACTATGTGTGTAAATTAAATGCTTTGAGTAGAAATTCGAAATATTTATAACAGAATTTTTTAATTACTGTTCTTTTTTAATAATTATTATTTTAAAGTGACAGGTTGGTGATAATCAAGAAAATTGTGCTTTTGTGTACATTAGGATGATGTGGAGCAATATTTTGAGCTGCCAAAGTGCTTTATTTCACCTTATGTGTCATCCTAAATTAAAAATTTTGAACTTCCATATTTGAAACGGTACCAAGTATTACATTACCGTTTCATTTATTGCTGGTAAGAATTACAACCCCAAAACAGAAAGATTTGTGATGGCATGGAAAAAATCTTACATTGACTTTTATTTCACTGGAGACTAAATGAGCCAAAGATATTTCATTTGTTCATACACATTCATTCCTGCATTCCAGGCCTGCACAACATTCCAGTTGGAATGCTAAAACATTTACCACTTTGTAATGGTGCCATTCATTCTGAGAACACTTAAAATACATTTTGGCATTGAGGATACTAAATGATGAAGCATTTCAGGTGTTACTTTTTCCCATTCTTAAGGTGCGCCACAGTACGAGGTCATCATTGTTGCATTTCAAAATTCTCTACACATTCTTTATTGGTGAAAAACCAGTCCAGTATCCAGATCTTCTTCTTCTGCAGCCGTTATTTGTAATGTGTGCAGAATGTGGTTTTGCAACATCTTTTTCCTCCCTTTTCATCCTTGGTCCAAAGTACACAGCATAATTTCTTTAAAAAAAAAAAAGATGCAGAACATTGATTCTTCTGATCAAGATATACGTATCTACTGTGTGATCTTGACACCTCTTCCAGACAAGGTACACCCTGAAATTCTATAGTTGCATGGGAATCGACTCTGCATGATGCAGAGTAGATTACTGAGTTCGGCAGAGTTCATTTCTTGGCTGTTATTACTGCAGAAGAGAGATGCATTTTATTGGCATTTTGAGTTTCCTTGTACTTCTAGTATTTTCCTGCAATACCGCTTACTTCATTGAACCTACAAACATTATCCATAAAGTTTAATTCACTTTAAACAATTACTAATTTGGAATTTGCACTTGGAGATACTTCAGATTTCCAACATACCTACTCCATGTGGAGAAGAGCAGCTGGTACACTTCCATCAATTCATCAACAAGGACATCGTCAAGGACAGATTGCCAGATGAATGATGTATTTATTCACTGTTGTTTGGATTTTAATAAATGTATGAAAATAAGGAGGATGCTGAGGAAACTGCTCAGCATTCAGGACAGCATCTCCCACCCCCTGCACCCCACACTGATGTCCTATCACAGCACCTTCAGCCACTGACTGAGACCACTGAGGTGCACCACAGAACACCACAGGAGGTCTTACCGACATGTAGCAATCAAACCTTATAAGCAGGATGAACACATAATGAGTTCCTCAGAGTTATTTGCAATATTGTTGAATATCTTGAGCAAATGTCTTAAAAAACATTGTTCATTGTCACTGTCACTCTGGCAAAATAATTTCCTTTGGGATAAATAAAGTTGATATTCTTATTCTTAAAATAAATGCAGCAACCTTCACAACTGTTTTTGAGTGTTTGTGTGTAAACTTAGTTACAAATTGTTGTGTAGTCAATTACACATAAAGTATAAAAAAAGTTTTCAATTGGAACACTGCTGCCACTTCCAAAAATTATATTTCATTGTCTGCTCCACAGGGCAGGATACATAGAGTTAATCTGGTACAGTGTCAGGCACTCTGCTCATACATAAAAAGATATGCTTTCAAAACATTTTTACAAACATGTCAATCTACAACGATATAATGCCAACTTCTTTTTTTTTTTTTTGTATGTCAGAAAAAATATGAATTTTGCTATAATGTATTAATAGAATGTGAAAGTAAAATGATACATAATAGAAGATCTGTACAAAAGATACCAAACCTCTGCAAGAAGCTTTTGTCTTTACATGCATTCAGAAAAGCACAAGAGGGAAAAGTCTGATGGGACTCAAACGCATCCAAACAGTGGAAGAAAAAAACACATACACACATCTTCAACCGCTTGCTCCAATTACAAGTCAAGTGGGCGGGGAGGCTGGGGCCTATCCCAGCAGTCATAGTGCATGAGGTGGGGTACACCCTGGACAGGACGCCAGTCTGTCACAGGGCCACATATAGACAAACAAACACACCCACACGCACACTTGCGGACAATTTAAAGTTTCCAATCCGCATCACCTACATGTCTTTGGATGTGGGAGGAAGCTGGAGCACCCGGAGGGAACCCACACAAACACGGGGAGAACATGCAAACTCCACACAGAAAGGCCACAGGTGGGAATCAATCCCATGACCTTCTTCCTGTGAGGCAACAGTGCTAACCACTAAGCCACCGTGCCGCCCATGAAAAAAAAACAAAACAACTATTTTACACTTTAAAAACAGTGGCATTGCAATTTCATTTAACTTACATTTCTTATGCAGAAATTGTTCAAAAAGTTTACAGATTATAACGTGGTTTTAAAATCAAACTTTAGTGCAAAGGTTCCCAAAATATTTCTGTGGCGCCCCCATTTGGAAGGTGAAAAATACCCCAGGCTCCCAGATGCACCCACAGTTAAACCATGAATCATTTTGTGGAGAAATTCAAGCATGGGTGAAACAAGACCACAGCACAGTGATGGAACATCTCGGTTCACCACGGACACTGTCCTGGGTTTCCAATGGAAGGACAAGGTTTTAAACTGGGAACATCCAGGATCCTAAATGGATCCCTGAAAGTGAGCAGGAGGCTTCAAGCAATAAGTTTCCATGAAATGTTCTAATAAACTCCACAAATTTTTGTTTTCTTCCCTGTCCCTTTTCTTGTTTATATGCTTACTGATCGAAATAAAATGTTTTATGTAGTGGTCCTCCATCATAATCTACAGACTGTACTGTATGTATTAGAGCCCGACCGATATGGATTTTTTGAGGCCGATGCCAATAACGATATTTGGATGAAAAAAATGCCAATAACTGATAAATCGGCTGATTTGCCGATAGCCGATAAATCAGCCGATATTATTATAATTTTTTTTTTTATGAATATAATGTTCTTTTTTGGACCCTTAACAAAAAAGGTATGAGCTAAAAGCTGAAGCTTTGTCCTCATATTGATTAACTTTATAACAGAGAATTTTCAAGTTCAAAAAATGCAATCAATAATTAAACTGTTGTGAAATTAGCAAATATATATCCTTAAAAAGAGTTGTGAAATAAATCTGATCTTGTACGTTTTGTTGCTGCAACTTAGATATAGGTTCAGGATAAGGATATAGATCCTTATAAACTTACTTGTATGCTTTTGTCAGCTGATCAGTGCAGTGTGAACTGCGAACTACAGGGGCCGGTGATGAACACATTTAAGCAGGGGTGTAAGCAGCTCTCAGTTGAATGGAGTCAGAGCTCCATCTACTGGACAAATGGACAACATTTTACATTGCCGACACAAACATTATTTCAGTAACTGTTCTGTTTATGAGAAATTATCTGCTTTCTATCGGCACAATTTTGGCCGATAGTGAGTACTTTAAAAAGGGCTTATATCGGCCGATAATATCGGCCGGCTGATATATCACTCAGGCTCTAGTATGTATGCAGAAATTACCCCACACCCAACACACACAAACCTCCCACACAACGTCCCACCCATAGGGCATGTTTTTGTCAATAAATGCTAATAATTAAAAGTTTGATGCAATTTGCAGTTTTTGCAGTTACACCCCTGCAATCACTCTGTGTCCATCCAAGAGGACCCAACCCCCAGTTTGGGAACCTCTGTTCTAACATTGTGTCACATACGGCCTTTGCAGGATGATGAAACACATTAATACTGTTCTTGTCTGCATCAGCATCACCTTTATACTACTTCATTGCAGGTATTTGTGAAATAAAAAAAATGCAATGCACGGTATCAAATAAAGTAAGGTTTCTTTGCACCTATTGCACCTTTTACAAAATATTACGGTATCTATAGATCATCATATACATCTAAAGTCTTTCCAGGTTCACTTTTAATGTGAGTGATTGGTCGAGTTGGGTTCTTGGTCCAAAGATTCTTCACCTGTTGAGTTCATTGTGTAGAAAAAAAAGGCAGTGATGGAAAAAATTGTCCTGTAATTAAAATAGTTTGTTACCCCTTGCAACCATTTAGTCCCAGGTCAGAGCTAATTACAACGACTAAGAGAGATAAAAATGAGTTAAGAATTGTGACAGTGTCGCCCAACTGCAGCAAAATTATTCACAAACTATGTTATGATGGAAGAGTGGCAGAATTCCTATTATGTATGTTCTGTGAATCTTTTACAAAAAAAACAAAAAACCCAAAACATTTAAAATCTCTCCACACTGTCAGTGAAGTCGATTGTAACAAATACAATGAGAGGAGTCGAGTATGCCCTCTAATGTGTTGTTTTCTGAATTAGCAGAGGCCCGTCATGCACATGAAATAAATAACACAACAAAAAAAGTGACAGAAAATATATCTGCATGGAACAGTTGCCTGGGGTTAAAAAACAAATAAGATTAGTCCACAAAATCCCTTTAAGGCAAATGGATATCTGGTGGTAAAATCAATCCAATGGAATACATTCAATGCATGAATCCTGGTCCTCTTGCATGTGTGAACGCGAGTGAACGTTGATGAATGTGTGCTGTGCTGGATGTCAGTCTGCGCGCGTGCGGAGAAACGGGTTTGGACGTTTCAGCGGAGGTTTAGTGCTGACTGGGGTCAGAGGGCAGAGGCATGGGGTTGTAGGAGATTGATTTCTGCAAGAGGGCAGCAGGAGAAGCAGCGCTCCCAACTCACTGTCCCGTCTCCCTCGTCCCAGATTCCGGGATCGCTGGGATGCATTTGTGCGGTTTGGCAGAGGCCATGAAGCCGGGCAGACAGGTGCACGTGTACGATCCCTCAGTGTTGGTGCACTGCCCGTTCTGACACAAGGCCACTTTGTCGCTGATGTCTTCACACTCATTTATGTCTGCGAGAAAAAGACAATATTACACAGTTAGATTTCACAGCTGGAACAGCTGCCGGCACCATGAGTGCTGACCAAGTTTCTCAACTCCATAAAGGCCATCCTCACGAGGCAGTTGTTCAATAAACGGCCGTGTGCATAGAATCAAACTACAACAACAAAATGTACAGTGCATCTAATACCTGTGTTTTTGGTGGTTTATACATTTTGTACTATCAAAAAAAAAGGGAAGGCATCGATGGACAAGAATATTCTTAGATAGAAGATGTGCTATGCTGTGTTGTAAAATGACGTATATCTGTGCATATATATAAATATACAAGTCCAAATCAGAAAACATTATGGAATAATATATGGAAAATGTGAAAAGGTAAATGCAGTGACCCTGATATTTCCTTTGACCTCTATTATACAGTGCCCTCCCAAAGTATTGGAACACTTGGTATTTCACATATTTTAATTTCTTTATGCAATTTCAAATACAATAATAGTAATAAAACAAAAAAATAAAAAATATATAAATTTCAGTAAGTCGGACTCGTTTCCGGTGGATGTTGGCCTCCGCCATGGCTGCGCCTTGTCGGCAATCCTGTTTGTGATATTTATGGACAGGATATCGAGGCGTAGTCGGGGGGAGGAGGGTTTCCGGTTTGGTGGGCTCAGGGTCTCATCACTGCTTTTTGCAGATGATGTGGTCCTGTTGACTTCATCGGACTCACTGGATCGGTTCACAGCCGAGTGTGAAGCGACTGGGATGAGGATCAGCATCTCTAAATCTGAGGCCATGGTTCTCAGCAGGGAACCGATGGATTGCCTACTCCGGGTAGGGAATACGGCCATGCCCCAAGTGAAGAGGTTCAAGTACGAGTGAGGGAACGATGGAGCGTGAGATTAGCTGGAGAATCGGTGCAGCAGGGGTGGTATTGCATTCGCTCTACTGTACTGTTGTGACGAAAAGGGAGCTGACCCAAAAGGCGAAGCTCTTGATCTACTGGTCAATCTTCGTTCCTACTCTCACCTATGGTCATGAGTGTTGGGTCATGACTGAAAGAACTAGATCGCGGGTACGAGCGCTGAAATGGGCTTCCTCAGGAGGGCGGCTGGTGTCTCCCTTAGAGATAGGGTGAGAAGTTCGGTCACTCGGAGTAGAGTTGCTGCTCCTTCGTGTTGAAAGGAGCCAGCTGAGGTGGTTCAGGCATCTGGTAAAGATGCCTCCTGAGCGCCTCCCAAGGGAGGTGTTCTAGGCACGTCCATCTGGGAGGAGACCCTGGGGAAGACCCAGGACTAGGTGGAGAGATTATATTTCCACACTGGCCTGGGAACGCCTCAGGATCAGAGGTGGTCAATGTGGCATGGGTAAGGGAAGTCTGGGGTCCCCTTCTGGAGCTGTTGCCCCCACGACCTGAACCTGAAAAGCGGTTGAAGATGAGTGATGAGTGAGTGATAAAAATTTCTAAAATTATCTTCCTTAAACTCAAACTGAAAGCAAATCTCTACAAGTTGATATAAATTAATTAAAAATATAAAAGCGAAGATGATGGGTTGCAGAAGTAATGGAATGCTTTGGTATAATACCTGTAAATAAATAGTTTTATTGCCATTTTTCTTCAGACAAGTCAGGGGATGGATACATGAACATTACCACATCAATGAATATGTCTTGGACTTTATTTACATTGATTATGAAGAAATACAAAACACTTATGACCTCTGGAAGATATATGAGATTTTCGACATTATAGCTACAAATGGAATTGTAATTCACCATCTCTAATCATTTTAAGGTTTTTGCGGGGAAGCTTGGCCAAAAGACCTAGAACAGCAAGATTTGCAGGTGCACAAGCACTGAGACAGATTCTTGATGCCCAGAGTCAGGATGAAAAGGATGATGGTCAGCTATATTAGAGAGGTAGATGAATATGATGAACCCTAAAACAATCATTTATAGAGAAGTATTCCCATATAAAGTCAAAGGGGCTCATAAATAACCCCATTCGGTTATATATATATATATATATACACACACACACACACACACACACACACACACACACACACACACACACACACACACACACACACACACACACACACACACACACACACACACACACACACACACACACTATAGTTTATATGCTATATATGCTAGTTTGAAGAAGTTTGAGAAGCACAAGAAGTCCAAGACACATTTCATGACTTGGAAGTGTTCATGTATCCATCCCCTGACTTATTCAAGGAAACTGGCTGTAAAAGTGATAGTTTAATCTTTATATTTAGAATAAATGTCCACCATCCCAATAGATTTTTGTAATGTGTTGCAGGCCTTAAATGCAGGATGTGTCAAGCTACTCACACAAAACATGAAATATACAGAGTTTCACTTCTGCAGTGAAACAGGAGTCAAAGTAAATGTCAGGATCACTGTATTTTGTTTTCCTTTCTTGCATTTTCCATGTCGTCTCAGCTTTTTCTCATTTGGCATTGTACATACAGTATAAACATGGATTCCTTTCATTCTCTGTTCCGTAATTGTCTTTACACAATGAGGTTTGTTGTGTTTGTAAAAAGAACTGGAAATAGTACAGTCCCAATCCATGACATCATCTATTCCTTACATTGTCCTCTTGCATATATGGTCATGTGCACATTTAAAAACTTTCACTCGATACATAAGTCGGCGTGACTTCAGTCAAACATGTCATGTTGAGTGTCACTTCAAAAGGGAAAAAAAACAAAATTTCCAGCCATCTTAAATTCCAAACTGCTCAAAATGCTGTTAAAATTAACACAGCTCTGGATTAACTTTCCTCTTGGCCTTGGAGTGAATTCTCTCTCTTTGTTTCGGCGTGGGGTGGGGGGGGGGCTTGATTGTCATGTCAGAGCAGACGATCTCCTATGCGAGAATATTTAATGAAGAACGAATGGCACAAGAAGTTGGAGTCCCACATGTTTCTAGTGATGCAATTCTTTAGGAAAACAGCTGTCCGTGGAGCTGATAAGGCCAAACGCAGACAGTATATAGCAATCACAGTGTTTCATCGTGACAGTCTCACTTTCTTACTAAATAAACAATGTGCACTTAAAATGTATAATATCTCCACCACGTGGCCCAGATTCAAGGCATTCTTAGTCTTGGCAGTGAGCGATGATGGAAATTCGGACCAAAATCATTTTGAGGATTATGCAGCTTTCATTAGTTTCCCATAAAACTGAACTTAATGCAAGGCTGTTAAATTCAAAGCGTCTGCTCGAGCCTGATGATATACTGCCTGAAGTGTTACCTCATTGAGATTAATCCGAGACCTGGCGCCAAAAAAGGCCTAAAACCTTGAGAGATGACACATTGTGGTTTGATTTTTTAAAATTCAACACCGCATTTTGAAAGATTAAATGAGCCGTTTCCTTCCCTGTGGATTCTAGAAGTCCTTGAATATTGTTTGCCTGGAACACGGAGTGTAAATGTGGGTGGTCTGTCAAGAAAGACATGTTGCGGAGTCAAACCCACCTATGCAGGCCATCTTGCTGAGGTCAAGCTCATAGCCATCGAAGCAGTCGCACGTGTAGCCTTCTCGAACGCGCACGCAGCGGCCATTTTCACAGCCGTTCAGGATTCCGCACTCCTCCGCTCGGAGACCCTCGAACGCATGGAAGCCATCTGATTAAAGAGAAGACTGTGAGTGAAAACGCGATGGAGCCGTCAGATTTTTTTTCTGACTTCTTGTTTGCTTTGGAATTCTTCAGCATTTTGTATGAAAGCTGGTAGAAAGTCAACAACATACTTCAGCAGTGGGCAAAGCAACAAAGGCTGGATGGAATGTGCTACCTCATAACGCCACCATCACCTTTTACGACCAGTGGGTGTTTCTGAGCAATTTCTGCTTAAACGACATACTTAAAACTAAAGGATTGTTATGGCTGAACAAAACCAAAAATCAACTCCAGTTGTGTCCCTAAACTTCATGGGTAATTTATGTGTTATTATTATTACTTGTTATATATTATTATTATTATTATTATTATTATTATTATTGGGGAGGTGATGGTCTAGTGGTTAAGCGTTGGGCTTGAGACCAGGGGATCCTTGGTTCAAATTCCAGCCTGACCAGAAAATCACTAAGGACCTTAGGCAAAGTCCTTAATCCCCTTTTGCTCCCGGTGTGTAGTGGGCACCTTGTATGGCAGCACCCTGACATTGGGGTGAATGTGAGGCATTATTGTAAAGCACTTTTCCATCTGAATCAGATGCTCAAAGCACTTTACATACATATATAAATGCAGACCATTTACCATTTTTTCCTGAGTTTGTTTTTAAGAAAATGTGAGTGCATAAATTAGCCATTTTTAAGAACTTAAAATTTAAACTTGACCTTGATCTGTAACGCTGGTACAAGTTAAAAACAATACAATTGCTTTTTAATTTAAAAAAAATTACAGCATGCAATAAATGAATACACATGGGTTCAAAATGTGTACAGTATATTTAATGGCTAAGTTCTTGCCTGACATCAGGGTGAATGTTAGGTATTATTGTAAAGTGCTTTGAGCAGTCAATTTACCATTTATGTATTTACAGTATTTTGCATTTTTCACCATCATTATCACATTTTTGCACAAAATGGCTATTGTGCCAAAACCTCAGAGCTCCACAAGCAATGTGGAAAAGAAGCATTGTGAGATCAAGCAAAAGTCAATTCAAAGGTCAAATGTCAATTCGATACAGTGGAGTCCTTCAGCGCAGTATAGGAAGCTGCATGAGTACTTTGAATATTAGACCCAGACCCTAGCAGAAATCTACTACTGTGCGAGAGTTCTGGAAGTGTGCAAAGCATGTGCATAAATATGGAAATACTGTTCAGATTTTAAGAAACCCCGACTGTAAACCAACCATTCCCAAACTTAAGCATGCAGCATCCCACTTTGAAATATTAAAATCTTCTTCCACTTAAACCTTTAATCACAATTTTGCTCAACTTGAGGCTAAGATCAAGAATTATTTCCATATTTGCATATTGTGTTTGCATATTGTGTTCCATATTTGCATAAGTGACTAACACAGAAATGTTGTTTATTATTTTGGATTCCATCAATAACAATCAAATATTTCAGTGTAATTTTGCAAAAAAGAATTTTTTTTAAAAAATGTAATGTTTTCGTTTATAGATAATGACGTCTCACAGCAACCACTGGCATGTCGTGATGCCATGACGAAGTGATTAAATCTATTTGTTTCTGATATGTCACATAAATTTTCATGATAGTATCATGAAATAATAGATCTTGAAGGGGGTGGGGGTGGGGTTGTGGACACGCACTGTGGCATTTGGGTTACGGTTATGATTGTGGCTATGGTTAGGATTACGGCTAGACAACCCCATCACGAAGAAGGTGACACCACTTAGCAACAGGTGCACTCACAACAACTTGAAAATCCTCTTAATGGAAATGTGTATTTAGAAAACACTGCCACATACTGCAAAAAAAGACATTTTGACAATACTGGATTTTTTTTTTGTTAGAAAAAACAACAAAATGCCAACATTTAGCAGGTCTTACTGATTCATTTCCAAAACTACTGTAATTACAGCTCTCTCAAGAGCCTCGTTTGAATGCCACTTATTGCCAGAGGACAAAAACTTGGCAATCGCATGATATCACTCAATGGAAAGGCTGTCGTTTCGCAACCATTTTTTAATCGACATTCTGAAAATATCACCTAAATTTTGGTGCCAATTTTGGTGTAATGCAAACCAGCTCCTGTTCAAAACCACTTAAGAGAAATTAATCTGCACAGTTGCCCATCACTTTAAACATCATCTTAGAACCTTGGCCCAAATCCAGAAGCACGCAGATGTTTTCCAGAATTGACGGTCAGCTAGTCCACTTCTGGTTGCTTGGCCATTTGAGAATCAGAACAGATGTTTCCATACGCCGACCTAAATCAGAAGACGCCTTTGCAAAAGCCTTCAAAAGCACGTGCTGCTTTAGTCTCCATGTCTAAAGTTAATTACTTGCTATCTGTGACTTGAAGATCTAACAAAATAAATACTTGAAAACATTTAACATTTCTACATCCATCCCACATAATTATAAAGTTTTTTCGAGGGCTGCAGTCCATGGGAGCAAACATCCACCTGCTCAGTAAGAAGAAACCCACCCGGATAAGGATCCACTGGCTGCGGCTGGACGGGAGCATGGGAAGGTGGCTGTGGAAGGCTGTAGTCATTTTCGGTGAAGAGAGGTACACTCTCAGGAACCTCAAAGGGCCCTCCCGGGTTGCCGTAATTGTCCCAGTACGGAGGAACAAAAGGCTCTGCGGGATCCTCCGTCCCCTCCAGACTGTACTCGTACCCCGGCCGCTCTCTCAGACTGTCTGAGCCTCCTCTCCGAGGCAGGTTGCACATTACTGCATAGTCATCTGAATGCACACATGGGACAGTAATAGTTGCAGTATTAATAAATGCGATTTATGAATATAAAGACAGAATTCATCAGTTTTTCTTCTGCATCTCACCAGAGTCTCTCCTGGGACAGAAGGCACACTGTTCGCTCCAGGCGATGCCGTACAGGCAGCAGCACTCGGTGTACGTCGTCTTACGTCCTGCAAAAGGATTGGCACACATGTTGTCTGCCACCAGATCCTGCCAGCAGATTTCCACGTGGACGTCGAGATCATGCTCCAGCAGTTCTGGGACAAGAGATCAGGCGGAATTAACAAGCAAGAAAAACTGAGGATAAAATATTGGTAACAAGAGCAATCTGAGATTTCTGACGTCTGCCAATCCAGGTCTGTATCACCTCCAAAACTCAGTCTTCCACATCCTAATATCTGTCTGTGTTGCAAATTTGGTGAGAATCCGTGAAGTAGTTGTTTGTTTGTTTGTTTTTTTTTACATAATCCTTCAAAGTCTGTATAAAGTGAAATCGGGATCCAGAATCACCTCCAAAATTTAACGGAGCCTTTCATGGCCTAATATGTATCTGTGGTGAAAGGTTTGTACAAAATCCGTGTAGTAATTTTGACGTAATCCTGCTAGCAGACAGACAAATAAATAAACGCTGATGATTTGATTATGTCCTTAGCAGACGTAATTATTGAAAGCACTTTTTTCCCCACATCTGTTCAAGATCGCTGTTTTCCATCATTTTCAGAATCCCCTTTACGTATTTGTTAAAATAACCTGCGTGTGTGTGTGTGTGTGTGTGCTTGTGTTTGTGTTTCACCTTCTGTGGCGTTGAAGGCGATGCAGCGGCGCCGGGTGCTGTCAATGACTAACGGCGGACTGCAGAAGCAGTTGAACGATCCAGCTGTGTTCACGCACGCTCCATCGATGCACATGTTTTCCATCTCGCACTCATCGTAATCTAAGAAAAATATTCACGTGCATATATGAGCACACATTAAAATGAAAATGAATGCGAACTTGTTGCTCGACAATCAGTTATTTGATTGCGCTGCATGCAACATGGTAATTCACTGGCATACATTAAAGTATTGGATAATCACAGCTCAGATCAAAGACACACCGTAAACAAAGCGAAGAAACAAGAAGGGTGTAATATTAATACTGCCAACACCTCTCTTTATTCATCAGAATTTATGAATACTGTAATTTATGCTGTCTCTACAGATATTCATTTAATGAAAACTTTCAGATTAATCTTCCAAAATCAATACACCGACCTGGCAACACGTCCTCTTTGGAGAGACATGTTCTTGGATGCAGTATAATCAGTGAATGTCTTGATTATTTTCTTTTCTTATCTCTTCATTTGTTATTTGTCTCCATAAAAGCTCAGCAAATAGCATTATGGATATTTGTTGGCAACGTAATAGCATCTGCTTGTGAAATCTACAGTGTGTTCCTCCTCATGGCACAGATTATATGAGCCTGATTTGAAACATACCATTTGAATAGTTTTTGTAAATTCATCCAGAAAAAGTTAATAGTCAGAAAATTTCGAAGATTAAAACAAAACAAAACAAAACTGAAAAATTCATAAAATGTAATTAAACTTTGCAGTGCAACTCTGCTTATGGTATAGATGATCTGATTTAAATTTGAAATAATTTCCTTTAACATCTTTTGAGATACTGCCCAGACAAAAAAAAAAAAAAAATCTTTATACAGATGGAAGGAAGGATGGAATTTTTTGGAATTACTATATCATCCTGTCCTTTTGGTTAGAGGTTTAAGTATAAGATTTGTGAGTGTTTAGAGAAACCTGATAAATGACTTATGGCCCAAGCAGAGGGTCGCCCCTTTGAGTCTGGTCTGCTTGAGATTTCTTCCTCAAATCATCAGAGGGAATTTTTCCTTAACACTGTCACCTGTGTGCTTGCTCTAGGGGTTGGTAAGGTTAGACCTTACCTATGTGAAGCGCCTTGAGGCAGCTTTGCTGTGATTTGGCGCTATATAAATGAAAATAAATTGCATTGAATTGAATTTCTTACCAACACACTCAAGCCGGATGTTGTCGTAGTAGAAACCCGAGCGGCAGTAGCAGGTGTAGGTAGAAAAGAGATTGGAACACTGTCCGTTCTTACAAATTTCTGATCCAAACATCTCACACTCATTCACATCTGAGGGAAGGAAATACCGAAATAGCGAAATGGCGGTTAATGACAGTCTTTCTAAAAATGCTTGCATTTATATCTACTGTAACAAGCTGTCCGGACACGACAATTACTGTAATTAGTCAGGCATGCATGCAGGTATCCAATTAAGGCTCAGCGAGCTGGACAGATGCCTCATAAGGAATTATTGAAGTCTGTCTGGCTCCTGTACTTAGTGCATGAGGAAATAAACCGTTGGCTGGCATCATGTTTGTCTCTGCCAATGTAAAGCTTTGGGGTATCATCTTAAAGGTGTTCTTATGTGTGGAAATAAAGAGTACCTTTGTAAGGACGCTGTTCCTGCAGGCCTTGTGGAGGGAACACAGTCACGGGTAATAATCCAATACCGTGAGGACACAACTCATCAAAATCCACTGGAGGGAAGAAAAAAAAACAGTTTCATTTACATGAGATGTTTGATCTGTCAATAATGTTAAAACAGTTATTTAGAATGGCAGCAAACCAGACAAGATGATAAAACCAGCTATAAATCTGCCATGTTGTGGCCAAAATAAATTCTAACCCTAACCTGAAAGCTATAGGTTTTGAGGGATTAATTTGTGATATATATATGTATATATATATATATATATATATATATATATATATATATATATATATATAAAGGCCAAATATATGCTGTATATTTGTGCCAGAGACGAACATGTTTTTAGCTCTGTCATGCTGCCCTTTACAGTCATTCTGTAGATATCTTGGAAAACAGATGAAAACAAACAAAACCGAATGATTACAAAGTCTTCTGAGAAAGTTTCCTTTGTCAGGGTGGTTAAAAAAACAGAGAAAAAAACATTCTGTCAAATATCCTGGAGAACAATGTTGAACAGAAAGCCGTGATGTGATCTTTGCAGACATGACATGCTTTCATGTTTACTGTAATCTTTTTGCAATTAACTGCAAACCCAAATATTTTGTTGTAGAATCTTCTGGAACAACAAAATCAGTAGGTTTCTCAAACCAGAAGTGGATACAGTGCAAAGTATTTACAGCGTTTCACTTTTTCCCCATTTTATGTTCCAGCGTTATTCCCAAATGGAGTAAATTAATGTTTTCCATCAAAACTCTACTCACAACACCCCATAATGACAGCATAAAAACATTTGTTTTTAATTTTTGCAAAAATTTTATAAATAAACAAAGAAGTTACATGTACGTACGTATTCTCACCCTTTGCTCAATACTTTGTTGATGCACCTTTAGCAGCAATTGCAGCCTCAAGTCTTTTTGAATATGATGCCATGAGCTTGGCGCACCTATCAAGCTACAACAGGTTGGATGGGGAGCATCAGTGCACAGACATTTATATTAGATATACTTTATTGATCTCACAGTGGAGAAATTACGTTTACACTCCAGTTACCTCAGACAGCAATTAGTCCACAATTATTACTTGTTTACCGTAATAATGGCACACATCAGAATTAAAGGTAACACATACACATTTGACATTGTTTATGTGCACTAAGTTTGAAGAAGTCCGTTATCCGAATTGAGGCAAGTGGGTGAAGGCCACGCAGCAACCCTGAGATGCGCTGCCGTCAGCTTGGGGGGAGTGACGGGGGCTGCAGCGAAAACTGCACCTCCCCCGCCGAAGGGGGAATGAGTGACATTTAGCAGGCGCCGGAAGGGGGGGGGGTCTTGATGGGGGAAGGGGGGGAGGGGGGAATGGAGCATGCTTCAGTCCTGTGAAAAGCAGTTCATTGTCTTTGTGAGATGAGATAAGAAATAGCCAATGTTCCCCAGGCCGAAACAAATCCCTCTGGAGGAAAAACAGTCGGGCAATTTCTCCTTCAGGCTTGATAAGCCTGTAATGTTATGGTTTGAGCAGTGAAAAACACTTTTTATCAGTTCCACTTGTACAACCAAATCCCAATTATGAATTAAGAATATTCACAGGCCTCTGAAATCTTCAGCTTCAACTGCAAGGCACACATCTGCTCCAAGATGTCATCCAATTTGCATCTGAGTTCAAGAGTCATCGCAGTCTGAGAATGCACTGCGTGGCCAACCTCATTAATCATGACGGACAAGCGAGGGGCCGTGGTTCTTGATACCGCCGTCTTGCCAATTTTCCAGTAGATCAGGGCAGCACATAAGCCAAAAAGTACCAGCCCTGCTACCATAAGACCAAAAATTAATAAATCCTCGACATCCTCAACGGAGAAAGGTGCCAAGCATGCCACATACCAGGAACTCCAGGAGTTGAGAACATAGCCCACAGGATATGTTCCATCTGGGCAGGTAGGATCCCCCAGTCCTGACCTTCTTGTAGAAAAAATGGTGTCAATAGCATTCAGAGACCAGCTGATCAATTCAATGGTTAATCCAATAGTAGTCCAATAGATCCAGAATCCAATATAATTTGAGAAATTCACAATCTGGTGAAGTAGGGTCTTGAAGGTTAAAGGCAGAGAACAGAGATAAGGGAGAGTGGAGGAGACGCGACCGCCCTCGTCAGAGTCCCAAGCTGAAAAAAGATTTTCAGATTCAGGTCTGGGCTCTGGCTGGGCCACTCAAGGACATTCACAGAGTTGTCCTGAAGCCTCTCCTTTGATATCTTGGCTGTGTATTTACACATTAACATCACCAGTGTTAAATTAACACTGCCAGTGTATATATGGTCCCACTCTGACCAGAGTAGGACCATAGATATTCACTGGCGGTGTTAATTTAAAACCGTCAGTGTTAGTTTCAAAGTGGTGATTTTACTGTGTAGCACATTGTCGTGCTGAAAGATGAGCCATCGCCCCAGTCTGAGGTCAAGAGCGCTCTGAAGCAGGTTTTCATCCAGGATGTCTCTGTACATTGCTGCATTCATCTTTCCCTCAATCCTGACTATTCTCCCAGTTCCTGCTGCAGAAAAACATCCCCACATCGTGATGATGCCACCACTGTAGGGATGGTGCCTGGTTTTCTCATGACACCTGGCATTCATGCCAAGGTGGTGTAGGTCTTCAGGTGCCTTTTGGTAAACTCCAGGTGGGCTGCCATGTGTCTTTTACTAAGGAATGGCTTCCATCTGGCCACTCTACCATACAGGCGTGATTGGTGGATCAGTGTAGAGCTGGTTGTCCTTCTGGAAGGTTCTCCTCTCTCCACAGAGGAATGCTGGAGCTCTGACGGAGTGACCATCATGTTCTTGGTCACCTCATATCCTTCTCCCCCGTCAAAACTGGCCAGTTTAGACTGGCAGCCAGCTCTAGGAAGAGTCCTGGTGGATCTGAGCTTCATCCATTTATGGATGATGGAGGCCACTGTACTCATTGGGACCTTCAAAACTTTTTCATATTGTCATTATGGGGTATTGGGTGTAGAATTTTGAGAAAAAAAAATTACTCCATTTTGTTATAAGGCTGTAACATAACAAAATGTGTAAGAAGTGAAGCACTGTGAATACTTTCCAGATGCACTGTAACTTCAGAGTTGTGATGGGTGTCTTGGTGCCTTCCCTCACCAAACTACTTCTTGCATGGTCACTTGGTTTTTGAGTCTTTAACATCTCTGGGAGCAAACTCACTATATTTGCCACAGAATCCCCCCAAAATAACGATGTTGCCAGCTGTAATTTTATGATATACCAGAGAAATAAATGAATTTTACAAAAACTACATTTGAAAGTAAATTTGTGGAAAATCAAAGGGAATACAGCTTGAAAAAGTTAGGTTATCAGTGTTACTACTGTTCTTGAGTGTTTGCTGGATTTCCTCTCACTGATTCCTTCCTCAGTTCAACTGAATTAGTATAGCGGCAAATCACAACATAAGTTGCCCCAAGGCACCTCCCAAGGGTGCGATTAAATTTTACCATGTCACAACACACACAGACTCAATCAATAACAATTTTGACAGGGGTTGCAAAAAAGTCAGATGATGTTTTCAATTATTTAATCAATTACTACTCAGCTTCTGCATCTCATTTTTACCTCTTCCAGGAACAGGACAGGCGTGGATCTCACAGTTGTCCCCCCAGCCAGCGCCCACCGTGCAGCAGCACTCCTGCTTGGTGACGTTGTGAGATAAGACGTTGTCGCAGAAGTTGGCGTCATTCAAATTGTAATAGCACTCTTTCCTCTCCTCGACTGTAGAAGCTGATACAGGGAACCGAATGGCGGGTTCTGGGCTAACAGCCGCTATACAAAACAAAACAAAAAAAGAAACCATTCAGTTAGATCATAAAGGACCAAGAGAAGTTTGTCTGTGGACACTTCAGAAGGGAAACTGGCACAGTTACATGAACTAAGCCCGTCCTATAATGGGCCGGTTTTCTAGTAAATGTAATTTACTTCAATAGCTACTAATGGGGTGTCATGATTATGTCAAAGCTGAAAATGGGAAAAATTCAGAATAAAACATAAAAAAGTAATGCATAAAAATTTGCACATATTTATTTTTGAGCGAGCTGGAATTTGTACATATCTCACATTATCTTTTTTTTCTTTGTTTTGTTTTTTGCTTATTATCATTGCTATTGTAACCCTACATCTAAGGCTTACCTTACCCAAAATGCAAATAGGAATTCTGAAACATTAAATGTGAAATGAGTATTGCGCATGTCATTGGAAATTCATAGGAACATGCACAAAATATCATGCTTAACTTTTGTACGATATCATACAAAATAAGAATATGTGGCAACATTTTTAATCGATGTGTTATTATTTTTACAAATTGACGTCTTTGATTTCCATTACACTTGAATTCAAATAAAGTTCTTTCTCAATGCAACAGTGTGACTGCTCCATGGATGGCGTGAGTCATTTTTGGCTCTAGTCATTGGTTGGCTTAGCTCCAGTTGAAAAATATCATGGGGGATACATGGTGGATGAGTTGCTAAAGAAGTTGGTAAAAGTTCTCAAAGGCTTCAAAAGTACAAGATTATTTCACATTAACTCAAAGCAAAAAGGTGGTTTTCACAGTAGCACTCGTGCTGTGTAGGAACATCTGAAGAAGAACCATACCGGAGCAATTCTGGATGACAGACCGCCAGACAATGCAAAGATCACTATAAGTATTGCCAACTCATGTTTATTAATACTAAATCAGAGGCTACAATAGATAACGTTGGCCATCTCCAATATCACTGGATACAGTGCAAAGTATTTACAGCGTTTCACTTTTTCTACATTTTATGTTACAGAGTTATTCCCAAATGGAGTAAATTAATGTTTTCCATCAAAATTCTACTCACAACACCCCATAATGACAGCATAAAACATTTTTTAATTTTTACAAAATTATTATAATTCACAACTGTAACTGTATATGCGTCACCAAAATGTAAAGGTAACTGTTTTTGGGCAACATATCAATTTAGAAATTTAGAGAAATACCAATCTTGTATTAAATAATTTATCATGCTCAGCATGCAACAGGCTGTCAAGGACAAAAAAATCATGAGATAATCCACAAAGTGAAGGAAGTCGGAAGTTTTAAACTCCGTTATTGCAGCATGGGAGCAGTGTTTCCAGATCCATGGTTTTCCGAGGAACTAGGCTATTTTTTATTGCAAATTATACTGCAATTTGAGATTTTTGATGGGAAATGAATGGTTTTGAGTAATCTACTAATCAGTAAAAATAGCTGACAGATTAATCAACAGAAAAACAGTAGTTATAGCGGTAGCCAGCATCATCACATAGCCTGCACGTCTAGTAAATCAGAGCGGGTCCACAGGTAGATCGTACCCACGCCTGCCACTGTTGAGCCTGCTCATTTGTCGAAAGGCATGGGCTCAGGCATTCAGTGCTAAGCCGGCGGCTTAGCCAAATGGAAACACTGGGATGTGAGTCAACACACCATTCACTCTCACATGATTGATTAACGCACGTCCAAAGCAAACAGTGGGATATGGCAAAAAGATACACAAAGGCATAGCTCGGGTTTAGTGTTAAGAGCAGGAGAAAAAACATCCCCGCTGAGGGTGCGCCACTTAATAATGTAAATACGCCCCCAATTTGTTGATGCGCCTATTATACTGGAGATGTGATGGCTTTTCCATGACTCAAAGGGCTTTCTGTCATTCTGAAAGTGCCTGATGTTACACATCAGGAACCTCTGGTCTTAATGTGAGCATGGAAGAAACCAAAGCGTCCGTAGTCCTTTTACACCTTCAACTTATTTGTCTTGGTTTGGAAATCAGTTAACAGCAACTAGGCCATTTGGGCATTCACTTGAATCTCCTGGAGGAGTTACTACATTGTTCATCCAAGGGATTAGACTAATACAAATTTTTGCAGGCAATCCACCCGCCCATAACACCAGCCCATAAAACAGAAAATGGAATGGAAAAAAACGGAATAGAAACAGCCAAGGTCAAAAGATACAGTAAGAGAGGTGGAGTAAGTCATGTCCACCTCGCCACCCTTGTTTGGATAATGAGAGACGGCTCATTAAATGAGGGAAAACTCCGTCTCCCTGGGATGGGATGAAGAATTAAGTCCAGTGAGTCATTGTGAGCGCTGTTGCTGCTCTCTTACCCAGGGAGCGGCACTGGCTGGTGAGGGGATCAAATTCCTCATTGTCGTTGGGGCAGATGCACAGGAAGCTTCCATCGAAGTTCTCACACAGGGCCTCCCCGCACAACGCCAGGCTCATCTCACATTCGTTCACATCTGAGAACAACAGGAGAGGGAATGAGGGCAAAGGGGGTGAGGTCGGAACACAACAGGGATGTCCTGATTTTGTATTTATTCAATCTCAGTCCTTGAATACTGCATATTTCTCAACACTGAACCCATTGCATGGCTCATTAAGTAACATTTTAAGTGTTTTCTATAAATTATTTCATAATGCTACGCAACACAATCAAAATAACACATTAAAACTACATCATTTAATAATTTTGAGGTTCTTTAACTTCTTCTTGTAATAGTGTTTTTAAATTCATCACTACATTCAGTTGCTCACACAGATGCTGTTGTTTCTTGAGGAATTCTGCAACTTCACGCACAGATGTTTAAAAATGCCACATAAATGCAACCAAATGTTAATTAACCAACAAGAATACACAGCGAGTTTAGCCAACATGAACCTTTGCAGGTGAATAGGCATAATTTATACGTAGAGTTTCACAATATTTTCCTTCTCGCATACAAATAATTATTCTCCAATCTATGAAAGTAAAATGTGAAAATAAATTTATGTATGAAAATATATGTGGGCCCGACTGAGAACATATGTATGCATGACTGAGATGATATCTGTTTCCATGAGTGAAAAGATATGCATGTAAGTGGGGAAAATACATGAGAGAAATATATGAAAGTGAGAATATATGGATGTGACTGGGAAAATACACTATGTGAGAGAAAGAACATATGTACATGAGGAAAAGCATATACTTTCTAAATGTGAGTGAGATTACAGGTATGTGACTGTGACAATATATGCAGGTGAGAGGTGCAATCTATGCACGTGAGAGTGAGAAGAAAATGTGTGTGGACCTAAGAATATATATGTAAGAGAGAAAATATGTGAAAGAGTCACAATATAGGTATGTACATAGGCATGTGAACGTGAGAATATATGAATGTGTGCACAAGAACATAAGTGACTATGAATATATGTATATGAGAGTGAGAACATATTGCAAGAGTGAGAACATATGTATGAGAGCAAGAATATATGTATGTGAACATGAGAACATGTGTATGACAGTAAGAATACATGTATGTGAGAGGAAGAACATATATATATGCAAGAGTGGGAACATATGCATGATAGCAAGAATATGTAAATGAGTGAGAACATTTGTATATGAGAATGAGAACATATTACATGAATGAGAACACATGTACATGAGAATGAGAAGATATGTACGTGAGAGTGAGAATGTGTGTATACAATAGTAGGAACATGTGCATGGCAGCAAGAATATATGTACATGAGAATGAGAACACATGTACGCGAGAGTGAGAACATTTATATATGTGAGCATAAGAACATATGTATGCAAGAGTGGGAACATGTGCATGATAGTAAGAATATATGTATGTGAGAGTAAAAACATGTATGTGAGCGTGAGAACATATGTATCCAAGAGTGGGAAGATGTGCATGATAGCAAGAATCTATGTATGTGAAAATGAGAACATGTGTATGTGAGAGTGAGAACATATGTATGCAAGAATGGGAATATGTGCATGATAGCAAGAACATATGTATGTGAGAGTGAGAACATATGTATGCAAGAATGGGAACATGTGCATGATAGCAAGAACATATGTATGTGAGAGTGAGAACATATGTATGCAAGAATGGGAACATGTGCATGATAGCAAGAACATATGTATGTGAGAGTGAGAACATATGTATGCAAGAATGGGAATATGTGCATGATAGCAAGAACATATGTATGTGAGAGTGAGAATATATGTATGCAAGAATGGGAATATGCCCATGATAGCAAGAACATATGTATGTGAGAGTGAGAACATATGTATGCAAGAATGGGAACATGTGCATGATAGCAAGAACATATGTATGTGAGAGTGAGAACATATGTATGCAAGAATGGGAATATGTGCATGATAGCAAGAACATATGTATGTGAGAGTGAGAACATATGTATGCAAGAATGGGAATATGTGCATGATAGTGAGAACATATGTATGCAAGAATGGGAATATGTGCATGATAGCAAGAACATATGTATGTGAGAGTGAGAATATATGTATGCAAGAATGGGAATATGTGCATGATAGCAAGAACATATGTATGTGAGAGTGAGAACATATGTATGCAAGAATGGGAACATGTGCATGATAGTAAGAATATATGTGTGTGAGGATGAAAACATGCATGTGAGCATGAGAATATATGTAACCAAGAGTGGGAAGATGTGCATGATAGCAAGAATATATGTACGTGAGGATGAGAACATATGCATGTGAGAGTGAGAACATATGCATGCAAGAGTGGGAATATGTGCATGATAGCAAGAATATATGTAGGTGAGAGTGAGAACATATGTATGCAAGAATGGGAACATGTGCATGATAGTCAGAATATATGTATGTGAGCATGAGAACATGTATGTGAGCATGAGAACATACTATGTTTGCAAGAGTGGGAATATGTGCATGATAAAAAGAACATATGTATGCAAGAGTGAGAACACATTTACGTTAGCGTGAGAAGAATGAATAATGGCGTGCATGTTCCCTCACTGCATAGTGTTGCTGCTTACCGACACATCGGCTCACGTCTCCTGGTGGGTTGGTGTAACCTTGGTAACACTGGCAACGGAACGAACCATCTGTGTTCTCACAGAAGCCATAGTTCCCACAGACGGTTTCATTGACACATTCATCAATATCTGTAAGTGGTAAACACATCAGTAATAATTATCTGTGAAGCTGCAGAGTGACTGTCCTTTTGTGGAATCTGTGGATTATGAAATGATGCTGACCTCACTGGGAATACTGATGTTACAGTCAG
Organism: Thalassophryne amazonica; assembly: GCF_902500255.1. Lineage (NCBI taxonomy): Eukaryota > Metazoa > Chordata > Actinopteri > Batrachoidiformes > Batrachoididae > Thalassophryne > Thalassophryne amazonica. The sequence continues at coordinate 63,426,320 of NC_047121.1, forward strand.
ACAGATTACAAGAACATGAAGAAAAATGACTAAAACTTTTAGGTCTGACTTTAAGAGCTTTTCAGACAGCAAGAATTGCTTTCATGATAATTAATTAAGGAGCCAGTTTTGTGCCATCAACGGATTGCCAGCACAGAACTTGAAATGTCAGTTATGAACCAGATCTGGGCGTCAGCTTACAATAGATCAATTTTTGAATGGTAATGAATCATAAACGATGTTTAACAAAACCCGGGGAGGGTTCCTGCACCCCCAGAGCCTTGAACATTGAGGACCTGTAACATGAGTGCTGAGTCACTAGTTGTCATCCTATAGTACCAACATTTGTTAGCAATTTCTTACATACAGTTAGTAGTTTTTGGCATCTAACATACAAGGAATGGGCCAAAGACTGACACTGCTGGAGTGCAAGACTGACTGTAATTGTTTAAAAAATACCGTTTTAGTCACCAACATTAACTGCTTGACTTAAACACTAATTCTACACAACTATACATTTTAGCCGGTGCAGAGCAGGTCCCTCCATTGAGGTGTGATGGGCTACCAATATGAAGACCTGGTTTTGATTCTGAGTCACTGTATTTATCTGTGTCATTGGACAAGACACTTCATCTGAATTAACACAGTCCACCCAGATGGAAATAGTAACTGGCCTTAACTGGGGAAGTAACCTGCCATGGTCTGGCATCCTGTCCAGGGGATGTTGTAGACTCTCATAGGCTTCACACTACGGTATCCAGGGAGATAGACTGGCACCAATGGGCCCAGGGTCTTCATACGACTTTCTTCTTCTTCCCATTCTAAAGAGTATTGAATAACTACAACAAATTTCTTGCATCTGCTCCTGTTTTACATAGCAGATCTGATATTGAGCTGCTCTTCGGTTTGAGCCAAGTTTTACACTGGGTGTTCTTCAGGTGCTAACTGCAGATGTACAAGGACAGCTGTGCACAGGGGACCTTGAACCCAGAATCTTCTTGTTGGGAGGAAAGCATGCTAACTCCTTGTACCACCATACTCTACAGCGCATAAACACCCCATTTCTTTTAGCCTCGCCGGCATTGCTTGGCAGAGGTGGTGTACTTGGCACATGATTTGCTGACATGACTCAAGATGTACAAGGAGAGCGGTGCACAGGTAGCCTCAAACTGGGGACCTGCTTGTTGGGAGGCAAGTGTGCCAACTCCTTGCACCCAGTGCATAAGCACCCCATGTCTTTTGGTTTCTCCCATTTTGTTTGTGGCTACCATAAGAGATCCGGTATAGAACCATGCTTTGAACTGGCACAGGTTTTACACTGGATACCGTTCCTGAAGTGACCATGTTCAAAGATAGCGGAACATAGGTTGCCTTGAACTTGGGACATTCTTGTTGGGAGCCACATGTGCCAATTGCTTGTGCCAGCATGTTCTGAAGAGCATCAACATCTACTTTCTTTTGGCTTTACCCATTTTGTTTGAGAGTTGAAACAGCAGATCCAGTATGGATCCACATGTTGATTTGGCACAAGATTTACCTCATGTCCCCTTCCTGACACCCTTCCTTTCTAAAAAGCATAAACACCCATACAAAATAAGTGAGAAAGACACACTTTCCAATACAAACACCAGCATTACAACTCCTTTGACATTCAAATCACTGACGTTAACGCCACAATATGTCTAAATCTAATTTCTTAAGACCTGCTATGAAGTCTAGTGTCACCTCAGGTTTTTCTAATAAACTGACTTATAGAGTGTGAAAAGAAAAGTCATTCACATATTGTCTAAAATGGTTTTATTTTACCTCAGAGCTCGTAAATGCAGTATCAATTTAACAAAGGAGAAAAGAGGGCCAGAAAAGCCACAGCCCATTTGATTAGAACAGAAGGTTTGGCATGTACCCCGTCTTCCATTTCAGCACAGAGAAAAACCGCCTTTACAGGCCGACCTACATGACTGATCCTCTGTCAGCAGCCTGTTCTGACTCTGTCAATTCTCCAATGTGGTCCTGGAGGTCACAGGCACGAGTTCCCACGAGCTAATAAAACTGCAGAAACAAAATTGTCTTTGTCGCTTGTGAAAGCTTTCACACAGAATGCTGAAAACACCCTAAATTGCTCAAATAGATTTGTGGGCTCAAATGTCTGTAGGATGAGCCAAAGAGAATGAATGGACGCATGCCAAGAAACACCAACCAGTTTGATGTCCATTTTGTGGCTGAAAATTGGTAGTGCAGCTGTTTGTCAGTAAACAAATTTACGGGTATATTTTGGTCAGCCAGTCACTTTCCTTCAAGTATGAAGTGCATAAGTGGAGTTTGGAATATTGGACTGTAAATGTGGGTGGGGGTCTGGGTATGGCCGTACCCACCACTGAGCTTCCAAAGTCCTCAAAGGTTCTTGGTATGCTTCATGAAAAGTTGTACAATAATTGCCTACAATTATGCTATTCTGTACTGCAAAGAAATTATAAACCACCCAAAATCAACAATTCATCTGACTATCGTGATTGCTTCACTGTGGAGTGAATAATCTTGATTTGATCATAATCTTTACTCATCATGGTGGTTCTTGGGTTATTAGACAAGCGAATTAGTTCCCCGAAGCCTGACTTTTTACTAGCAGACTGCTCATAAAAGCTCATTTAATTCATTCCCAGAAGTCATTGTCAAACAATCTAGTGTGTTCTATTTCTATATATAATCTACTCTTATAATCTACTTGCGTGTTAAACAGTGGCCATCCATTATGATGTTTTCTAGACTGACTTGAGTGAATTAAGTAGCTAGTTACTAATCTAACATGGATGACATCCAGTGGTGAAACAATTATTTAAATCAAATCCTTTGTGATAAATAAAAGTCTTAAATAAAAAATGTTACTGAAGTAAAAGTACAAAAGTAGTGACTTCAAAATATTCAGAGGCTTTGGCAAAAACAGGTTCCTGTTAGACTTCTCCAGCCAAAGGGGTCCTCAACACTGAGGCATCTGGATGTTGGATCGTGTATAGAGAAATGTGCCACATGGCCAAAGTTCGTAGCTGGCATTTCCTCATTATGTAAGTGATACTCCTCATCATTAGTCTCCCTACATAAGCACTCATTTGACACAAACTAAGGATCCTCTGAAGAGACCTGGTACCAGAGGTGGGACAAAGTCACTGTCAAGTGATTCTTAAATCATCAGTCTGCAAGTCCCAAGTCAGTCTCAAGTCAGCTTGCAAACAATTGGTGGTCATTATGACTTGAGACTTACTGATTCATGACTTGAGAGTGACTTGATGGTGACTTTGTCCCACCTCTACCTGGTGCCAAAGACATCCGGTTGTCACCTTAGGTCCCTAGTTAGCCTCCAACTCTCCCAACCTTACAGTAAGACGGGAAGCACCAGGACCATAAAGACATCGACTTTGATCCTCTTGCAAAGATATCAGCAACACCAAATGCCTCTTTCCACCAACATTATGACTCTGTAAGCGATTCTGAGGTCTCTCTTGAACTCAAAGCCCAAGGACCCAGAGACATGAGCATTTCAGGGTGCCCTTTTGTTGTGGCCAACCTGGGGCACACCTGTGTGGTGGTCGTGTTGTCTGGTCGCTATCTTGATGTGCCGCACGCATGGGGTGGGATGGATTGGAAAGGTCCTCTGTTGTGTGGGCCGCTGAAGAGGAGGTACTGCTGGCCCACCACCACCAGAGGGCACCCTGCCTGGAGTGCGGGCTCCAGGCACAAGAGGGCGCTGCCGCCTCACAGGAGCCGCCTGGGTGACAGCTGTCACCAATCATCTGATCTTCATCTGTATATCAGCAGGACGACATCTCCACCTCTTTGCCGAGATATCGCTATTCTTAGGAGGAAACGAGCTCAGCCGATTGAATTATCTTTCTGACAGCAGAGTATTGTTGCTTTGTGTTTTTGACAGCAGAGTGAGTGCTTGCAGCTGGAGACCGAGTTGGACTTTTCTCCTACCTGTTGATAAGTAACCATACTCCTGCATTTACCAGCTTTTTGATGAGAGGTGGAGGTGGATTTTCCCACCATACGTGTTGCTGGGTGTAAACCCACCTACATCTAACTGTTTTTGTTCCTCGCCAGCAGTACCAGATCCGACAAGCGGAGGCAGTGACCACCTGGGAGTTCGGGACTTGGCGGCTCCAGTATTCTCGGGGTTTGGTGGCGGAGGAAATAGTGTGGTTCCGGTTCTGCTTTGGACAGACGTCTCTTATTTTCGAGCCTGCCCACATGACACGTTCTGTACATTGACTTCATTGCATACTATTGTGACCTGCCGTGTTTGTTGTGCTCATTCACAACAGTAAAGTGTTGTTATTTGACTTCCTCCATTGTCCGTTCATTTGCGCCCCCTGTTGTGGGTCCGTGTTCCTACACTTTCATAACAGGATATCTCGGCCAGCGTCATGGACCCCGAGGGGCGTCACCCGGCTGTTGAACAGCCAATGGAAGAGCAGGGCGCACAGGCGTCTGCAGGAGGCATGATCGGTGAGTTGCAGCGAATCCTCACCGCTTTCACTGCTCGGTTGGATCTAATGACCGAGCAGAACGTCCTCCTTAACCACAGGGTGGAGGCTCTAGCCGCGCAGGTGGAAGTGCGCCCCCAGGGCGCTGCTGCGGCTCCCCCTCCTGTCGATCCTGTGCGCAACAGTGATGTTCCACAGGTCGTTCAATGACCCCTCCCACCTTCCCCTGAAGCATACATAAGCCCTCCAGAGCCGTACGGGGGTTGTGTGGAGACGTGCGCGGACTTTCTTATGCAGTGTTCGCTCGTCTTCACACAACGTCCCGTCATGTACGAGACTGATGCTAGTAAGATAGCTTATGTGATTAATCTGCTTCGCGGTGAGGCATGCGCTTGGGCTACAGCGCTCTGGGAACAAAATTCACGGCTCCTTCTGACATACGATGGGTTTGTGAGGGAGTTCAGAACAGTGTTCGATCACCCAAATAGAGGAGAGACCGCTTCAGCTGTGCTGCTGTCAATGAGACAGGGGCGCCGGAGCGCAGCTGCTTATGCAGTCGACTTCCGCATCGCGGCTGCGAGGTCCGGCTGGAATAGCACTGCCCTCCGTGCCGCCTTAGTAAACGGACTGTCGTTGGTCCTGAAGGAGCACCTGGTGGCTAAGGACGAACCGCGGGATTTAGACGGGCTTAGCGATCTCGTTATACGGCTAGACAATCGGCTAGAAGAACGCTGTCGGGAACGAGACGAAGGGCGTGGCCGGGCACGCGCCGTCCCTCCTCCTTCCGGTTCCGACCGAGTTCCGCCCTCCCCACGCTCCACGGCCTCTACGTTCCGTGTGGTTACAGCTCCCCCTGCTGACGAAGCTATGGACACGAGCAGGGCCACATTTAGGCCACCAGATAGACAAAGGAGGCTGGTCCGCGGAGCGTGCTTTGTTTGTGGCTCGATAGAGCATCAAGTGAGAGACTGCCCCGAGCGGTTAAACACCAACGCCCGCCCCTAGAAACTGGGCTAAGGGTGGGCCAAGACATTCACGTGGGACATACCCATATTGCCACACGACTCCCAGTTACGATCCTTTATGGGGATTTAACCCTTCAGGCCCCAGCACTGGTGGACACGGGCTCTGAAGGGAATCTGCTAGACAGCAGATGGGCCAGGGAGGCAGGGCTCCCTCTAGTGGCGCTTACTTCGCCAGTGCAGGTGCGGGCACTAGATGGCTCCCTACTCCCTCTAATCACACACAAGACACCACCAGTAACTCTGGTGGTGTCAGGAAACCACCGGGAGGAGATCGAGTTTTTTGTGACTCCTTCCACCTCCCGCGTGATTCTCGGGTTCCCCTGGATGTTAAAACACAATCCCCGGATCAATTGGCCGTCCAGGGTAGTGGTTCAGTGGAGCGAAACCTGGCATCAGGTATGTTTAGGTTCCTCGGTTCCTCCTGGTTCCCAGGCTAGGGAGGAGGTCAGAGTCCCGCCCAATCTAGCGACGGTGCCGGTGGAGTACCATGACCTTATTGATGTGTTCAGTAAGGATCTGGCGCTCACCCTTCCCCCGCACCGTCCGTACGATTGTGCCATTGATTTGGTTCCAGGCGTTGAGTTCCCGTCCAGCAGGCTGTACAACCTCTCACGACCTGAGCGCGAATCAATGGAGACCTACATCCGGGACTCTTTAGCTGCCGGGTTGATCCGGAATTCCACCTCCCCGATGGGTGCAGGTTTCTTTTTTGTGGGAAAAAAAGATGGCGGGCTCCGTCCATGCATTGATTACAGGGGGCTGAACGAAATCACGGTTCGTAACCGATGCCCATTGCCCTTGTTGGATTCAGTGTTCACGCCCCTGCATGGAGCCCAAATATTCACTAAGCTGGATCTTAGAAATGCGTATCACCTGGTTCGGATCCGGAAGGAAGACGAGTGGAAGACGGCATTCAACACCCCGTTAGGTCACTTTGAGTACCTGGTCATGCCGTTCGGCCTTACAAACGCCCCCGCGACATTCCAAGCATTAGTTAATGATGTCTTGCGGGATTTCCTGCACCGATTCGTCTTCGTATATCTGGACGATATACTCATCTTTTCTCCGGATCCTGAGACCCATGTCCGGCATGTACGTCAGGTCCTGCAGCGGTTGTTGGAGAACCGGCTGTTTGTGAACGGCGAGAAGTGTGAGTTTCACCGCACTTCTTTGTCCTTCCTGGGGTTTATCATCTCCCCCAACTCCGTCGCTCCTGATCCGGCCAAGGTTGCGGCGGTGAGAGACTGGCCCCAACCAACAAGCTGTAGGAAGCTGCAACAGTTCCTCGGCTTTGCAAATTTTTACAGGAGATTCATTAAGGGCTACAGTCAGGTAGTTAGCCCCCTGACAGCCCTGACCTCTCCAAAAGTCCCCTTCACCTGGTCGGATCGGTGTGATGCCGCGTTCAAGGAGTTGAAACGGCGCTTCTCGTCTGCACCCGTTCTGGTGCAGCCCGATCCTAGTCGCCAGTTTGTGGTTGAAGTGGATGCCTCGGACTCTGGGATAGGAGCTGTGCTTTCCCAGAGCGGAGAGACCGATAAGGTCCTTCACCCGTGTGCCTACTTTTCCCGCAGGTTGACCCCGGCAGAACGGAACTATGACGTCGGCAATCGAGAATTCCTTGCGGTGAAAGAGGCTCTTGAAGAGCGGAGACATCTGTTGGAGGGAACGTCCGTGCCATTCACGGTTTTCACTGACCACCGGAACCTGGAGTATATCAGGACTGCCAAGCGGCTGAACCCCAGGCAAGCCCGCTGATCACTGTTCTTCGGCCGTTTTGACTTCCGGATCACCTACCGCCCCGGGACCAAAAACCAGAGATCGGATGCCTTGTCCCGGGTGCATGAAGACGAAGTCAAAACTGGGTTGTCGGATCCACCGGAACCTATCATCCCAGAGTCCGCTATCGTGGCCACCCTCACCTGGGACGTGGAGAAGACCGTCCGGGAGGCCCTGGCACGGAGCCCGGACCCCGGAACCGGGCCGAAGAACAAACTTTACGTCCCACCAGAAGCCAGGGCTGCAGTCTTGGACTTCTGTCACGGCTCCAAGTTCTCCTGTCATCCGGGGGTGCGGAGAACTGTGGCAGTTGTCCGGCAGCGCTTCTGGTGGGCGTCCCTGGAGGCCGATGTCCGGGATTATATCCAGGCCTGCACCACCTGTGCCAGGGGCAAGGCCGACCACCGCAGGGCACCGGGACTGCTCCAGCCGCTGCCTGTGCCTCATCGCCCCTGGTCCCACATCGGCCTGGATTTTGTCACGGGCCTCCCGCCGTTCCAGGGCAACACCACCATCCTCACGATAGTGGACCGGTTCTCCAAGGCGGCCCACTTCGTGGCCCTCCCGAAGCTCCCGACGGCCCAGGAGACAGCAGACCTCCTGGTCCACCACGTCGTCCGGCTGCATGGGATTCCAACAGACATCGTCTCCGATTGTGGCCCCCAGTTCTCCTCACAGGTCTGGAGGAGCTTCTGCCGGGAACTGGGGGCCACGGTGAGTCTCTCGTCCGGGTACCACCCTCAGACCAACGGGCAGGCAGAACGGGCCAATCAGGAATTGGAACAGGCCCTGCGCTGCGTGACGGCCGCGCACCCGGCGGCCTGGAGTACCCATTTGGCCTGGATCGAGTACGCCCATAACAGCCAGGTGTCTTCTGCCACCGGCCTCTCCCCTTTTGAGGTGTGTCTGGGGTACCAGCCCCCGTTGTTTCCAGTGGTGGAGGGAGAGGTCGGTGTGCCCTCGGTCCAGGCCCACCTGCGGTAGTGCCGTCGGGTGTGGCGCGCCGCCCGTTCTGCCTTGCTGAAGGCCCAGACGAGGGCAAAAGCCCATGCAGACCGCCGGCGGTCCCCAGCCCCTGCCTACCAGCCAGGGCAGGAGGTGTGGTTATCAACAAAGGACATTCCTCTCCAAGTGGACTCCCCTAAACTGCAGGACCGTTACATCGGTCCCTTCAAGATACTCAAGGTCATCAGTCCAGCCGCAGTGAGGCTTCAGCTTCCGGCCTCACTGCGGATCCATCCGGTTTTCCATGTGTCCCGTGTAAAACCGCATCACACCTCACCCCTCTGTGCTCCTGGACCGGCACCGCCTCCTGCCGTGTTTGTTGTGCTCATTCACAACAGTAAAGTGTTGTTATTTGACTTCCTCCATTGTCCATTCATTTGCGCCCCCTGTTGTGGGTCCGCGTTCCTACACTTTCACAACAGTCCTCACTGGCATGGATTTAGACAGATTTGTGGGCCACGTTTGAGAGAGGTGGGTGTTTTGTGTATGTTGAAGATGTTTTGGGTCTTTGAGTTCAGCTCGTGGACAATGGGAGCGACAACGGGGTGTTGCTTTGTGTTTTTGTTCAGTGTAGGTCTATAGCAATGTGTTGACGTATTGCTAGAACATGTTACTGAACATAGTTAACACTGATGTAATATTTATCGCTGTTTAGGGTCGCCCCTTTGAGTCTGATCTGCTTGAAGTTTCCTCCTCAAATCATCAGAGGCAGTGTTTCCTTACCACTGTCGCCTGTGTGCTTACTCTGGGGGTTGGTAAGACCTTACTTATGTGAAGCGCCTTGAGGCAACTTTGTTGTGATTTGGTGCTATATAAAGTGAAAATTGAATTGAATTGCATTGAGCGTCACTGATATGATCAGCAAATGTCTCTACAAGGTCAACAGTTCTGTGCATCTATGCAGAGTGCTGCAGTACTCAAGACCTGTATCAAGACCTCCTGTTCACTTACTCGGTCTCGTCTCAGAACTGGAAGCAATTCAACTCTATCTTGAGTCAGACCATACCAGAATAACTCACACATTAATTAAAAATTATAATTATCATTATATTAATTATTAGGAAGTGGCTACTGCTACAGTACTGTGTCACAAACGTAATCTTTTGTCTGTTGACACAGCACCAATCAGACCCTGCCATTTCGTCTGCGCCAATGAGTGACTCTGTTAAATAAATTATTCTGCCCGTTTGGTTTGTTATTGACTTCTTACCCATGTAAAGTTTGAGAAAAGATTGAATAGGTTCAGAATGGAGAATCGGATCCATTTATTAGCATTCATTCATAAATCCATTTTCAGATTTGACACACTGTGGCATGTGGTACTTATTGACACGGCACTGTGGCAGTGGAGTAACCAGATTGGGATTACAGTCTGCGCCTGATGTAATGTGGAATATCTTTGGCTCTCAATCAAATGGATCTCCTATTGACAGTACTGCGACAGCCACTTCCTAATTATTAACACACTGTAACGTGAGCCGTCAAAAGAGCCAGTATCTATGTCAGAGACTTTAACTTCATGTTCAGTCTTGGCATCCTGTCTTGTTTTGCTTTTTTTTTAACCTTTTGAGCTCAAACGACCTCCAGGTTAACCACAACTAGCTGCTTTGTCCATCTCCCCGACAGAAATTTCATTTTTGAATATTAACTGGGGTGATGCTTCGTCCAATTAAATTCATAGTCTTGAAAACGGACTTGTTTTTTTTTATGTCTCATTCTCGATTCGGTCTCACCTCCTTCAAAGAGTTCTCAACCACGCCAGAAAATAACAAAGTCTCGGTCTTGACTCAGACTCGAATCTCGTCCCCATCCCTAATGTGCAACGTTCCCGTGCAGCACATTTTGACAAAATGGGTTTTGTGCCGCATGCTAAGACGGTGCTGTAATAAGGAATGGTTACCTTTGCTTTGAGCTGAAGTGGGAAAAATACGAGACGTTTACTGTAAATGGGAGATCGGCGACCCGAACAGCAATCCTAACAGCTTGACTGAGAGGAACCAGCATCCAGTCATGTGTGACTTCTTTCGAAAATGTTTTAATGTTGATGGTTGAGCAGCAAGAGCAGAGGAATCAGTGACTGTTGGCTCACCCTCTGCAGCCCACACTTTTCTCACATTTGCTGGGCAACCCCGAGTCTGATTGGAACCACATGCCGATGATATTTCACATGCAAGCGAGCGTGGGTAAGGTGAATGTTCTTCCTCTCAAGGAAATACATTATGATCATTACATCTTGACCGTAACAACAACTTAGGACAAACGGTCGGTTAGCATCTGCATATTTGTGGAAGAACATCATCCTGCGTTATCCTAAAACATCACCAGGAGCACATGTTAAAGCCTTCAGAGGCCTGTCGGCTCGCTGGGTAAGGGAGGCTAACACAATGGCAACCACTCACAATTTCCGTTCTCGGGCAGGCCATTTTTAAAACAGCAGCGCTTTTGAGATTTTATGAGCTGTGAGGGTCGATTAAAGCTTCCAGAGGACCTCTGCTGTGACTCAAGCATGTCTTCATGTACAGTGCACGTACCCATACGCAACAGGATCTGCATGCAGCATCGATGCCGGACTAAACGCAGGCGTCACAGCACAGTTGTGGGTGATGCTTGGTGTGGAAAAACCCTGATTTTTTTTTTCTTTTTGTATTACGGTTTCTAAAATGACTTCAGCAAGCAGAGCCAAAGACAACCGCTACTCCTTCGAGGGACGGCGAACACACACATAACATCGCCCTCGGCGAAATGACAAATTACTGCGCCTGACCTTTTCTTAAATATCTGATTATTTTTACAAGCATTCCCCAGAGTAACTGAGCTCAATCTCTGCACTTTTATTGGGGTGATGGCAGGATCTCCCATAACATCCCATCAAGAGGTGGAACAACTCACAATTGTTTGTGGTGAAATGGCGCAGTCGTAAAGCCAAAGTGCTCAGTCGGGGCCGTGAGTCAACCCTCAGCTGTGCAAGACTCTGTTGTGATGTCAAGTAAGTATACAGAAATATGATGTCACAACAAAAAAACAGTACAAGAAAGTTAATCATAACTGGAGGTCCTCAACAGTCCTCAAAGTGAATGAAGATTAATAGCACTAACATGGATTCTAAGATGTGCAATATCACTACTTGTTAACTTTTATCTGAAGGATACAGAGTGCAGTACTGTAAAACCTGAAAGAGTAAATATCTCTCACTCTTTTAAAGCTGCTGGAGAGATTTTCACATGGCCTAAAATAACCACAACTACATGATTCCAACATTAATAAATACTTGACAAAAACTTTCCATCTGCCTGCTCTGGGTGTATTACTGGGACTATATGGTGGTCTGATCTGGGAGCTTTTGCCAACGCTGCACATCGTTAAATTCACCGCACCAGAGAACTGCTTTCTGTCCTGGATAGCAACCACCCAGGTAGACAAATGGTCCATCCCCCACTTCTTCAAACCAACCGTGTATCTTCCGCAACCAGGTGAAACATCAGCTGGCCCTTGAACATTTCCAGTTGCTGGAGTTCTCATCACTAAGGCACGTGCCTGCTGGGTCGTGCTCAGAGAAACACACCACATGGCCAAAATGCTCCAGCAGGTGTTCCCTCACTATGCAGGTGATATGCCTCAACTGAGCCTCCTTCCGTAGCCGTTTGTGTAACACAAAGTCATTCCAGCAGTACCCAAAGATTCTCCAAAGAGACCGAGTACCAGTGGTCGCCTTTGGGACCCTAAAGACTTGGGCTGTCATTCTCCAGCACTGGGACCTCATGATTGCACAAGCTCTTCTCAGGAGTCTTTCGGTCTCAAAGAGTCATGAATGTGACTACAGATGTCTACAAGTTCGACACGTACACAACCCACAAATACACTCATTCGTTGACTATTATTAGACTATGACTAGACTATTAGACTAGACTATGATTAGACTACAAAAGCTTTGGGAAGTTGGGTGGAGTTGAGTAGTGTTGGTGGTGGGAGGGATGGGGGTCATTTGTAAAACAAAACAAACAAAACATTTTTAATTTTTTTAAGATACCAGGTGAAATGTTGGTCATTATAATGGAAATAACTAAATTCAGTAGTGAGCTTGTTTGACAGAGACACTCATGAGTTCATTATCTGTATTTGTACTGCGTTTTTTTCATGTTGGATGGGGATTTATGCTTGTTTTTGTGAGCAACTCAAAATTACCCACATATCTTTACAAATATTTCAGGGTGTCACAAACTTGATTGTCCACAAATGCATATATTTTAGAAGAGAGAACAAGAAAAAGCCTCTGCTTTGGCTACATTCATGTCCTTTCCTTTATGGATGCGTGTATTTGTAACTATCATTTGAGTTTTAGAACATAACCACAGTCTGTCTCACACTGACAACCACACCTGCTCCTAATCCATCATCAAAAACCCATCTACTAATCATCCAGCAGGCGGCAGATACATCTATAGGATAAAATGAAATTGTTTTTTTAGATTGATCTGGTATATCAACATTCATAATATTTTAATGAGTTTGTTCTTTGATGGTCTTACTGATCTGTTCAATCATTGCATTTCACAGTGGACATGGCTTCAGAATACTGTGTCTGCCAGCATTTATACATTTTTGTGATTATCACCAATAAAGCAAATTCTTAAAATCCCTTCCTTCAGAGGCAACTGGTATCAGGTAAAACACTAGCCGACTATGAATTAATGTTATTTCTCCCATCTGAACAGTATGTCATCTTAAATCAATTTTATTTCTCTCACGGGTGCTCAGTGCTTGACAGTAGATTGGGACAAAGACCCAGATCTGACAGACTGTTGGTCCAAGGTTAAAATTTACAATCTCATGCGAGGTGCTCCATTTATGATTGCTCTTGTGAGTCTTGATTGTTGGAGACTGTGTGCCTTTAAGTCTTGGAGCTCCATGCCAACAAGACTGGGAATTTACACACACTACAGAGGACAATAAAGTCTCTGGGATTCTCTCATGACCCACAACATGATCTGCATGGCAAAGCCTCGGGCCATATAAAAGTATCAGGGTTTGTCTGCCACTGCAGCAGCACGGTGAGCAGCTGGTTTGACTCTGGATCTTATCACTCTACAGGACCTTGGCGCGCTTCAACTGGTGCCAGCCAGACAGCGTCATATAACAGGAGTGCAGAGGCGACTGCGTGGACCAGAAGCTACCCATCAGCACCGCAGCAGCATTTTGTCAGCTCATCCCAGTCTACCGATTATTCAATGAATACACATCTGTGTTTCAAGCTCTGGTTCTTGTTCTCCAACACAAACACACAAGCAGGGATGCAAAAACCCACAGTTATCCACACAAACACCCACAGCATCCATCTGCAGTCCAATACATCATTCCATCGTGATGGTCTCAGATTGATACCTCCGCCCTCGTCGCTCTCTAGCGACTGTTTAGATCATTTCTTAATAACAAAAACTCTGACTTTTTTGCTTTAGTCTCCCTTAAATCCCATAAAATGAACTTTATCTTTACAGTACTATCAGACAAACCAAAACTGCCGATACTGTGCTGCAAAAAAGAAAAGAAAAAATAGGTAAACTCAAAATGTTGTGCAACAAATCATTAATATCTGCAGCCCAGGGTGCATGTTAGTGCCAATAAAAACACAATGCTGCACGTATCCATGAGGTCGTGTGTCTGTTGTTTTTGGCGGGTTTGTCCTGATGTAGCAAAAATACAAACTCAGCCAGCTAACCCAGGTGAGGGGGCTTTTTCACAGGGGGACGAGGCATCCAAACTGGTGTGATAACTTCTCTGAAAAAAAGAAGAGGGGTGATTATGTTCCACCATGTGTCTCTGCCAGCAGCTCTCCATTAGCTCTGATGTCAGTGCGATGAGACTATTATCAACTGGCCTCACACGCCGTCTCCAGTGACAGCGGACTCCTCTATATATCATGGCCCAATTTCAGGGTCCGCTTCTCCTCATCTTCCCCGTGGCCTCTTGTCTGAGGATACCTGGATTACCTGATAGCTTCTGATTTGCATCAGCCTCTTTGTGTTTCCCTGCTTGCTAATACAAATCATTGTCTGTGCAACAAGGAAGAGTCCTGAAGAGTATGTAGGGCACAAGACGCTGAATTATCACTAACTGCTGCTGAGGGAAGGCTTCTAGAATGAGGAGAGCTGGAGGTACCATTTTTGCAACAAGATACTATAGTCAAATAGCTAAATTAAAAAGTAAAATACAATGCTGACTCTGACAAAGATCTCCGCATTTTGTAAAATATATGTTGCACCTGATACAGCACATTCACATCCTAATATGACTGGTGAATATAATTAGGCAAATTGGCAAAATGTACAGTGGGTAGCTCTGTCGGACAGGAGTTGTGCCTGTGTTGTAGCACCTTCAAAGCATTGATCATCTTGAGAAAATTCAAGGCATTTTCCAGGGATGTGCAATTTAGCAATTTTGTTAGAATACAATTTAGGAACTTAAACAATCTGTACAATACAGAACACTATTTTTATTGGAAACGGGGCCATAGCAAGGAATTTTAAAATGGGGGAGGAGGGTAGCTGGATTTTTGGCTTTGAGACCTGATCCTCCTCCCACAAATGCAGTTACATTCATACTTTATCTTTCCAAGTGGTGCAAAGCAGGTATGTTCTTTATCTCTTTGCATGATCCATTCTCCTTCCAATTTATTTGTGCCTTTGCCTTGAGGGGTCAAAGTTTTAGCTTTGAGTAGGGCACCAAGTTGTCCTACCAACCTGTCAACCTGGGTTCAATTGCAGGTGTGCGCTTCAAGCTACTTGTCGTGTGTCCTTGGGCAACACGCTTCATCTGCATTGTCTCAGTGCACCCAGCTAAAAACTGACACCTGCCTTGGCTAGGGAAGAAGCCTGAGATGGAATACTATCCCATCCAGGAAATGTTGAAGACTGTCACATGCCTCATTCTATTGACGCCTTTACGGTGTCAAATCTCACGCGTAATCATGTTCTCGCTAGGGAGGCTGAGATTTCATTGTCGTTATGGAGGCGAGTTCAACCAAAATATGTATTTAGGTGTTTAACTAAGATAATCATGAGTCTTTAATGTGAGTTTTATGAAAACAAACAAACAAACAACAACAACAACAAAAAAAACAAAAACTAAAAGCATGTTGCTGTTAGGGTTGTGTGTCGGGAGCCGGCTCTTTTCAGGTATCCTTAAGAAATTATTCGATCCATCGACATCAATAACCTTTTTGCTTAACAATTCCCTTATCGGTCCTTCAGACCGGCTGTTGTTTTTGGGAGTGTTTGTCAGGAAAATGATCATGTCTCTACACTGATTACAGACCCTGCAGCGGGTCTGTAATCAAGAGTTTCTGCAGTGTGGATTTGCTTTGAACCTTGAACCAATGAAGCAGTGCATCGATCTTCGATGTGCTGCTTTGTTGGTTCTTGTTTTATTTCGCTTTATCTTAAATTTTCCCGGCTAAAACTCTAAAGAGCATATGTCTGTGAGTGATATTTACCTTTTTTATGTTAAACCAACCTGTTATGGTCTTTCCTAAACAGTTGATAGATGTATTTTATTACTTAAAAACTGGACAGATGCTAATGTGTTAGCATGTCTATGGCATTTTCAATGTTAAAGTTAGCATTAAGCTGAGCCATTATCAAGCCTCCCTCTCTAGCACGCAAAGGATTGTGGGATACTCTAAAACTGTCAATGGAATCTAGAGTTAAGCTCCAGCACCAATGGGCCTCAGGGCTTGTTTTGGATTTACTTCTTTGTACTTTTACTTACTAGTGCATTGATACCCGTCCTTGATTTGAATTAGTCTGGCATGTTATAATGAACGAGAGAGAGAAAAAAAAACAGCATAAAGGTTGAGTACACATCTGGTTTTGTAGATGATACTCTATTCAAATATAGCTCCAACTGTTCCCTGCGTAGGGAGTAAGAGAATGTTAGTGGAATCCCCAATGACATGAGTGGGAAACCCCAAACAACAAAAACTAAAATGCTTCGTCTTTCTGATAAACCTTGTGTGGCTGGAAGACTGAAAAAAGGAAAAAAAAATATCTAGGCAAAATGTGAGAGGTACTTTTTGTGACTTATTTGGAGGAAAAGAGGAGCTTAGAGACAATGGTGAAATCCTGCAGGCCTTTCTTCTTTCCAGCTGTTATTATGCAAAGTTTGGAGAGCTGTATGATGCGTAAATGTGAACAAAAATGTGGTTATAGGAACAGAAGCAGAAATAAATCTAATATAAGCCCTGAGCCCTATTGGTGCTTATCTTCAGACAGGATGCCAGTCCAGTGGAAGTTACTTCCTCAGCCAAGGCCTGTACCCATTCACAGCTGGGTGGGTACAGACAATTTGATCTACATAATGACAAGCCAGCTCCTTATCCACATTAGTGCATGGACTGCACTTGGTATGGTAGTGAGCATGCCCAGTAGTTCCCATGTCATGGTGCTGTGTTCAATGTTGCTTATACATTGCTGCTCTGGAGCATGTTTTCATCCAGGATTTCTCTGTATGTTGCTGCATTCATCTTTCCCTCAATCCTGACTAGTCTCTCAGTTCCTGCTGTGGAAAAACATCCCTACATTGTGATGCTGCCACCACCATGCTTCACTGTAAGGAAGGTGCCTGGTTTCCTCCAAACATGATGCCTGGCATTCACGCCAAAGAGTTCAATCTTTGTCTTATCAGACCAGATAATATTGTTTCTCATGGTCTGAGAGTCCTTCAGGTGGCTTTTGGCAAACTCCAGGCTGCTATGTGGCTTACATCTGACCACTCTACCATACAGGCCTGATTGGTGGATTGATGCAGAGATGGTTGTCCTTCTGGAAGGTTCTCCTCTCTCCACAGAGGAATGCTGGAGCTTTGACAGAGTGACCATAGTGACTAAGGCACTTCTACCCCAATCACTCAGTTTAGATGGGCGGCCAGCTCTAGGAAGAGTCCTGGTAGATCTGAATGTCTTCCATTTAAGGATGACGGAGACTACTGTGCTCATTGGGACCTTCAAAGCAGTAGAAATGTTTCTGTATCCTTCCCCAGATTTGTGCCTTGAGAGAATCCAGTGTTGGAGGTCTACAGACAATTCCTTTGACTTCATGCTTGGTTTGTGCTCTGACATGCATTGTCAACTGTGGGACCTTATATGTAGACAGATGTGTGACTTTCCAAATCATGTCTAATCAACTGAATTTACCCCAGTTGGACTCCAGTTAAGCTGTAGAAACAGCTCAAGGATGATAAGTGGAAACAGGATGCACCTGAGCTCAGTTTTGAGCTGGGGATACATATGGACATGTGATTTCTTAGTCTTTTATTTTTAATAAATTTGCAAAAATAAAAAAAAAAGGGCTTTTTTCCACATTGTTATTATGGGGTATTGTGTGGAGAATTTTGGGGAAAAAGACAAATTTTGACCATTTTGGAATAAGGTTGCAACATAACAAAATGTGGAAAAAGTGAAGTGCTGTGAATACTTTCTGGATACACCATATATATATATATATATATATATATATATATATATATATATATATATATCTTGCATAAACAAAGGCTGATTGATGAACACGGCTGCATGCAGATTTAGAAGATTTACAGTTTTTAAATGAAATAATTGAAGAGTAGACAGTTGGTATTCAGCGTCCTAGATTGCCTTAGAATGCAAGAAAAAAGTTATAGATTTTTAAAGAGTAGGGCCGTACCTCAGGCACACACAACCAAATCACAATCTCACCTGAAGCTCGATCCTCCCCTGCTTACGATCCACCGGTGGGCTGACACTGATTTTTCATTTCTACTTTCACAAAAATGTGGAAAGAAACACAAATGCATTTTGCCAATAGGGTCAAAAGGTCAAAGATGAATGTCTCTGTGTCACAACATTGAGTTTCCACTCCCACACTCCCAACACAGCAGCAAAATAAGTTTGTTCCACCGCACATGGCACATCGTTTGATTTCGGGCTATCACCTGTGTTCTGATTTTTGGATGAGAAATTCGCAGGTCGAGGTCAAAATCAAGTACAGAATGTAAGTAACATGTAATATGACATGTTAGACTAAACCTTCATGATGCACGTTAGCCTCAGGATGGGCCTTGAGTGGGTGATGTGGATGAATTGGTTGTCATGGGAACTGTGAGTATGGCAAGCCCACCATTGTGAAATGTTCCCAATTTTATATATATAGATATATATATATATATATATAGATATATATATATATATAGATATATATATATATAGTCACCCTACGTCTGCAGCCTTGATGTTACTAACAGTTTAGCATCCAGTAGTAAATTGCATGGTTCCAGAACACATGCAGCCAGGTTTCTAGCGATAAATAACTCATGGCACTTGGGCAGGGCCGATGCCAATAATCTATCCACTCGTCCTGTTTGTCACTGTGGAGTGATTGCATTAAGATCACCCACCTGCCAAAGCACATTTTGTTCCACTAGATCTGAACTGTCATCCAGATCTGTGCTAAAGCCTACACATTTCATAAATGCTGTCACTGCAAATATGACCAAAGATTTCCGAAAATATCAGTGCAATAGTTCCAGAGTAATTAAGGGAAATGTAAAAAAAAAGAAGAAAAAAAAGACCCTGGCTTCATCCTTCACAGCTCTGCTCCAAGATTTAATGGGTTCTTCCTTGGCTTGTACTTCATTCCTCCCACTAGCTCCGTGAAATCAGAGTTTTTGTGTAACTCTCCTGACAGACAGATGAGCAAACAAACCAGCCTACAAACGCCAATAAAATCATCATCTTCTTGGTGGAGGTGATGATTTAAAGCATGAAACGGGATGAAATTGGGAACATTTCACAATGGTGGGCTTGCCATAGTCACAGTTCCCATGACAACCAATTCATCCACATCACCCACTCAAGGCCCATCCTGAGGCTAACGTGCATCATGAAGGTTTAGTCTAACATGTCATATTACATGTTACTTACATTCTGTACTTGATTTTGACCTCGACCTGCGAATTTCTCATCCAAAAATCAGAACACAGGTGATAGCCCGAAATCAAACGATGCGCCATGTGCGGTGGAACAAACTTATTTTGCTGCTGTGTTGGGAGTGTGGGAGTGGAAACTCAACGTTGTGACACAGAGACATTCATCTTTGACCTTTTGACCCTATTGGCAAAATGCATTTGTGTTTCTTTCCACATTTTTGTGAAAGTAGAAATGAAAAATCAGTGTCAGCCCACCGGTGGATCGTAAGCAGGGGAGGATCGAGCTTCAGGTGAGATTGTGATTTGGTTGTGTGTGCCTGAGGTACGGCCCTACTCTTTAAAAATCTATAACTTTTTTCTTGCATTCTAAGGCAATCTAGGACGCTGAATACCAACTGTCTACTCTTCAATTATTTCATTTAAAAACTGTAAATCTTCTAAATCTGCATGCAGCCGTGTTCATCAACCAGCCTTTGTTTATGCAAGACCTTATGCACCCCCCCACCCCCACCCACTCCGTACCTGACGCTAGGTTGGAGGTGATGCAGTTTAAATGCATGCAAACAGCAAAAGTGGGTGCAAAGAGATTTGCAAACAGCAGTCGGGTTTTGTCCTCACAGCAGTAACCAGGAAGACGGTTTAGCAGCTTTACAGACCACCGTATGACAACAGCGTGTGCGGCGCGTTCCATTTGTGGACACTCGACTTTAAGTACACTCAGCTTGAACACTAACCGCAGTCTGTGGCATCTGCGCTCTCCACACCCAGCTGGCAGCCCATGAAGCAGCGGTAGGAGCCGATGGTGTTCTCGCAGCGCCAGGTACCACACACAGAGCTTCCAAATTCCTTGCATTCATTCTGGTCTGTGCAAAGAAGACAGAGAGGGAGAGGGAGAGAGAGAGAGAGAGAGAGAGACCAGTGTCGGTGTCAGACAAGCAGAAGAACAAATGCAACCACATGTGCAGTCAGAGAGTGACACAGGCACACATGCTCATGTTCCCTCGTAGAGCTGCTTCCTGGTGTAATGTCGATGCAGCAGGAGCTGGCCAGGAGGCCTGTGGTGCTGGATGTCTTCAGTAAATGCAGCAGGCTGCAGAAATGGCCAAGAACAATATTATCATAGCAACTAAAGAAGTTGTAAAGGAGCTAAAGGGAGAGGTTCCAGAGGGAGAAACACCTCCTGCTCACAATAGAGTAATTCATGCTTTCCTCAGGGGAGAGCCACACTATCCAGGTACACTTCAGTCCTCCTCATTTAGTAGAACCCAGTTGTCTCTGGTTTTATAAATCAATCACTGCAAAGTTATCAGGTTGACTATGAACGAGTAATGCCAGATCAGAGAAGAGAACACTGGACAAACTGCTGGACATTATGGATTTTATGTATTTATTTTTTTAGCCTTTATTTATACAGGCAGTCCCTTGAGACTCAATGCCTCATTTGCAAGAGAGACCTGTGGATGATGCCAGTCTCCCTCTGCACACCGTCATCAGCACCCAGAGGAACCTCTTCAGCCACAGACTGCTCCTTCCCAAGTGCAGGACCAACAGACTGAAAAACTCCTTTGTCCCTCAGGCCATCAGACTGTACAACTCCTCATTCAGAGGGAGGAGGAGTAACAGGAAGACAGAGAACAAGAAGGAGAGGAACAGTCGTAGCCAGTAAACCAGTAGTGATCAGTATTTCTGGTATTTATATATTTATATTTATATTTGCAAATTGTTTTTTACTTTCACTTTTGATGCTCTGTGTGCTTCTTACACTGTTTGCTGCTACACAATGCTGCTGGAAGCTCAATTTCCCTGATGGAGTTTTCCCAAGGGATTAATAAAGTTCTATCTAATCTAGATCAGCGAGATATAACATCAGTACATGTCAACTCTTTTGACAACTAACTGCATTGTTTTTTTCCACCATGTATGGCTTGATTTCAACAAATTGAAAGATAATTGCTGTCAAAATAGACCCCCCCCCCCCCCCCCCACCATTGAAATATTGTGAAATACCCACAGAACAGGAGTTTTACTCCCAAGAATATTCATGTTTGGTGCATGATTACAACATCAGAGGATTGCACTCCAGTTTTATCAACGGTTAAAAAAATGGGTAGTTGAATTTAAGTAGGGAAGAGACACTTGAAAAAGATTCAAGGTCTCCATGGCCTGCAGCTGCCACCACTGAGGAACACCTTAATTGTGTTTGCCACATGGGGATGGCAAATAACTAGCCATCAAATAACGAATGCTTTTGCAATATACTATGAGAGACCTGAGAACATTCTGCATGAGCAACTTGGAATATCAAAGGTTTTTACTCAGTGCGTGCTTTGCCTTCTGGCCCTAATCAAATCACACCAGACTCAACAAGTCACTGGAGAACATGGAGCATTTTTAAAGTAGATGCATTTCCTAACTCGGGATGACTGACTGATCCATCACTTTGAATGAAAAACAAGAAGCAATCCATGCTTTGGTTGTTTTATCTGCGGGAAGTTGATGGCCTCAGCTTGCTGGGATGTAAAGGGCAATGTGTTTCCAGCCCACAGTCCACAAATCCAAACCATACATGCTGAGTACTATCCCACTTTGGTCGACATGGTAACTTTTGCCTCACAGCAAGAAGGTTGTGGGATTGCTTGCCACGTGGTCCTTTCTGTGTGGAGTTTGTTTGCATGTTCTACCTGTGTTCATGGGAGTTTCCTCCAGGTGCTCTGGTTTCCTTCCACTTCCAAAGACATGTATGTTATGTGAATTGGTGACTCTAAATTGATCACCGGTATCTGTGCAAGTATTTGTCTGTGTATATGTGGCCCTGCAATAGACCGGTGTCCTGTCCAGGGTGTACCCTGCCTCACAGCATGTGACTGCTGGGAATGGCTTCAGAATGAACTAATGAACTATTCCACATTGGTGAAGTTGCAATGCCAAGTTATCTTGGCTTTATTTAGACTACCAGTTCAAATCAGATTTATTGCATATATAATTCAAATCTGATCTCACTGATTGACTGTCCACATTATACACAGCAAGTGACAAGATCCGATCCATGTGTCTGTGAGGCAATCCTTATTTTCTGTTTTATTCACATTGGTTGCTATAGTAATGACACAGTGCCTGTAAGTGAATATAGTTGATATTATATATGGATACAAGGATCTGCCTCCCAGAGCACCAAACCAGCATGATTCCTGTATGGGTGGGGTAAACACGAACCTTAGGTGGTGCCAAAAATAAGAGACATAACATAACAGACCCAGAATCAGATCTGAGCAGTCAGACCAAAACAAATTGGAGGAAAATGTAATTTGAATGTCAAACACATTTCAAACACCCAATAAATGAGGCTTGAAAAGATTTGGAAAAACAGATTTCATGTGACTTTTGACCATTCATATTTGCAACATCGGATCAGATTCAAATCAGATAAATATGGTTTTTATTGGCACTATGAACAAAGCCCAAGTCCACCAGGAAAGCTGATGCGGTCCGTTGTTTCATCAGGACAATTCCCCAGCTCAGAAGTTGACGGTTGCTGATGTTGCTGTGCAGTACTTGGGCTTCCACCCAAATGACCATCCACAACGCTCTCCTAATTTAGCAACATCTGCGTTTGCAAGAACTGTTTGAGCATTGCTGATGTCATATTTGCACCTGACAACTTTTTTGAGCGTCATCATGAAAAACATCTGTTCCAAGGAGATCAAACACTGCAGCATCAATGGCAGAAGACCTTCATAGAAATCTCGGGACAACGTTTTACAGACAGTAATCACCATTATACCTTCTTACCTTCACAGTCTGCTGTCTCTTCGTTGAACTTGAAGCCGGACTCGCATAAACACAGGTAAGAGCCTATAGTGTTGAGACATTGTCCTCGAACACACACGTTGTCTTTACTGCATTCATCCATATCTAAGGTGGACAGAAGAAAAAGCACAGTGTGAGAGAGACCGATGACGGGACAGAGGGTGGGATACTGCAAGATTTGTTACGTAATAATTATCACTAAATAACCGTATATATACTCAGTGTTCATTACATCCACAGGGAACGCCACTCCCGCTCATAAAAAGAAGGATGTGTAATCAAACGCTTGTCTGAACACAAGATGCATGGTTGGTGATTTGCAGGGCTTAATGGTATACTGGAAAACAGGAAACAAAAACATCGACCTCAGCTTCTCAGACTGAGAACATTCCCTCTGACTTTTACAAATGAACAATGCATGCCACATGCTTGATTAGCTGTAAATTGGTGGATGATTGCCCCATTACGCCATAAGTTGCAAAGTACTGTACGTGGACCTGCGGTTAAAGGTGATGGGAAGGCCGGGAATGACAGAGAGTTCAGCACATGGGAAAAGCCTTCCCCTGGGGTTTTTAATTGGATGATTCTTTCAGACCAAGTGGAAACCTCTCGTCATGAAAAATTAAGCCAACGTGGAAGTGCCAAATCCTGAATGGCTACATTTGGCTGGCTCCAAAAGCTAGTCACGAACTATCCTGTTAGAATTCCAAACTTTACAGAAGAAAATTTTTTAACCAGGTACAAAAAAAAATTAAAGATTTTTTTTTTTCTCCATAGCTAGTTTCCACATTCAACTGAATGTAGGGGTGATTTTTTTATAACTCATCTGTTAAAGCTGTTTTAAGCAATAAAGTGATGCATAATTGGGGGCGTGGTGACTTTGAGTGACAGCAAGTGTGTGCCAGCTGGTTTAGGGCCCCGCTGGAGGCCTGCAATGGCTGCTAGCTGCTGTAGTCTTGACTGTGTCTGTCATTTCAAGGGACTTTATGACAAATGACTGAGCAAATATGGTTTGCTGTGCGGGTAACTGTATTCACAGACCATCTAAAATAACTTGTGTATATCACTAATCAGCAGGTATCCATAGTTTAGCCATTGTTACTCCATGGTAGCCGAGACAATATGCCAGTCATGACTGCTAACAAATCTCTAGCAAGTCAACATTACGAAAACCATCACACAAAAAAAATCTGCAAAAAACAAACAAACAACAACAACAAAAAAACGTTAATAAACACATGAACCCAGGTCAGCTTGTTATGTAACTCCATGATGGGAGTGTGTTTCATTTGTCACACCCTGGTTATGTTGGCCTTGCACACGTGCTAGCTCTTTAGACTGTATATATAGTGGACCCATAGGTTTTCTATAGAGACACGGAACAGCCAATATGAAGCCCAAGTCTGGGTGTTGCCATGTTGCCAGCGGTGGCCGTGCTCATTCCAGCGATGTCACAATGAATTTACTAATGGATAAAGGGGTGGAGCACGGGTGACTCAGTGTGTGATGAAAAAAGGCTGAACACGCCCCTCTTGTTGAGCCCAAACCAACTAAGCTAACAGGCTAACCACTGGTAGGGTGTTTATTAAATCATATTTTTGGGACTGGGCAGTGGTTTTTGAAACATGTTTCATTGGTGTCTGTATAAAAAGTTGTGAGCCACTTATTTTCTCAGTAATCATACATTAACCGTTGGGGTTTTTCTGTTAATTATTGTATGGCTTTTGCCTTACAATATAAAGCACCTTGGGGCAACTGTTTGTTGTGATTTGGCGCTATATAAAAAAATTGATTTGATTTGATTTGATTAACGGGATGTAACAGGTTAAGTTAATGATAGCTGCTAAAAGTGCTAATGCCGTTAGCATGTAACATCAAATAAGACGCAAGTTCCATACAGTGCAAATACTGCAGTAGGGACGTGCATAAGACGTAAAATATATCTGTGTGAAGTGCTGTGAATCCTTTCTGGATGCACTGCAGATATTATATAAATATTTACATAATAGTGTGTTGCTCGTGGGGATCCACAGGCTCAAGATTGGATAGTGTTTATAAAATAGGTAGCTGACATTTTTCAAGGGTGGTAATAAATCATGCAATGTTTCTACAATGAGGTAGAATGGCGTAATATCCGTAGTTTCTCCAAACACATTACTCCTATCAGCATTTTGTTTTGGCGGCATTCATTCTTGAACCAAACCACATAAGCATACCAGATGTCAATTGCCAGCTCTCCACAGTTTGCCTGTGATCGAAATTATACGCATGCACACAGTTTTTTTTTTTTTTTTTTATCTTTTCTGCATTCTTCTGCAAGCGGGTGCTTTTAATTTCACACATTCACAAACAGAGACAGTGGTGGAAGACATCAAAAGCACTACACTTTTCACTCATGGCACCGGCAACATGACACTTAACTCACTCATGGCAACAGCAACATGACACTAAACTGACTATACCAACTGAACTACAAAAATACAATAAGTCAGTAACACAACCAACACTGTTAAACTAACATGAAGCACAATAACAACATTTAAAATTCCCAAACTCCAAACTCCCATGATGCATTGCAGCACAATGTCCAATGTTCACTGGTTAGTTAATATTGCTAATTCCTCCAAAAATATTAGTCAACGTTCCGTATCAGCACTGTTCATCTTTGACCCAAAATACATCTTCTTCTGCTTTGTCTTTCGGCTGTTTCCGTTAGGGGTCGCCACAGCAGATCAATCAATCAATCAACTTTTTTTTTTATATAGCGCCAAATCACAACAAACAGTTGCCCCAAGGCGCTTTATATTGTAAGGCAAGGCCATACAATAATTATGAAAAACCCCAACGGTCAAAACGACCCCCTGTGAGCAAGCACTTGGCAACAGTGGGAAGGAAAAACTCCCTCTTAACAGGAAGAAACCTCCAGCAGAACCAGGCTCAGGGAGGGGCAGTCTTCTGCTGAGACTGGTTGGGGCTGAGGGAAAATCAATCGTTTCCATCTCACCCTGTCCTCTGTATCTTCCTCTGTCACACTAACCACCTGCATGTCCTCTCTCAGCACATCCATGAACCTCCTCTTTGGTCTCCCTCTTCTCCTCCTGCCTGGTGGCTCCATCCTCAGCATCCTTCTCCCTATATACCCTGGGTCCCTCCTCTGCACATGTCCAAACCATCTCAATCTTGCCTCTCTGACTTTGTCTCCAAACCGTCCCACCTGAGCTGTCCCTCTGATATGTTCATTCCTAATCTTGTCCATTCTTGTCACTCCCAAAGAGAATCTCAACATCTTCAGCTCTGCCACCTCCAGCTCTGCCTCCTGTCTTTTTGTTCGTGCCACTGTCTCTAAACCATACAACATAGCTGGTCTCACTACTGTTTTGTAAACTTTCCCCTTCACTCTTGCTGATATTCTTCGGTCACAAATCACTCCTGCCACCTTTCTCCACCCACTCCACCCTGCCTGCACTCTCTTCTTCACCTCTCTACCACACTCTCCATTACTTTGAACAGTTGACCCCAAATATTTAAACTCATCTACTTTCACCACTTCTACTCCTTGTAACTGCACTATTCCACTGGGCTCCCTCTCATTTACACACATGTACTCAGTCTTGCTTCTACTGACTTTCATTCCCCTTCTCTCCAAAGCATATCTCCACTTCTCCAGAGTAGACTCAACTTGCTCTCTACTCTCACTACAGATCACAATGTCATCTGCAAACATCATAGTCCATGGGGACTCCTGTCTGATCTCATCTGTCAACCTGTCCATCACCACTGCAAACAAGAAAGGACTCAGAGCTGATCCTTGGTGTAATCCCACCTCCACCTTGAATGAGTCTGTCATTCCGACTGCGCATCTCACCGCTGTCACACTATTCTTGTACATGTCCTGCACTACCCTAACATACTTCTCTGCCACTCCAGACTTCCTCATACAATGCCACAACTCTTCTCTTGGCACCCTATAATAAGCTTTTTCTAAGTCCACAAACACACAATGTAACTCTTTCTGTCCTTCTCTGTACTTTTCCAACAGTATTCTCAGAGCAAACTGTAGTGCTCTTTCTCGGCATGAAACCATATTGCTGCTCACAGATCTTCACCTGTTTTCTAAGCCTAGCTTCTACTACTCTTTCCCATAACTTCATGCTGTGGCTGATCAGCTTTATGCCTCTGTAGTTACAGCAGCTCTGCACATCACCCTTGTTCTTGAAAATAGGAACCAGCACACTTTGTCTCCACTCCTCAGGCATCCTCTCACTTTCCAAGATTTTATTAAACAATCTGGTTAGAAACTCTACTGCCATCTCTACTAGACATTTCCATGCCTCCATTGGAATGTCATCTGGACCAACTGCCTTTCCACTCTTCATCCTCTTCATAGCAGCCCTCACTTCTTCCTCGCTAATCTCTTTTACTTCCTGATTTACTCTCACCACATCATCCAGCCTTTTCTCTCGCTCATTTTCTTTATTCATCAACTCTTCAAAATATTCCATCCACCTTCTCAGCACACACTACTCACTTGTCAGCACATTACCATGTGCATCTTTACCACCCTAACCTGATGCACATCCTTTCCAGCTCTGTCCCTTTGTCTGGCCAATCGGTACAAGTCCTTTTCTCCTTCCTTACTATTCAACTTCTTGTACAGCTCGCAATATGCCTTTTCCTTTGCTTTTGCCACTTCTCTTCTCGCCTTACACCGCATCCCCTTGTACTCCTGTCTACTTTCTTCATCTCTCCGACTATCCCAAAACTTTTTCGCCAACCTCTTTCTCCTTATGTTTTCCTGGACCTCTTCATTCCACCACCAAGTCTCCTTGTCTTCCTTCCACTGTCCAGATGTCATACCCAGTACTGTCCTAGCTGTCTCCCTCACCACATCTGCAGTATGTTTCCAGTTGTCCAAAATTGCTTCCCCTCCAACTAGTGCTTCTCTCACCTGCTCGCTAAATTTCACACAACAGTCTTCCTCCTTCAGCTTCCACCATCTCATCCTTTGTTGAGCTCTCACTCTCTTCTTCTTCTTTACCTCTAAAGTCATCCTACAAACAATCATCCTATGCTGTCTAGTGACACTCTCTCCTGCTACCACCTTATAGTCTGTGATTTCTTTTAGCTTGCATCTCCTATAAAGAATGTAGTCCACCTGTGTGCACCTTCCTCCACTCTTATATGTTACCCTGTGCTCCTCCCTTTTCTTAAAGTAGGTATTCACCACAGCCATTTCCATCCTTTTTGCAAAATCAACTACCATCTGTCCTTCCCCATTCCTATCCTTGATACCATATCTACCCATTACTTCCTCATCACCTCTGTTCCCTTCACCAACATGCCCACTGAAGTCTGCTCCTATCACCACTCTTTCATGCTTGGGCACACTCTCCACCAACTCATCTAACACACTCCAGGAATCTTCTTTCTCCTTCATCTCACAACCTACCTGTGGGGCATATGCACTGATGATATTCACCCCTTCAATTTTCAACTTCACACTCATCACCCTGTCAGACACTCTCTTAACCTCCAACACACTTTTAACATACTCTTCCTTTTAAATGACCCCAACACCATTTCTCTTCCTGTCCTCACCATGGTACAACAACTTGTACCCACCGCCAATGCTCCTGCTCTTACTTCAATCAATCAATCAATCAATCAATTTTTTTATATAGCGCCAAATCACAACAAACAGTTGCCCCAAGGCGCTTTATATTGTAAGGCAAGGCCATACAATAATTATGTAAAACCCCAACGGTCAAAACGACCCCCTGTGAGCAAGCACTTGGCTACAGTGGGAAGGAAAAACTCCCTTTTAACAGGAAGAAACCTCCAGCAGAACCAGGCTCAGGGAGGGGCAGTCTTCTGCTGGGACTGGTTGGGGCTGAGGGAGAGAACCAGGAAAAAGACATGCTGTGGAGGGGAGCAGAGATCGATCACTAATGATTAAATGCAGAGTGGTGCATACAGAGCAAAAAGAGAAAGAAACAGTGCATCATGGGAACCCCCCAGCAGTCTACGTCTATAGCAGCATAACTAAGGGATGGTTCAGGGTCACCTGATCCAGCCCTAACTATAAGCTTTAGCAAAAAGGAAAGTTTTAAGCCTAATCTTAAAAGTAGAGAGGGTGTCTGTCTCCCTGATTTGAATTGGGAGCTGGTTCCACAGGAGAGGAGCCTGAAAGCTGAAGGCTCTGCCTCCCATTCTACTCTTACAAACCCTAGGAACTACAAGTAAGCCTGCAGTCTGAGAGCGAAGCGTTCTATTGGGGTGATATGGTACTACGAGGTCCCTAAGATAAGATGGGACCTGATTATTCAAAACCTTATAAGTAAGAAGAAGAATTTTAAATTCTATTCTAGAATTAACAGGAAGCCAATGAAGAGAGGCCAATATGGGTGAGATATGTTCTCTCCTTCTAGTCCCCGTCAGTACTCTAGCTGCAGCATTTTGAATTAACTGAAGGCTTTTTAGGGAACTTTTAGGACAACCTGATAATAATGAATTACAATAGTCCAGCCTAGAGGAAATAAATGCATGAATTAGTTTTTCAGCATCACTCTGAGACAAGACCTTTCTGATTTTAGAGATATTGCGTAAATGCAAAAAAAGCAGTCCTACATATTTGTTTAATATGCGCTTTGAATGACATATCCTGATCAAAAATGACTCCAAGATTTCTCACAGTATTACTAGAGGTCAGGGTAATGCCATCCAGAGTAAGGATCTGGTTAGACACCATGTTTCTAAGATTTGTGGGGCCAAGTACAATAACTTCAGTTTTATCTGAGTTTAAAAGCAGGAAATTAGAGGTCATCCATGTCTTTATGTCTGTAAGACAATCCTGCAGTTTAGCTAATTGGTGTGTGTCCTCTGGCTTCATGGATAGATAAGCTGGGTATCATCTGCGTAACAATGAAAATTTAAGCAATACCGTCTAATAATACTGCCTAAGGGAAGCATGTATAAAGTGAATAAAATTGGTCCTAGCACAGAACCTTGTGGAACTCCATAATTAACTTTAGTCTGTGAAGAAGATTCCCCATTTACATGAACAAATTGTAATCTATTAGACAAATATGATTCAAACCACCGCAGCGCAGTGCCTTTAATACCTATGGCATGCTCTAATCTCTGTAATAAAATTTTATGGTCAACAGTATCAAAGCAGCACTGAGGTCTAACAGAACAAGCACAGAGATGAGTCCACTGTCCAAGGCCATAAGAAGATCATTTGTAACCTTCACTAATGCTGTTTCTGTACCATGATGAATTCTAAAACCTGACTGAAACTCTTCAAATAGACCATTCCTCTGCAGATGATCAGTTAGCTGTTTTACAACTACCCTTTCAAGAATTTTTGAGAGAAAAGGAAGGTTGGAGATTGGCCTATAATTAGCTAAGATAGCTGGGTCAAGTGATGGCTTTTTAAGTAATGGTTTAATTACTGCCACCTTAAAAGCCTGTGGTACATAGCCAACTAACAAAGATAGATTGATCATATTTAAGATCGAAGCATTAAATAATGGTAGGGCTTCCTTGAGCAGCCTGGTAGGAATGGGGTCTAATAAACATGTTGATGGTTTGGATGAAGTAACTAATGAAAATAACTCAGACAGAACAATCGGAGAGAAAGAGTCTAACCAAATACCGGCATCACTGAAAGCAGCCAAAGATAACGATACGTCTTTGGGATGGTATGAGTAATTTTTTCTCTAATAGTTAAAATTTTGTTAGCAAAGAAAGTCATGAAGTCATTACTAGTTAAAGTTAATGGAATACTCAGCTCAATAGAGCTCTGACTCTTTGTCAGCCTGGCTACAGTGCTGAAAAGAAACCTGGGATTGTTCTTATTTTCTTCAATTAGTGATGAGTAGAAAGATGTCCTAGCTTTACGGAGGGCTTTTTTATAGAGCAACAGACTCTTTTTCCAGGCTAAGTGAAGATCTTCTAAATTAGTGAGACGCCATTTCCTCTCCAACTTACGGGTTATCTGCTTTAAGCTACGAGTTTGTGAGTTATACCACGGAGTCAGGCACTTCTGATTTAAAGCTCTCTTTTTTAGAGGAGCTACAGCATCCAAAGTTGTCTTCAATGAGGATGTAAAACTATTGACGAGATACTCTATCTCACTTACAGAGTTTAGGTAGCTACTCTGCACTGTGTTGGTATATGGCATTAGAGAACATAAAGAAGGAATCATATCCTTAAACCTAGTTACAGCGCTTTCTGAAAGACTTCTAGTGTAATGAAACTTATTCCCCACTGCTGGGTAGTCCATCAGAGTAAATGTAAATGTTATTAAGAAATGATCAGACAGAAGGGAGTTTTCAGGGAATACTGTTAAGTCTTCTATTTCCATACCATAAGTCAGAACAAGATCTAAGATATGATTAAAGTGGTGGGTGGACTCATTTACTTTTTGAGCAAAGCCAATAGAGTCTAATAATAGATTAAATGCAGTGTTGAGGCTGTCATTCTCAGCATCTGTGTGGATGTTAAAATTGCCCACTATAATTATCTTATCTGAGCTAAGCACTAAGTCAGACAAAAGGTCTGAAAATTCACAGAGAAACTCACAGTAACGACCAGGTGGACGATAGATACTAACAAATAAAACTGGTTTTTGGGACTTCCAATTTGGATGGACAAGACTAAGAGTCAAGCTTTCAAATGAATTAAAGCTCTGTCTGGGTTTTTGATTAATTAATAAGCTGGAATGGAAGATTGCTGCTAATCCTCCGCCCCGGCCCGTGCTACGAGCATTCTGACAGTTAGTGTGACTCTGGGGTGTTGACTCATTTAAACTAACATATTCATCCTGCTGTAACCAGGTTTCTGTAAGGCAGAATAAATCAATATGTTGATCAATTATTATATCATTTACCAACAGGGACTTAGAAGAGAGAGACCTAATGTTTAATAGACCACATTTAACTGTTTTAGTCTGTGGTGCAGTTGAAGGTGCTATATTATTTTTTCTTTTTGAATTTTTATGCTTAAATAGATTTTTGCTGGTTATTGGTAGTCTGGGAGCAGGCACCGTCTCTACGGGGATGGGGTAATGAGGGGATGGCAGGGGGAGAGAAGCTGCAGAGAGGTGTGTAAGACTACAACTCTGCTTCCTGGTCCCAACCCTGGATAGTCACGGTTTGGAGGATTTAAGAAAATTGGCCAGATTTCTAGAAATGAGAGCTGCTCCATCCAAAGTGGGATGGATGCCATCTCTCCTAACAAGACCAGGTTTTCCCCAGAAGCTTTGCCAATTATCTATGAAGCCCACCTCATTTTTTGGACACCACTCAGACAGCCAGCAATTCAAGGAGAACATGCGGCTAAACATGTCCCTTCCACTTGGTCTCTTGCACACACAATATGTCTACCTTTCTCCTCTCCATCATATCAGCCAGCTCTCTCCCTTTACCAGTCATACTACCAACATTCAAAGTCCCCACTCTCATTTCCACCCTTCTAGTTTTCTTCTTCTCCCGCTGTTCGTGGCAACGTTTTCCTCCTCTTCTTCGTCGTCTTCGCCCAGCAGTAGTCCAATTTCCACCGGCACCCTGTTGGGCAATAGCACCAGTGGCGGACGTTGTTAACCCGGGCCGCGACCGATCCGGTATGGGAATTCGATTCTGAGTCTGCATAGTTGGGTTGGCTTGTTTTACGCCGGATGCCCTTCCTGACGAAACCCTCCTCATTTATCCGGGCTTGGGACCGGCACTCAGAATGTACTGGCTGCACACCCCATGTGGCTGAGTTCTTGACCCAAAATACATAAGCATACAAAATGACAAATGTCAGTTTCTCCATGATTGAAGCCATACACACACAGAGGCCACTTGGCTATTATAATATATATACACTCAACAAAAATATAAACACAACACTTTTGGTTTTGCTCCCATTTTGTATGAGATGAACTCAAAGATCTAAAACTTTTTCCACATACACAATATCACCATTTCCCTCAAATATTGTTCACAAACCAGTCTAAATCTGTGATAGTGAGCACTTCTCCTTTGCTGAGATAATCCATCCCACCTCACAGGTGTGCCATATCAAGATGCTGATTAGACACCATGATTAGTGCACAGGTGTGCCTTAGACTGTCCACAATAAAAGGCCACTCTGAAAGGTGCAGTTTTGTTTTATTGGGGGGGGATACCAGTCAATATCTGGTGTGACCACCATTTGACTCATGCAGTGCAACACATCTCCTTCACATAGAGTTGATCAGGTTTTCAATTGTGGCCTGTGGAATGTTGGTCCACTCCTCTTCAATGGCTGTGCGAAGTTGCTGGATATTGGCAGGAACTGGTACATGCTGTCGTATACGCCGGTCCAGAGCATCCCAAACATGTTCAATGGGTGACATGTCCGGTGAGTATGCCGGCCATGCAAGAACTGGGACATTTTCAGCTTCCAAGAATTGTGTACAGATCCTTGCAACATGGGGCCGTGCATTATCCTGCTGCAACATGAGGTGATGTTCTTGGATGGCACAACAATGGGCCTCAGGATCTCGTCACGGTATCTCTGTGCATTCAAAATGCCATCAATAAAATGCACCTGTGTTCTTCATCCATAACAGACACCTGCCCATACCATAACCCCACCGCCACCATGGGCCACTCGATCCACAACACTGACATCAGAAAACCGCTTACCCACACGACGCCACACACGCTGTCTGCCATCTGCCCTGGACAGTGTGAACCGGGATTCATCCATGAAGAGAACACCTCTCCAACGTGCCAAACGCCAGTGAATGTGAGCATTTGCCCACTCAAGTCGGTTACGACGACGAACTGGAGTCAGGTCGAGACCCCGTATGTGGAGGTCCTGGGCTGGTGTGGTTACACGTGGTCTGCGGTTGTGAGGCTGGTTGGATGTACTGCCAAATTCTCTGAAACGCCTTTGGAGACGGCTTATGGTAGAGAAATGAACATTCAATACACGAGCAACAGCTCTGGTTGACATTCCTGCTGTCAGCATGCCAATTGCACGCTCCCTCAAATCTTGAAACATCTGTGGCATTGTGCTGTGTGATAAAACTGCACCTTTCAGAGTGGCCTTTTATTGTGGGCAGTCTAAGGCACACCTGTGCACTAATCATGGTGTCTAATCAGCATCTTGATATGGCACACCTGTGAGGTGGGATGGATTATCTCAGCAAAGGAGAAGTGCTCACTGTCACAGATTTAGACTGGTTTGTGAACAATATTTGAGGGAAATGGTGATATTGTGTATGTGGAAAAAGTTTTAGATCTTTGAGTTCATCTCATACAAAATGGGAGCAAAACCAAAAGTGTTGCGTTCATATTTTTGTTGAGTGTATATACGTATATATATATATATATATATAGAGAGAGAGAGAGAGAGAGAGAGAGAAAGAGAGAGAGAGAGAGAGAGAGGCAGATTAAAATGATGACATAACTTTATTTGGATTAAATGTTGATGCATTTCAGTTCCACGTCGTTGCTTTATTTTATTAGGTATGTTGTGTTTTTGCCAAATATGATTTTGGCCTCACGTGCCGAAACCCATCTTTCATTCCTATAAACTCACAAGGCTCTTATCCTTCCTTCTCCGCCCACAGCAGGACCATGTCAAGAGGATCTGGCTTTCTTTGTGTCAGTGCTGCACACAATGACAGACTGCAAGAAAATATACAACACCTGTTGATTTATAGGATAATTAGACCTCTGTATTTTTCGTGGCATACAGCCAAGGTACCTGATGTACGCCGGCCAGTTTGTTTAGCGAGCTGCAGATAATAGCTGGTGCCTTTGCCTGTGCAATGTTTGACCACAGCACACTTAAACAGTTATTATAGAACCAAGTCAACCTCATGCAGAGACATGGGTTTCAAAAACCTACCTGAAGGACGGGACAGCTCACTGGCAGGCTTTCATCGACGTTACTTCATTTTTAACTTGCCAAACACACCAGAAACACACTGATCCAACTCTTTTAACCCAACATATTTCATGTTATTTCACAAGTATTTTTACAGGAAATGCTCCAGTTTGTTGAAATCTTCATTGCTGATGATTGTGCTGCATTTATTCCTGTCTGTTGCTATGACCAGAGGATCATTGGGTGCGGCTGAAATAACATCCACTGATGTGAGAGCTGAGAGTTACTGAGCTGAGATGGAGAAGTGAGGCCATTGTTGTCAGGTAATGGTCCTTTACGCTTATTGGCTGATCTGCACAACTATGATTTCCAGTCCGAGGTCACGAATTTTTAGTTCAGTAGAACCAACCCAGCAAACTCCACCTTATTTTACACCCACAGAAAGAAATAAAGCGGAGGCCAAATTAAGACCCGACACCACGGTGAACTTATGAGGGACTGTGTTTCTTGACTATCTTTTGGGGCACTTTGCGCCACAGAGCTGTGGCACGTTGACACGAAGAACAGATCCTTGTCCAGCAGATGAGCCTAGCGCCATTGGAAGGTGTTTGCCTGTGAGGCCCTGCTCTGCTTAGGAAAGTGTACTCCGTGTTTGACTTTTGTAGCTAACATCTATTGGGAGAGCACGGCGTCTGAAGTCTCATGACAAGAGTCCAACTGATGTATAGGTTATATCAATCAATATGAGCCTTTTACGGATTTATCAGTGTCTGCGCTATTTTTGTAGATATGAAAACTTTTAATTGACTGAACAGACAATCCAGAAAACACTTTGGCTGTTGGAAATGGTGTCATTACACAGTCTGTCCAACAGAGGGTTAACAGCACTGCTGGGACCACGATCACCCCTTGGTCACATTAGCTACAAGAGACAGAGGCAAAGCGACCATTTGTGGGTATTTTACAGAGACAAGTGGTTGCTGTGTTGCCAGCTAGTTTAACTCAATGTTTAACTCAAACCCTTTGAAGCCCATCTGGATTTCTCGTGGTGGAAGAGTTGCACATTAATCAACGATAAAACAACCTGATCTCATGCCAAGTTTGTGATGGCATCACAAAAAGTGATGCCAAGGGTCATAACGCTGCCAAAATGTGTCAATCTCATACAATATTACAATATGCACATTATCAACCTATAACAAGGATTTGTGCCAAGTTACATAAAATTCCTAGTAAATATGTGAGAGAAATTGATTTCAGAATACTGGCACCCAAGCATGAAAATGATGGAGTCTAGCTTTGTTAATCAAGGGGCATAACTCTGGTAAAATGAGCCCAACTGGAGTGATGTGAAAAAATGCATATTACCAACCTATAACAAGGACTTGTACCAAGTTTCATGAAACTTGGCCAGCGAGGAGTAGTGTGTGAGCTACAAGTAGAACATCACAGCCATGTACAGCGTCAATAAGACTGCCTGGCCATCCTTTAAGGGGTTCCACAATGTGCGCAAGCCAATACTGGTTCTGTAAAATTGCTCTTCAATGTGCCTAATACAGGCTAAAAACCTTTATTACGCTATTATCAACTCTCCTCAACTTAAAGTCTGCCTCACCCAATTACACAAGCCCATAAAAGCCAAAAAGGCGATTTCCTGTTGCTATTAGAGTTCCTGCTGCAGTGCGTTACTCTACCTTGGCAGCCGGTCCTTCCAGCATTGGTGGTAAATCCATCAGAACAGATGCATGTGTATGAACCGTTGGTGTTAAGACATTCGCCTTCTCCACAGATCCCCATGATGGTTAAACACTCATTGACATCTGTCACACCAGCACAAACACAGTTTGTACATGCAGCTGCGCCAAGACGTCAACACGAGGCAAACCGCAAGAACTGATTGACTGCTAATGATGAATGATGCAATTTATGCGTCAGCTGCCACACAATGCATATGTGTGTGTACCTCTGCAGATGTTTTGATCCACGAGCTCCAGCCCAGTGGGGCAGGAACAACTATACGATCCAACGGTGTTGATGCAATAACCTCCCACACACCGGCTGGTGTCTTCACACTCATCGATATCTGTGTTGGAAACATAGATGTCATTTAAGTGACACATTGGAACAGCCAATCATCCACCACATCAAAAAGCAATGGCTGATGCTCACTAAATCATCATATGTTGGCATGGATAACTATAAAAATGACAGAATTACCAAAACATTTGTCAGCTTTGAGTGTAATGATGCTCATAGTCTGATTTGGTACATTGCTCATGATTTGCTAAAATCTGCAATCAATGTCATAATCTGTTGAAAACAAATCAAATTATCTCCATATTATGTCTGTCTGTGTGCTTCTGTTAGTGTTATGCCATATCTTTATTTTCCAAACTATAACTCATGCTTTTTTACTTATTTGGCTGGTCCTATGGCTTAAATTTCAAAGTAATAAAACTGTCCAAACTATAGTGCATTATTATCTATGACCACAAGATGGTGCCATCATTGGAGCATGAAAAGCTGTTCATGTATACTGATCTGAATGAAGTACTGTTTAATCCACATTCCACAGCAGAATGAGGTGGTCATGCACCATTAAGCTGGATACCAACCGCAACAAAATAAAAGAACAAGAAGATTTGAATGAAGAGGACATGCTGGGCTTTAGAGAATGAGAGAAATGAATAAATGGACTACACTTTTCCATCTTAATGAGAAACTGAAATGCTCTTTACAATGATGCGTCACATTCATCCCACACACACACACACACCACACACACACACACACACACACACACACACACACACACACACACACACACACACACACACACACACACACACACACACACACACACACACACACCACACAGACATGTCAGGGTACTGCCATGTAAGAAGCTCAGCTGCACACTGGGATCAACTGGTGGATTAAGGATCTTCAATAAGGGCTCTTAGTGATTTTCCAGTCTGGCTGGGGTTAAAACCAAGGATCCTCTTGTCTCAAGTCCACCAATTATCCACTAGACCATCCCCCCCTCTAAATAAATCATTTTGTCAAATTGAAAGACCATGCACTTGAAAAAAGATAGGGAACAAACATCATACTAGTTGACACCAGGTTCGCACTGCAGGATCTCAGTGAAGAGGACAGTTAAGCTAAGGTAAGGCTAACTATAATATTTTAAAATGTTATTTTTAAAAGTTAGCAGCACGGTGGCTTAGTGGTTAACAATGTTGCCTAACAGCAAGAAGGTCGTAGGATTACTTCCCACCTGGGGCCTTTCTGCATGGAGTTTACATATTCTCCCCATGCTTGCGTGGGTTCTCTCCAGGTGCCCCAGCTTCCTCCCACATCCAAAAATATGCAGGTTAGGTGTATTGCAGACTTTAAATTGACTACAGGTGTTCGTACGGGTGTGAATGTGTTTGTGTGCTTGTGATAGACTGGTGATTTATACTACGCAACATATAGTATGGAAAATACAGGATGTATTGTACATACGTATGATTTTACCAAATATTTGCAAGATACATGATTCTATAGAGTAACAGAACATCTTGAAATTATGTCACTATAATCCAAAACACATGCATGCAGGGGAAATGTGTCACCCCTCCAGTGCCTTTCATTATCATTATCATCACTGTTATCTTTATTCTTGTGAGTATACGTAAGATGTGATGGTTTTGTTTGGGTACTTCAAACATGGAGAAAAAGGTATCTTATACAGGGTATCATTTCATGTTGTATCATATTGTTTGACCCTTGGTAACCACTCACTATACCTTCGCAAGAAAGGCCGTTGGGTGACACTTTGAAGCCTGGGTCACAGGTTATGCAGGAGTAGGATCCCTGTGTGTTGGTGCAAACACCCATGGGGCATACACCTGGTCTCTGGCACTCATTGATGTCTGATAAAGAAAAGAAAAAAATTAGCCCGGTTATCATCTTAAGCAAAGCGACCTTGTTTTGTTATGTCACTGTCTTATCTGTTAATAATGATTAATGCCTCAGTGAGCAAACCTATGGTAAGCAAAGCCCTCGTTATTAAAGTGCACTGACAGTGTTTTATTAAAAAGGGGAGAAAGATAAGTATGCAGGATGATCCCTGAATCCAAAACAGTATGTTATTCCAGATATTACAGTCACTGGATCAGTCTTTTGTGATCACTGGAAATTCCTCACCTGGTACAGATTGTGTGTCTCAAAGAGAAAACAGTGCAAGCCATTGTTACATGATTGAAACGGTCTCGTTTTGCCTTTCGATGAACAGTGAGATCAGCGGGGTGAGTGCGCTACATGAAAAGCAGGGGAGTGGTTGACTTTATTTCGAATTAAGCCCTTAATATTTTCCATGGCATCACAGACGTCTATTAAAACCCTATCGGAGGCTGACTTGGACTTTGGCTTGTTTTGTAAAACCAGTTCTCAGGGTAAAGACGCACATGTCAGTGGGGGATCTTCCTCTCGGACTACAGCCACTCATCCATTGAAAAACATACCGCAGTATATATATGACTAACAGCCCATGTTTGACTCCGTTTAAATAATCATTCTTTTGCTCCATCCCATGAAGTCATGACAGCTCCAACCTGCCCAAATTCGTCAAACCAGCCGTTTCACCGCATTGATCTCATAAATCATGTCACTACAAATTACGGAATACAGTAAAGATTTTGTGTAATCATGTGCTGGGTGTCTTTACAGTCCTTTTCACTGCCATCTATCTCTGGCCCGGCGTTTACCGAAGCAACATCTGAAACTGCCCGAATCCAGAGGATGATTTACCCTCACAGCTGTACCGACTGTCTGATGGTTGCAAACCGGCTCCACAGCTCCTGCACACGTAAGATCCTGGGGTGTTCAAGCACAGCTGTTCTGGGCACGTGCTGGCCACCAAGCACTCGTCCACATCTGGCCAGAAGAGAAAGATACATCATAAGGCAGATTAACATCTCTGGCTTCAAATAGATAAAGCCTGCCAGTTGTAATCAGTTAGATCGGTAATCACTGGAACAAGGAATTAAGATTGTCGACACCCCTATCTCTCTCAAGGAGCAAACAGCAGGACATTCGCCTGAGATCATCTTGTTCTATTTGGGAGCTGGTGTCTCATTGTATTGTGCAAGGATCAGAGGAGCGCTGCCAGATAAGCGGAGAGGTCCGAGCTCCAGCTATGATGTGATGTCTAGGAGTATTTTGGGATTTTGAGCTCAAAAGGAACAGGCTTTGTGTTCAAGCCACAACACCTGAAGCTAAATCAGCTGGGAACTGGCTTGAGTCGGGATGTTCGTACAAGCCAGAGCATGTTGGAATGAAAGATCTGCCTGTCCTTAAGTATGCAAACATTCAAAATTCCTGCACACACAGACAAAATCCTGACTGTCACACTGCAGTCTGTCATCAGAGATTCTTAAACTGATGTAACAGTTTATCCCCCCCCAGATAACCTCCCCCCCGGGTGGGAAGTTGTTCTCCTAGGATATCTTACCCCCCACCCTGGATACCCCCCCATATATTGCAAGATATGTTTGTCAGTATGTATGTTTGTTTATTTTTTGTTGTTTGTTTGTTTGTAATCATTGCATTTTTCACCTTTAACTCGCTGTGCAGCACACAGTTTACATCTCAGACTCTTGCAACTTCACATATAGCAGCCCTAGGAAGGTACCTTTCAGTACACAAAAGGATCAAGGTCGACAGTCAAGGTCACAGGAAGGTCAAACACTAAATTCAACTAAACAACTTTCCTGGTCGCAATTTTTTTACATTTTGCCTCCAAATTTGGCATGAACATAGTCATAGGCCTTGTCCATAAGTCATGACCTGGGATAAGTGATTGACCTTGACCTTCAGGATTTCACTTGAGGTCAAATGATATCCTAGGATATATTCAGGAGGGGAAGACACCGGATGCATGTGAACAAACCATGTCTGTGTCTTGTGTCCGTTCTTCTTGTTTTGGTTCATGTTGGTGTCTGGTTCCCCTTGTGGTTCGCCCTAGGTCTTTGTCTCTAATCTGTCTTTGTCTTTGTGGCATCTGTCTCCCTTCTTCTCTCTAGGGTTCACTGTCATGTTCCCTGTCTCAGTCTGTCAGTTGTGTGTTGTCTCCTGGTATTCAAGTGACCAATTTCATAGTACAATGCAACTCTACTTGTCGGTTTCAGGGTGTAGTTCCGGTGCCAATATCAAAATTAGTCTGGTTTGCAAAGACGGTGAAGACAGTAGATATGCAATCAATTCCCAAATGAAAACTATGGTATAATTTAAAAAGGCATGAAAATGATCTTAATAACTGGCTGGAAGTTGTGAGTTGTTTGTGTTTCCTTTACATGGTACACACTTTAATCACCTACGTGTGGGTTTCTGATATCAACATGCCATGAAGCTTTGTGTATTGTGGCCTATCTTTACTAATCAACAGGTGGTGCATCACACTGTGAAACTCGCCAGTGGGCTTAGTGTGGTCTTGATCATTTCGGTTAAACTCACCTTCACACAGCTCCCCATCATACGCTACTCTGTACCCTGTCGGGCAGTCCTCGCAAGTGTATGAGCCTTCTGAGTTCAGACAGATCCCATTGGAGCAGGTTAACGGGGACTGACACTCATCAATATCTGGTCAAAAC
Source organism: Thalassophryne amazonica (assembly GCF_902500255.1). Classification (NCBI taxonomy): domain Eukaryota; kingdom Metazoa; phylum Chordata; class Actinopteri; order Batrachoidiformes; family Batrachoididae; genus Thalassophryne; species Thalassophryne amazonica. The sequence continues at coordinate 63,467,852 of NC_047121.1, forward strand.
ATACACACAACAGCACAAATAAGCACTGATATCACTGTAAGACAAAAGGACTCTGAACAAAATGAAGTGTTAAAAAACGTCACATTTTAATCACAACAATTCCAGTTAAACAAACTGCTTAGATGTGAGCAAGCGTTTTAGACTTGCAGTATCTTGACTTAAGAGAAACTTGACGTTGACTTACTCCCACCTCTGGTGAAAACAAAGATCATTTGAGTCAGAGGTGGAATCAAGTCACTGAAGTCATCTCAAAGGTTTGGTTCTTGAAGACCCAAGTCAAGTCTCAAGTCTGGCTTGACTTTCTTGACTTTTGGACTTAATTTATCAATGCTTGATGTTGACTTACAATAAAATATTTAACACAAACTCAACACATTCATAAAGAAACGAATGTGGTTTGTGTAAGTGAATCAGAAAGTCTTGCAGGATACTACCCATGTGACAAGTCTAGTCAAGTCTGGGAGCATGCACTGGTGCCGCGCTTCGCACCATCCACAAAACCACAGAACCACTTTGGGTCCTGGATGGCAACCACCCAGGCAAACACAACCCAATCTCATGATTTTTTTTCGTGCTTCCCCTCACAAAATGATTAAAATTTTCGTGACAGGGTTTTTTTTTTTTTTAAATTCACTATTACTAACCCTACTCCCACCCCCAACCACACTCCTTCCCCCAATCCTGACCATAACCACGCCCGGTGCAGCCATCACAGAATGTATTAGAATAAATTTGTTATGGAAATGTGGGCTTTTCGTGAGAATATCACAAACCAATAGATTAATGTATATTTCGTGTTGCTGAATCATGACATGCCATGAGATATGGTAGGGCAGACAACAGGTCTATCTCCACGTCTCCAAAATAACCTCTCTGCCACTGCCAGGTGCAGCGTGGGCATCCCCTTGGCTTTTTTTTTCCAGCCACTGGGGTCCTCAACAGACAATTGTACACCCAAGGATCCCCCAAAAGACAAAAGAGATCCAGTCATGGCTGTAAGTCACTGGTTAGTGCCCAATTCTCACAATCATACACTAAGATAGGAAGCACCAGGACCCTAAAGACTTGGACGTTCAATCTCCTGCAAAGCTATTGGCTTTGCCAAACCTTGTGTGTGACATTCATATAAAGTTAAACTATACTATACTAGTTGGCAATTGGTGACTGGATTGTGAATTGAGGACAGCATGGACAGACATGCCTCTATTGTTGGATTGGGGCCACTGGTTTACAGGCAGCATGTGTCTGCTTTTAACGATCCCTGATTTATAGTAAATGGTTATGCAAGTGTGATTTGGCAGAATAGGTTGAGGTCTTACAGGGATTTGGAGAGCAGTAACAACTCTAGTTAGAGAACTAATCCTCTTGTATGAATGAGGGATATATGAACATTAATCTTTACGATATTCTTCATACCAAAACTTTAGCACACAAGGGGAAGATTGGTGTTGAGAAGGAAGATTGATGGTGTGAATATCAACACACTATTACAACTGCCCTCTACAAGTGGAAGATTATGTAACTGGGTGTCGCGAGTTTGGTGAAGCAGCGGTAGGAGTGAGAAACAGCTGAAAATTACCTTTACACCTCTTCCGATCTGGAGACAGTTGATAACCGGCCTTACATCTGGTACACGTGTAGGATCCCTGTGTATTAGCGCACACGCCACCCAAACACAGATCACCCTGGGTGCACTCATCCACATCTGGAAACAAAAAGTACAAACTTAAATCAAAAGAAATGACAAATCCCCAAGATCAAATGGAATTCAGAATGTGTTGAAAATTGTTTCGGGGGAAAATCGTTAGAGAGCAGACTTCAAACCTTCACATCTCAGCCCATCAACGGATGGTTGAAACCCAGGCCTGCAGCTCTGGCAAGTGTAGGATCCTTCGGAGTTGATGCAAATTCCCGTTGAGCACACATTACCCCTCGCGCACTCGTTGACATCTGACAAAAGACATAATTTGCAGACATTATGTGGCTGTCGTGGGAGCTCCACAGGGTGAGCGGGATGCAGTGATGAGTTACACCCAGATAATCGAGATAATTCTTTGCAGACCTTCGCAAGATTTGCCGTCTGAGGTGACTTGGTAACCATGGTTACAGGTGCATTTGTGGGTGCCTTCCAAATTGATGCAGTGGCCATGGAGGCAAACTCCAGGGAGTACACACTCGTCCACATCTGGAGACAAAATAGAGGATTAAAAAAAAAATATGGCTTTGGAAGATAAAGACAACTGCTAAGTTTTTGTCGGCTATTTAAAAAAATAATCCTCACTGAGCACTGTGAAGAACTATTAACTGACTATTAGCTAATGTCTGACGGGCATGTTGACTGGCAGTTACCTTGGCAAACATTGTCCGGTGAGAGTCTGTATCCTTTGAAACAGTTGCACTTGTAGGAGCCCTCGGTGTTGATGCACTGACCAGAACCGCACACAGTTTGGCTCAAACACTCATTTATATCTGAAGATAGAACAGGTTCAGTCATGACAACTCAGAATGTACAATATGACAAAGAGGTGATTTTAAATTTCAACTTGCTACTGTGGTACAAGCTGGGTACCAACCCAACAAAGTCAACAAAGTCACAGTATTTTGCCCGACTGTCCAGAATTTCCATCCATTCCTCCGTTAGTCTGTCCACCTATCCGTGGGCATTATACCAAATCTACTGAAGTGTCGGTGTTACAATTTGAATCTCAATATGAAAGTTTGTGCAGTTGGGCATGGAGACTGTAACAGCAACAGCTGCTTCAATCTGTCATTTGACCCTAGTGACCTTGATCTTCAACCAAATGACTGAGCTCTGGCTGTCCCATTTGGTCAAAATCAGGTTGAAAATAAAAATTTCTTGACCTTGACCTTTGCCAAAATGAAAATTTTTAAATGGCAATTCTGGGGACATCCTTAATTGGCACATCACGTTTGGCAGAAATCATCAAAAATGATCTGGGAGGAGTAAGCCAATGGACAGACAGACAGACAAATGCCTTGATCCCCATGGTTGAGCTTTGGCAAATTTGACCTTGATGGGCAATTCCAGAACTCATTCCCCTATATAGCCACATTCGATGAAAATTGGGGTGAAAAACTTAAATTCTGACCTTTGGCCCCAATGACCTTGACGTAGTCTTGGTTTTGGCCTTGGAGAACCAGGACTTGGATTTGGCCTTGCCCTTGGGGGGACGTGGACTTGACTACAACACTGTCAGTGATAGACCTTTGGCAAAATTGACTTCATCTGGGCAATTCCAGAACCCATCTCCATATATGTGCCAAATTGGTGGACATCAGAGTGAAAATAATTTAAACAATTGACCGCATTGACCTTACACTTTGTCCAAACAAACCCTGTAAGGGCAGCTCTGGGGCTAACTGTCATGCACATATCAAGTTTAGTGAAGGTTGGCCAAAGGACCTGTGAGGAGGAGGGGAACAGAGAGAGAGATGATCCATGTACTAACTGCTGTCATCAGAAATGTTCCTCTTGACTTTCAGATTAAGGTAAAACTTGCAGAGTCCTAAACTGATGTGTTGCTCTTTCAGTACTGAAACACATATTTGTGCAGTGGGTGTTTTAGATTTCAATGTAGTTCCGTAACCATTGAACCTACAATGCAGATTTTGGGCATAAATAACAAAGGGACCCCAAGTTTCTATTTGATCCAATTTGACATTTTACCTGAAAATTGCTATTTTGAGGTAAAATGCCTCCATGTTCTATTTCAAGCAGAGATCAACAGCTAATGTGACCACTAATGTGATAAACTTCTCAGAATGTAATAAATCACAGGTGAAAAACCTCTTTTAATTTCATGTTGATTTAATGCAGAAAGGAACTGGTTTTGTATCAAGACTGTACAAATCAAGACTGTACAATTAATGCAAATGCCTAATGGGGGGTGAGTGGGTGGGTTGCAACATAGTCTTTCATGCATCATAGGGGAAAAAAAACTGCATGTTTGTACAAAGTGATTAATGTAGGAAAATAAAAAATAAAAGCTGATGATCTCTGTGAGAAAATTAGGCCACTGTGGAAGAAAACAGCCAAAAAGCAGCATAAGATAATGAGTGCTGTAACAGCATAATGTGGCAGTGTGTAGGAAATAATTACATAATTAGTGTGAAACAGCGTAACAGCCGTCATTAAATAACCTTAACCTGGCTCATGAATGGCTTTGACCATTTGTGGCAGCAGCCTTCTTTTCCACTCTCTTCCTTAATTGGAGCAGAATTAATTAGTTATATTTGTGGAAACTTCACGCAAAACCAATTTTAATGTGGAATTCATGAAGTGTTAACAACAGCAGTGAGCTCCGGTTAGGTCACGGCACAGAAAGCGAGAAATACAGGAAGGAAAAATGGCAGAGGAAGGAAATTTTGACTGGAGTTCCAGGGGGCATTACCGAGATCTGAACAGAGCTCGCAGTAATAACACCACCAGAGAGTCAGACCAGGTTTTTGTTTGTCTAGCTGTGGGTGCTGCCAAATGTCTGTCAGTGCGGCTCGATGCTTTATTCCTGAAACCATCCAGCATCATTCAGCTCTCCACGATAAGCCCAGTCAAGGGACTGGGGCCATTTTCTCCATCATCCAACAATTTGGCTTATCTATAATTCAGCCAATTAGGCCTAAACTACTGTGCTACTGTCAACTGACTCAAGCAAATGCTGGAACCCAGAGCGCATGGTGCCCGTTTTGGTGAGTCCCACAGCACTGGGTATACACTGTAAGTGTGTTAGCAACATGTGCTCTGAGAATGCTAAAAGTATTGGTGGACATAGTTCACCATAACAGCTAATTATCGAAGCTAACCTTTTCATGAACTGATTGGCCTTTCAGCTAAATTTGAAATTAGTTGTGCTAATTTTAACTCAGCTAACATTGTTTGATAAATAAAGTTTAACATTCAAAAAGGTTTGCAAAGCCTAAAATCATACGTTTGTTCCTGTTGGAGCTTTTACACTAAACCAATAAGCAAAAGTGACACATCGTGTGATAACAGGCATCAAGGAGACAGCCAAGCAGGAGGTCATGTGCAAATAAATACATTAATTTGATTGTTAAAATGACTATTTTCCTCGTCTATTTTCATTTCTTGGTATTTCTTGTTTAATACATTCTGTTCTGTGAGTAGGCAGCACGGTGGCTTAGTGGTTAGCGCTGTTGTGTCACAGCAAGAAGGTCATGGGATTGATCCCCATCTGTGGCCTTTCTGTGTGGAGTTTGCATGTTCTCCCTGTGTTTGTGTGGGTTCCCTACAGGTGATCCAGCTTCCTCCCACATCCAAAGGCACGCAGGTTAGGTGGATTGGAAACATTAAATTGGAAATGTTAAATTGTCCGTAGGTGTGCGTGCGGGTGTGAATGTGTTCATTTGTCTATATGTGGCCCTACAACAGACTGTCATCCCGTCCAGGGTTAACCCCGCCTCACGCCCTATGACTGCTGGGATAGGCTCCATCCCACATTTTACCCTTTACTGGTGTAAGAGAATGGATGGATGTATTGTGAATACACTGTATGTTGAATGCAAACTACTGTTTAATTACATTTGTTGATTTAATTATTTATTACATATTTAAGGCGGTATAGCTGCCTCACAGCAAGAAGGTCCTGTGATCATTTCAGTCCCGTGTCACTGAATGGTCCCCCCTAAAAATCAGTCCGCCCTGCCTTCACTGCGCATGCGTCATTAGCCGCGGTTCACCGATTAACACCTTGTTTCTGCTTCAAACTGCACTCCAGTCATCATCTATCTCAGCGACAGATAGCTGAAGCTACAACAATCATTTCAACATAAATTCAATTATTTCATCATAAAAGATGGAGGAAGCAATCAGAGTGCCGCAGCTACACAAGCTGCTCGCTGATGCGTTCATGGCGCGTTGGTCATTTCAAAGCGTCACCAATTATCGCCTTGTTTCTGCTTAAAAGTGAGAATGATTTAAGAGGTTTTACCTTGTCTTCTGATGGTTAATAATCCCATTAATCCATTTGATCGCTTTGGGTGAAGAAACTCTGTCTCAGAGCTCTGAAATGACGCATGCACAATGGAGGCAGGGTGGACCGTTCGGTCTGCGACACCGGTCCTTTCTGTGTGGAGTTTGCACGTTCTCCCTGTGTTTACATCCCCCAGTCTACAAATATATGCAGGTTAGTTGAATCGGAAACTTTCAATTCATTGTTGGTGAGTGTGCGGTCTGCATATTTGAGATCAACTCCTGTCCCACTGAGCTCACTGATCACAGAGCAGTTGTTCCAAAGAGAAAATCCATTTTTCGTTATTAAATGTGACATGTCTCAATTAGTGTTTGAAACTGCCAAAACGCTTGGTTCTGTGGAGGAGGTGTGCACTTTAATGAGTGCCTTTTCAGTTCAGCCTTTTGGTTTCCCCAACATATTTCTGAAATACCAAATGCTATGTGAGGTGAGGTTTCACAAAAGAATGTGGTAAGTAACACCAAGCACGTTACGTAACAGGGCCACTTTGAGGTTGGGCGCTTCGGTATGTGCGCTCAAACACAACACACATCTCATTTTCAGCCATCTGTGTATCCAGATCTTCTAATTTGTTCTAACAGTGTCAGAGTGAACCACAACGTGAAGATATAAAAACACTCTGAGCAAGTGAGAGAATTTGTTTGCATATGAAGACCTCCTCACAGCTGGGGAATTGATCCTATGACCTTCGCAAACCTCCACAGCACCTACCAACCCCAGCAAAGATAATAAAGCCTAACAGACGTCTGCCTGACCTAACATGACAGAGGCCAGAGCTCCCCAAAAATAATATGCTGTTTGTTCAAGGCTAAGGCCAAGAAAAAATATTTGGACTCTCCAAAATTGAAGTATTATAAACAGTCTTTTCAAGGGGGGCAAGTGACAACGAAAGATCAGCAATAACACAATGGATATGTTTAAACATGACTTGGTATATGCAGAGACTGCTGTGTGAGAGCTGATGTACATGGAAATAGTGAATGAATGAAGAGGGCGGAGGGTGCAGCACTGCCCACGCAAGAGCATCATCACTGTGGTTGCAGGCTGGTGTAAGAGCAAACAAGCTGGACAGCACCCAACATTACACAGCCAAGAGTATCATGTCTGTGGTTTCATGATGTTTTGTGAACAATGGGGTTGGATGGCCAAGTACTGCCCACGCAAGAACATCATCACTGAGGTTTTACACGATTGTAAAAACAAAGACGGTGGAACGCCCATTGTTGCCCCCACAAGAGCATCATCATTGTAGTTTTAGGCAGTTGTGCTAGCAAAGAGAATGAAGGGCTCAATGATTTCCACGCAAGTGCACCATCTCTGTGGTTTTACACTATTGTGTAAGCAAAGACCACAGAGCAGTGGTGTCCAAAGACCTTCCAGAAATGGCCACTCAGGTGCAGGTTTTCTGACTCCAGCAGGTGATTTTAGGCTATATATGACTTACTTATATGTAGCAAGGTGAAGTCCGGATGGAAAAGATGTTCCCACTAGCTTGGCTAATGGAGAATTCCCCTTTGGCTGAACTGGTAGAGTTTTGGTCTTCAGTTAAAGCAGTCTGGTGTTTGAATCCCACCGCCAGATTGTGACCGGAAGACTTTTGTGGCTGTGACAGCGGTGGGATCGAACCCTGGACTGCTCGAACCAAAGACCAGAACTCTACCAGGTCAGCCAAAGGGGAATTCCCCATTAGCCAAGCTAGCGGGAACATCTTTTCAATCTGGATTTCACCTTGCTACATATCTCCCCACCATTTTTGACTTTGTCCCAAAGTCACAGGTGCATTTAAGCATGTTCTGTGACTACCCACATCCTGCCGACAACACCAATTGTGACCGAAGGACCTTTGTGGCTGGGATGGCGGTGGAATCAAACCCTGGACTGCTCAAACTAAAGACCAGAACTCTACCAGGTCAGTCAAAGGGGAATACCCCATTAGCCAAGTTAGCGGGAACATCTTTTCAATCTGGACTTCACCTTGCTACATATACGCGTATATGGATTTTAGGCTACTGTGTAGGCAAAGAGATGTAAGGACCCGGTGTTGTCCCCACAAGAGCATCAGTGAGGTGGTTTGAGGCTCTTGTATGGGCAAAGAGGTTGGAGGGCGTCCATGTCCATCAGTATGGCTTTATGGCTGCTGTATGAGCAAAAAGGGTGGAGGGCACAGCGTTGCTCATGCTAGAGCATCATCTGTGTGGTTTTACGCAATTGTGTCAACAAAGAGCGTTGAGGGCCCAATGCCACCCACGCAAGAGCATCATCACTGTAATTTTAGGCTGTTTGAGCAAAAAGGGTGGAGGGCCAAACGCTGTCCATTGGGGTTTTACGCTATTTTGTGGGTAAAAAGGGTGGAGGAGCCAGCAGTGGAATGTCATCATTTTGCTAATTAAACTGTTGCGCATGTCCAGCAGAGGACATAAAAGCGCCAATAAGAAGTCTTTGAAGCCTTATATATATAAAATGCTAATTTCCCAGATATCCAGAATCCACATTCATTTGTCATTCTGAGCAAAGACCCACAAGCCAGTGACTCAAATTCAGCTTGCATTGTTTGGTGAACTGCAACGCATCAAAAACTGCCAACTAATCCTCCATAACACAAATTCTTGCCATGTGGCTTTGTTTTAGTCATGCCAACAAGCAGCAGCTGTTAAATGCTACCTAAAATCGGAACCCCCTGCTTATTTTCAGGCAGTAATAAGCAGTTGTGATGAAGTATGGAGGTGTCTTACCTACACATCTTTCATTAAGTGGTCTGAACCCTGGGCTGCACGCTTTGCATAAGAACGAGCCCAGAGTGTTGATGCAGGCCCCGCTGGGACAAGAACCAGGATCTACACATTCATTTACATCTGCTCAGAGGTCAGGGGAGAAGACGGGAAATTGAAATAATCATTTGAATCAGTTTTTAAAACAATGTGCACATGCATGAAATAAAGAGGTCGGAAGGTTGCAAATTTGAATATTTGTAAAATACACAACTCAAGAATGAAAATTCTTTCCTGGCTCAGGCAAGAGGAAAAATACAACATTGTTTTCTGTTGGAGGGCTGCGCATTCACACATGGCAGCTGAGTTAGAGTTTTGGCGAGCGCTGGGCTGTTAAAGTATGTTAACTCCAGTGTCTGAGTGCATGCATGTAAATGTGTGCGTGCAGTCACGCATGTCACCTTCGCATAGGCCTCTCCAAGACTTGGCATAGCCACTGTTGCATTCGCAGGTGTAAGATCCTTCTGTGTTGAGGCATTTGCCATTCTGGCACTTATTAGGCATGCTGCACTCATCAATGTCTGCCAGTTTGAAAGGAAACCAAGAAGAATGGAATTGGGAACGTAAATGACTACTGTGTTCCACAGGAATAATCGTGCAGGATACTTTTTTAATGAACAGCAATGATAGCAGCTCTGGAGACCTTGCTGTCTTACCTTGACAGAATTTCCTGTTTTGGGTGATCACCTGGCTGTAGCCTCTGTGGCACTGACACATGTAGGACCCAAAGGTGTTCACACAGAAGCCATTCCCTTCACATGGGTCATCTTCACACTCATCCACATCTGCAATGAGAGATGGAGAACTAAGAGGGAACCACCAACACAGACAAGCAGAGAAGTAGAAAGATAACCTGTGGACCAGATAGGGTGGTCACAACTACCCAGGGTGGCAAAACCTGTGACAAACTGTATGATAGCCATCCCAGAGTGGCAACTGTAGCCAGGTAGGGGTTAATGAAGGAATACATAGGGATCTATTTAAAAATGCTCCAATCATATTGTGAAGTATATCACATTATTTGTCTGATCAAAGGGATTCCAAAGGGTATAGTTTGATTGAAGAAGTTACATGAATGTTTGTGCAGTTGGTGGTGGTCTGTGCAGCCGTTACGTATTTCATGACAAAATTACACATGTAAACATCAAATCATTTCACATTTGATAATTGTCTTCTTCATGTACTTTTGCTTTCAGATTCTGTCTCGCTTGAACTTTGTCTGCTCTATCTCCACAATTACCGGCGGTGGGGTTTCATTTCATCCATATCCATATGCTTTCAGACAACAGACAGAATAACAGAATAAATGTGTGCAGAGCACAGAGAGAAAACTCCCTCTGGATTTAACATTGAGCATAAATGAACCCTGATGCACTGTAAGCACACAGCTAATCATTGCACAAAAATACCTGCCATCTATATTATAATAACCAAGTGGCCTCTGTGTGAGTGTATGTGTGCAAGCGTGCGTGCATGCATGTGTGCGTGCGTATGTATGGCTTCAATCAGGGAGAAACTGGGGAGAGCTGCCATTTAGTATGCTTATGTGTTTTGGGTTAAGGATGAACACTGTGAAAATGAAAAGGTGATAGGACTAATATTTTTGAGAAATTAGCGATATTAGCTAATAACTGTGAACAATGGATGTGTGCTGCAATGTATCATGGGAGTTCAGGGTTTGAGGCTTTTAAATGTTATTGTGGTTCATGTTAGTTAACAGTTTTGTTAATGTTCTTGATTTATTGTGTTTTGTAGTTCAATTGACATAGTCAGTTTAGTTAAGTGTCATGTGCTATTATTACCATGAGTGACAAGTGTAGTGCTATAGTGTTTGTGGGTATGTAAAAATAAAAGCACCTGCTTGTGGCAGAATACAGGAAAGACAGAAAAATGTGGCTCGGTTTGATTTCTTCCGCAAAGCTCGCCACAATATATTAAAAGAGAAGTGGCGTCGGTGTACGTGTATAACTTCGATTACGGATAAACTGGGGAAAGCTGACATTTGTTGTTTGGTATGCCTATGTATTTTGGGTTAAGGATGAACACTGTGAAAACAAAAGGTGATAGGATTAATATTTTTGAGAAATTAGCGATACTAGCTAATAACTGTGAACAACGGACGTGTCCTGTAATGTATCATGGGAGTTCAGGGTTTGAGGCTTTTAAATGTTGTTATTGTGGTTCATGTTAGTTTAACAGTTTTTTAATGTTCTTGATTTATTGTGTTTTGTAGTTCAATTGGCATAGTCAGTTTAGTTAAGAGTCATGTCGCCATTACCATGAGTGACAAGTGTAGTGCTATAGTGTTTGTGGGTATGTAAAAATAAAAACACCTGCTTGTGGCAGAATCCAGAAAAGACAGAAAAATGTGGCTCGGTTTGTTTTCTTCCGCAAAGCTTGCCACAATATATTAAAAGAGAAGTGGAGTCAGTGTAGATGTATGCATGCATGCGTGTGTATAACTTCAATCACGGATAAACTGGGGAGAGCTGACACTTGCTGTTCGGTATGTTTATGCATTTTGGGTAAAGGATGAACGCCGCCAAAAAGGAATGTTAATAGGACTAATATTTTTGGACAAACTACAGATATTATCTAACCTCACTGAACAATGAACATTGATAATTACATTCTGGACTCACACGCCATTTCAGCAGGGGGCGGTAAATCATCTATATATTAAAAGCGTGCATGCATGTTTGATTTCATTTAGGAAGTTTGATGTTAGTACATAATATAATTGTAAATATTTTCAAAAAAATTTGATGACTCAAGAAAGTGAAAACATTTCCATTGTGGTCCATTTAAAATCAAATGACAAAATAGAAGAAATAATAATAATAATAATTATTACTATTATTATATTATTAATAATAATAATAATAATAATAATAATAATAATAATAATAATAAAAATAATAATAATAATAATAATAATGATAATAATAATGTGTATATGATAACAAAAACCTAAACAATTTATAAATACATTAAGATAGTAAATTAACATTCAAAAAATGACATAATTAATATAAAATAAAAGGGTTGAGGTTGACCTCTAAAAACTGTTGTGGTTTAAGGTCTAAGGTTCTAAAAAATTCTGGACTCACACGCCATTCCAACTCATTATAAAAACTTTGCATAATTTATTACCACCCTTGAAAAATGTCAGCTACCTATTTTATAAATGCTACCCAATCTAGAGCCTGAGGATCCCCATGGGCAACACGCTAGTAAATATAAATTTAGGTCTGGGAGCATGCACCAAATCACCACATCAAGGAACACCCCCGGGATCTGGCCAGTAACCACACAGGCCTACAACAAGTCCACCCCCACCTCTTGAAAGGAGTTATTTATGTGCCCCATGTAGGTGAAAAAAATCATTGTCCCTTTGGCCTCATCCATTTGTTGGGGTCCTCAACACTGAGGTGCCTGGGTGCTGGATCACACCCAGAGAAAAGTGCCACGTTGTGACTGGTTATCCACATAATCAAAGCTGCTACCGCTCCATGTCTGTTCTGTTATTACTTACCAATACAAGTGGTCTGCAGCGCACTGAGCTTGTATCCTGGCTCACAGTTGCAGGTATAACCTGTCTGTACAGGAATGCATTTCCCATGACCACATATAGTGGGGATGACCGCACACTTGTCAATATCTACGAAAGGTGAGGAGAAACGTTTGCACTGTTAATACTCAGCAAATCGACCATGTTTTTGTCATATTGGTTTAAGAATTCCTTAAAAAAGTTAAAAAAAAAAAAGAAAAAAAATACAATCCAGGGGCATGTTACTATCCATAGGAGCTGTCTTGCTGTTTTATAGGTACATTTTTGGATGACAGGACAAGTTTTACAGCACTTTAGTGTTCTAACAGGTGGTATGAAGAGCTTCCACAGGAGTCAGCAAAGAAATGGGCTGTCCACACAGAGCCTGACGTGGATGTTCTTATCTTTCTCCATCCAAACAGATTCTGAATTGGGCCCTTGTGCTTTGCTGAGAAAAAAACATCTATATTTTTGTCAACTGGATTACAATAAATTCTCTTTGCTAATCTCTCCTTTGCTCCCTTTTTGTCTGTCAATGAAACAGTACAAAACTCTCTTTTGTCATTTTTCATAAATCTGGCCTCTGTCCACTCCAGGACTGCTTCCTCTTCCAAAAGGCACACTTGTTTTGGTTTGTTGCCCTCTCGCCCTCCATGCAGCACAGTGTCCTCAAGCCAAATGTACGCGGGTCAAACAAAAGCAAAACACAAGTTCCCCGTGGATAGACTCTGGGTATGCCGGCAAACATCTGGCGAAACTGTTGCTGTCAACTAACAGTTGACAGGATCAAAACAAGTTGACCTCTGTGCTGCTGGATGGTTGTAAACTACCACAGAACTGTCAACAGCTATCAATGTTACTAAATAAGTATTAATTTACAAGGTACTGTTACTGTACAGGGATCTGTACCTGTGGCTGAGACTGGGCGTGTTGTGTCCTTAGAATCAGGCCCCTGGATGATTGTGGAGTCCAGAGAACTGTCTGTTTGAGGGATGAGAACAGTTATGAGGCAAGTATGATAGAGACTTTTCACCAAATGACCACATTTAAGAACCAGCGTTTATATTTTAGAGGACTTATAAAAATAAAATTCATAAGGATAGGTAAGGTACACTCTAAGAAAAGGAACCACTGTCTCAACGAGAAAAACTGATGCAACAGTTTGCAGAGATTTTTTTAAAGCTATTTCAACTTAGTTATTTGAACTTTCAACTGAGTTAAATGCCACAAGATGTATGTAGTTAAGTTGAAATAACTTTAAATACATCCCATTTTCTCATTGAGACAGCGGTTCATGTTTTAGAGTGTAGGTAGGTAATTTATCTTGAATCTAGATTCCTTATTTAAAGATGATAGCACTAACATAATGTTGAATTTAAAAACATGTTCTTATCCTGAGGAAGTAATTCCTAGATATTCTCCTTGTTTTGAGTCAAAACACACTAGTTTTAAGATATTCATGTTTTATTTTTTGAAGCTAGATATATTTATTTTTTTTAACTTGATATATTTTCTTGTTCTGTTGGCAGATAATTTTGCTCCTTTTAAGGGATATACTATCCCTTAAATTATAATTTTATAGTTTTTTTTCTTGTTTTTTAAAGCCAGGTTTTTACAGTGTAGTTTTTTTGGTGGTTTGGTGGGTATAATGGTAAAGTGTTAAATGTGTTATGTGTCGACGCGGGTTGAGGAGCGGACCTGCGTCAGACGGAACCCAGCGCTACAAATAACCAGAAAAGCGGTTCCAAAAACAATATATTTATTTCACCCACTGGTGCATAAAAAGTGTAAAAACAGAAATAGCGTCCTTCTGGTGGAGTGAAGGCTGGCACGCTCTCCAGCGCCCAAAAGGATCGAAGCCCGGCGCTCCTGGACCCACTACCACCGCCAAACACCCCCCAGGTGGACACGACAAACCGACTCTCTGCGAAGCATAGAAGAGGTGAGGTAAGTTAGCAGTTACAACTAATATCCTTCAAAAGACACACACTATCAGCAACACATACAGGTCTGTATTTTAAGCTTTATGCAAATAAGCAGCTTCTCACAACAGGTGGAGGACCACTTGTCCGCATGCCACAGCAGTGAGAAGCGAGCTGCACAATCCTCATCACAATTCAAGTTTACTGCGTAACAAAATACCAAGTTACTATCAACAATTAGTCAAACACTTAATCACCTCTGATGTGTGCTGACAGCATGTGTCCCTCACCCTTCCTTGCTTCACGGGCTCGATGTGTCAAACCCAGGCGCGGTCCTCAGCGTCTCACAAACGAACATCACAAGGTCGAGTTCCCGGCAATTCTGCTTGAATCACACATGACTTAAATGCAGAACGCCATCCAATTATCTGCTTCAGCTGAAAGTCTTTAAGGTTGCATGTGAGCACCAGTCACAGGTGCTACACATGATGTTGATGAGGGTGAAGGATTCTTCAGCCAGCACCTTCTCCACAGACAAATCAGTTCTCATGCCACCTGGAGAGCAAAGAAAAGAAAAGAACACCAAAATATCCAGCCACACCCCCCAATACACAACAAAATGGCAGTGATCTGACAGTTGGTTTCCAAAATAACTCAGAAACCAGCATGTGCTCAGAAACATTTGGGTGCTGAGAGGTAGGAAATGACTTTTTCACTTTTAACTCTAAGTGCATTCATTTTCAATAATACATATGACCTAACAATTATAAAAATAGTGATTTTATTGAGTACAGTTGTGCAGCAACTGGTCATTTGTTCACCTGACTAACCTGTAACATTATAAGGTGTGAGAAAATCTCTATTTTATACTCATTAAATACAATACTGAAGAACAGCAGATCAACAAAATTAGCGCATATATATATATATATATATATATATATATATATATATATATATATATATATGTGTGTGTGTGTGTGTGTGTGTGTGTGTGTGTATAGTTGAGGGAGCTCTGAAAACTCCATCTGGGTGATACAATGTAATTTTGTAAAAAAAAAAAATGATAAGAAAACCTTTTAATCATCACTTCTGAGCCAGACAATGTCTTAATTTCCCTCAAATTTTAGAAGGTTTTCCGTCATTTGGCGCAGAGTAAAAGACTGATTTGTCATATGCTAGAGAGTAATGAGCCTTTGGCTTTGTGTATATCATTTTGGTGGAAACTGCACGGAAACATTGTGAGTTCATGAAGAGTTGAAAGTCGGAGGAGTCAAAACAGAGGTTTGATCAGCTGATACTCTGAGAGTGTGACTGTGACATTCTTTAGTCACCATTCCAACTTCACACCGAGTTCAGGGTCTTTTGAGCACAATGGAAACTCCAAGCAGGGACTAAACCTGCATTTGGGAATCGAACCTGGAAGCCAGGACATGCAGTATGTTTGTCTAGGCCTCGGCAGTTAAATGGCCCCGACTTGCACACGGAACAACTTTAATCAATCACTGTGCCGTGTGTGTTTAACACTGAACATCTATATAAAACTATGTGTGCTTTTCTTCAAACTAAAACAGAATAACAACAGAAATACATCAGCTAGACTCTAAGAATGGAGTCGACCTTCAGACTGTCAATGTTTTCACTGGCGAGGGCGCACAAGAGATGAGGATATGAGTAAACAACTCCTGCTGAGCAAGAAAAATTTATAGAAAACAGATCCTGCTCAGTTTGACTGAAATATGACAAATAACAATTGGACGCTGAACTCCGTGATGCCAAATCAAACCAATCAAAAGGCATTCGTCAACTATAGACGGCGATAACTGTCAGTAGTGAAAGTGATGGAGGTTGAGTATGATAAAAAGTGTAAAAGGAATACCTGAATGGTCCACAGGTGCGTCGGTCACAACTGATGGCTAGAAATCAAGCAGATATTTTTTATTCAAGACAAATCTGTCAAGATATCGTCATAAATTCATGTCTGCTTTTGTCATCAAATTCTGTGCTAATTAAGGATGTGTATCAAAGAAAATGTGGTCTGAATAAGTTATGTAATCATAACAAGCCCTCCAGCTGAGAGCTAGAGCATATCGTTCGAAGACAAATATTTCAAAAGCAAGTGCCAAGAGGTTGACAGAAACAGGGAGCTTACCGGGCTCAGAATTTCCACATCTGTGACAAGAAAAAAGAAAAACCAAGAGTTTACCAGCAGGAAATTTGACTTTCTGTTCACACTGTGAAGTACCACTACTTAGAAAAAAAACCTGCCACGCCTAACAATCCATGTTGTTTTGGAATGCGACTTCCAGCTTTGGAGATTTTACTTGCTAAAAATAAAAGTCATTGTACGTTTATCCTCTATGAAGAGAGAGAATGTCAGATCTGCAAAAGTACTGTAGTACAGACACCTGATCGAGAAAAAAACGTAATAGGGTCAACGACAAGGTAAGACCGACAAAAATAGCAAAATATCTCCAGAATTGTTTCTGTGTATAAATCAAAATGTTGCGGGTGCCCCAGAAAAGTGTGTCGCAGGGATTAAATCGGGGAAAATAGATTTCCTGTAAAAATCCTGTGGATTAAGACATACAGTATAGCCAGTGTCGACTGCTCCTCAGCTATGATGCTTTGAGGAGATTCACTTTGAAGGTTGAGAGAAGAAAATATTTCTTTGAAAGTGTGTTGGATGAAGCATTTATTTATAGAGATCAAAACATGAAGTTGATGTTTGGAGTCTCGTAAGAGTTTATGACCCTGACAAATATTCCAATTGTGTAAAAAGCAAACCTGCATTATGGGGGGAAAAAGAGTGCGACAAACAGGCAAGAGGAAAAGTGAATAAATACCTTATTTGAGATGCTCGACGTGTAAAATATATACAGATCATTAGCATCAGTTGACAAAGCAGAGTTAACATTTACCAAGATTTTAGTCCCACCTTGTGGTTGTCGGGGTCTCTCTTTGACTGGGTGATCGATGTCTGGAGAAGAAGGCAGTGGTAGTGATGTCTCTGGATAGACGGGGTACTGGGGTATTTCTGGAGTTAGTGGGTAGGACGATGGAGGCTGAAGGTCAGTGGGTCTCTCCTCCTCCCAAAAGATCCCCGTGTTCTGTAGGTCATCTTCCTCCAACTGTCTCATTAATATCTGCACATCAGAGAGCGAGTAGGTGTATCCATGACCAGCTGGGCAGATCTCCTTGAAGTGGTCTAGAGGTTAAGAAAGACAAAGTAGAGATTATGTGGCAAAGCTCAAATATCTGGCCTGCTGGTGTCACACAGAATGTGTCAAAAAATAAAGTTTTGGTAGGGGACAAAGAAATGACAGGAAATGTTATCATATACAAGATCTAGAGATGGGGACAAGACCAGCTCTATTGAGTCTGAGACATGAACAAGACCTTAAAGGGTTGCGTCTGAGTCAAGACCAAGAGTTCGGGATTTTGGCGTGGTCAGGATCAAGTCAAGACTGAGTCTTTGGTGGAGGTGAATCCAAGTAGAGAGCAAGATCTAAAAACACAAGTTGAAACTAGAATTTATGTTCCGCACGATGTTTCTTTCTTAAATTCTTACTGAAACTTAAGTTTTTGTGACTGACAAAACCAAATTTATTGGCAGTCAATATTTTGCTCATTCTTGACCAAGGGATTCAAGAAAGTGCTGCACTGTGGGATCTCTTATGAAATATCCTGTCAGTCAATATAATGTTAATTAATTTACTAATTTTACTATTGTAATTTTTAATTAATGATTATACTCATTCTAGTATGAGATCAAGTCAAGATAGAGTACCATGGCTTTAAATTCAGAGACGAGACCAAGTAAATGAAAAGGTGGTCTCGATACTGGTGATACTGGCAATCACGCACCATCCGTATGTGACGGTGCCAGCTGGGACCTCTTTGATGGCACGGACTTGGACATTGTTCTCTGGCTGGTGATCACACCCCATCCATGCGTGACTGTGTCAGTCGGGACCTCTTTGATGGCATGGACCTGTACATTGTTGTCCGGTTGGTGATCATGCACCATCTGTGCGTGACAGTGCTAGTTGGGACCTCTTTGATGGTGTGGACCTGGACATTATTCTCTGGCTGGCAATGCACGTGATCTGTGCGTGACAACTTCTTTGATGGTGTGGACTTTACTTATTTAATCTTGGAAATCATTCTACAAGTGGGTGAGTGCCCTGTTCAGTTTTTTCTTTTGTATTTTGTTCTTCTCAGTGGAGCTGGTAGGCTTTGCAATTTTATTTTACTTAGAGAGAGTCTGTCAGACTTTGGATCTTGATGTGTGTTGTATGGCTGGGGTGCCTGACCGCGCACTCATTTGTTATTATTCAGCACTCACTGTTATGTTATTAAATTCTGTTATCCTTTGTACCGTGCTCTGCTTATTTTATACTGGGTCCTGTCAAACGCTGGTCGGTTCTCCGCCCGCGTCCGACACATAACAATGTGTGCGGATTCTGTTCTCTGTACTGGAGCAGCACACTGTTTTAGCCTCGTAGCTAACGCCTTGAACAAACACACCGAACTCTCTGCTGTTTTTCAGGCTGCCTGATCACACATACAGTATGTATTTCTTATATTTTTCACGGTTATATTGATGACAACACTTGCACAAAGCTGAGCCTCTAGTAGAGACTGTTTTTAACAGGCTGCGTTCATGACTAATGGACATGCACTCGCACTACAGTAAGTCTTCTCACAGTAGCTGTTTGTTGCAAATGCCATGTACTTCGAGATCAGTCACGGAAGTGCACAAAGTAATTCCGGTCTAGCATCGGATGGTCACTAACAGCCTAAATCTAAGTTGCTAAGATGTCTGTGTGACATGTCCTTTAAAGGAAAAGTAAGTTTAAGATGAACTCTACTGGACTGTGCAAAACACTGATTTTATACAAAAATCAAATGAGAATAAGAGCTAAACAAATGCAAAGCAGAGGAAAATGAGTACACAATGACTCTGCAGTGTACTACCACTAACTTGCAGGCATGGATTACAATGATTGTTTTTAATATTACACCCCAAATCACATGCAAACAATTAACCACTCAGTAACAATGATGTTCTGCAGGCTAATCATACCCATGTTTTTTTGCACAAATTGAAAGATTTTGGGATGACATGCATCCAGCTGCTATGACGATTATGAGCTATTCTATCCCTAAGTGTTCTGTAATGTAGCTTAGGAACAGAGAATGTGTTATAAACAAGGAAGCAACAGAGAGTTACTGTGAAATACTGCCTATAGTCTGCAAAAAAAAAAAAAAAAAAAGCCACAGGAACGTGGTGTCAAGAGAACTAAGAAAACCTCAGTGGGCATACTGATAAATGTTGAAGGTAAGAATTGGTTAAAGTAGTTGTTTTACATTAAAAATGTAAATAAAAGGCTGATAAAACATCCCTTGCATCCTGGATAACTGAAGGAATGTTGTGAGTCCACTGTGGCATCTCTGTTCAGGTATTGGTGTGTTTCAGGCATATACATCTGAACGGAAACCCCAGAGTTGACCCAGAACATCCCTTCACTTGTTCACTGTGCATCGTGCACACGTGCATCTCAGCCGTGATAGGGTGTGAGGCGTGGTACGCACTGGACAGGATGCCAGTCTAGAACATGGTGCACAGCCAAGAACATGGTGGAGGTGATATACACACCATCTGGCTTGGGAGCATGTTGGGTTTCCTTATCTAAGGAAGTGGAGGATGTTGGTGGAGCATCTGATGTCTTCTTAATTCCTACCCGGCTGCCACTGAGATAAGCATTGGCAATTGGTGACATGACAAACACGCCATTGGGGAGGTGGTGGCTTGCAGGATTCCTGGCTGGGACATGAAAATCACTAAGCAAGGTCCTTAATCCCCATGTTACTCCAAGTGTGTAGTTGAACGCCTAGCATGGTACCCTGATATTGATGTGTGTGTATGGATGAATGGCGGCATCAGATGGATAAGCGCTAAAGAAATGCAGTCCACTTACATGCAAGCTCACAAACTGATTAAATGCCATTAAAGTTGCTAACATGGATTAAATACTGGTGGTAGTCCACCTTTTGTGATGAAATGGATGAACAAATAGATTGGCCAACTTCTGTACTGGTGGAATGGCGGTTTAGTGGTTAGCACTGTTGCATCACAGCAGGAAGGTTGTGGGATTGATTCCCATCTGGGGCCTTTCTGTGTGGAGTTTGAATATTCTCCCCATGGGTTCTCTCACATGGGTTCCCTCCGGGTGCTCCGGCTTACTTCCACTTCCAAAGACACCCCGGTTACTGTATGTGAACTGGAAACTTTAAATTGACCACAGGTGTGCAGAGAAGTGTGAATTTGCTTGTCTGACTACATTTGACCCTGCGATAAACTGGCGGCCTGTCCGGGGTGTACCCTGCCTCTCTCCCCATGACTGCTGGGATAAACTCCGGCTCCCCTGCAACCCTTAACTGGAAGAAGTGGGTATAGAAAAGGAATGAGTGAACGTCTACACTGAAGAGCCCAACAGGTCTGATTATACATGCAACTAACAAATAACAACAAAGTCCAATTATCTCCCCTTGAACATGTCAGACAACAACTAATCTCTTTGATCCACATCTTCATAAGCTGTACAGGCACTGTGTGAGGGTTCATTGAAATATCATCTTGGAAATATATTTCTACAAGTAATAGTATTTAGGTGTTGCCTTTTCCATGAATACAGTAGTACTGTGGTGAATCAGCAATAATATCGTAACCTATAACACTCATGGGTACCAACGGATGGAATGAAACTCCAGGCTGGGTGACAAAATCCAGATGAATGAATGAATGGATGGATGGATGGATGGATGGCCCCTCACTAGGGATGGGTATTGATAAGAGTTTATTGATATCGATACCATTATCGATTACGCTTATCGATCACATGTTTTAATGACTTTGAGAAGGGTTAAGAAGCTCCTGAAGAGCAGTGAATCAAAGAACCAATGAGCCAGCGGATCAAAGCACTGCTTCATTGGTTCACGCTTCAAAGTGGAGTGGTGCTGCAGAAGCGGTTGATTACAGACCCACTACAGGGTCTGTAATCAACGTAGAGAAATGATAATTTTCCCGACAAACACCCTCAAAAACAACGGCCGCTCTGAAGGACCGATAAGGGAATTATTAAGCAAAAAGGTTATTGATGTCGGTGGATCAAATCAATTCCTAACGATACCCGAAAACTGGTTCTCGATACCCAACTCTACCCCTCATCACCTAAAACGTTTTGTTTGCTGTGCTATAAAATGGAAATATATTGTGTTATTTTTACTCTTGAAGATGTTTGTGTATGAAGGTAAAAATCGAGGTCTTAAAAAAACCAGACAATGTGCCACAGAAAACAGCACGTCTGTATTCTGCCCTCTGGCTCGTGAGCCCAGATTAAACACTGCCAGGAATTGTGGCTCATGTTTCTCTCTGATGTTCACAGCAATAACATAAGCCATCCGTGTAACGCTGTTATGTCGAGCATGCCGCGCTTTACTCTGTACCCCAAATGATGCGGTCGGGTTTCTGTTGTTGCTACGAAACTAGCGAACTGACAGCTATCGCAGCAAGCCAGCCACATGGAGGGCTGTGGAAGGACCGAAGCGCGTCTGCAGATAAGGATAATGCAATACACCTTGACCTTTGAACTCTCGTCGTGTGAGTCGTGTGAGTGAGCGGCTAATGGAGGATTGACTGACTGCGTAAAGAGAGGGAGAATGCATCTCTTTGTGTCTGAGCCCAACAAAAACCTCAGCGATGGTGAATCCATTACAAATGAGAAGCGCTCTGTCCCCTACCTGACCTGAAACCAGCAAGTCCATGCCAAAAGAGTCTGGAAGAGAGATATGGGTAATGACAGATGTGGGGTTACTGTAAATGCTTGTGTAAATGTAGGAAACATGGATATGAGAAGCTACTGAGTGATGAATTTAAAGTGGGGAGGAATGAAGCTATATATGACGAACAGCCACATCAGAAGAACTGCACGAAATGGGGAATGAAGGCAACCGGCTCGTGTTACCAAGTCACAAGTAATAGACTTGGCCACTTTGTGCGGAACGTGGCTCTAACAGCTTGTCAGACCGGCGTTCAAAACCAGCGTACGAGCTGTCTGTCCTGTGTGTGTCAGTCGAGACTCAACAGCACCATGGAGGTCTTTCTCCCCGATATCTGACAATCCCCACGGATCACGAGCCAGCGCACAGACTCTATAAAACCAGCCTGAGACTTTGAAGATTAGACCTCCTCAAAATAAAAAAAAAATGACAACTACTTCCCATGTTTCACTTGGACAAGCAATTTATTTCTGCTGTGCAGCTTTGCCGGGCTGTTAGTGGGGTTTCTCTCTGAGGGTCGGAGCGATAACACGAGACAGACTCCCATTATTATGTAACTGCTTGAATATGAAAGCCGTTATGCATTTGGTCAATTTCCACTCCAAACACGTAGTTATTCTGAAGTGGTTTTCACACCTGGCAGACAGAAATACTGTGACAGAGTGCTTCGATTAAGATCGTGAGCCATTACGCAAGACTGCATGTGATATTTCACACCTGCAAGAGCATGTAGCCCCGCAAAGTATCCTTCAGTACACAGTAGGGGTGTAACTAACTGATACGAAGTGTACTATGAACCATTCGATGTCTTGAATTTAATGTTATAAATCAGTGGAGTCTTCTCTCCGGAGACCATCCATGGGTACATTACATTTGTGTGGTTAAAAAAACAAAAACAAACTTATCATAAGTATAACTTATAATTGTAACCGTTTGAATGATATGTTCAGTACACAACTTATTAATACTGTCATACGAGATCAGAAAGGGAAGGATATGTCATGTGAACAACAGCTGGCTTCTTCTTCTGGCCTATGTCTGTGCTATAGTCTATGTGGTGCTGCCCCCAGTGGTGAACTAAACATGATTAGAGGCAACACCAGGATGCTGCAGCACAGTAGCAAAAACCGGAAGAATGTCACAGGTTTTTCATTAAATATGTATTTGAAGGTAAGCAATGTCACTTCTGGCTTATTCTAATTAATCACAGAAAATTAATGTCTATGTTAAACAAGGAATTTCATTAGATCGTGTCGTATTGCACTGACTCAAATCGTTCCATGACAAAACATATAGTTCATGAATTGTATTGTAGCCTGTGTATCTACACACACCTAGCAAGTACAGCGAACATGAGCATAACCTGCACTAAACCAAAGAGGCAAATGTTTTCTACCGAAGGCTTGTCCAAAGTACAGTTCAATGATTTTGACCCCAAGATCAACAGGCTTTCTGGGGTCATCACACTGAAAAAACATACTAAGTTGGCACTAAGTTGGGTGACAATCACACAATTAGGAAAAATGTTATTGTGCTCACAAGGTTTTTACAAACTGTACCCTGAGACCCCAAAAGCCTATAAGCTTCTTGGGGTCAGTGTACCAAACACACATACCATATCTGGTTAAAACTGGGCAGTTAAAATAGATGTTATTGAGCTCACAAGAGTTTTAGATAGTATGCTCTAGTGTCCTTGACCTTTGACCTTTTGACTCCCAACCCTATAGGCTTCTCGAGGTCACAATGTGTAATCACATAGCAAGTTTGGTGACAATTGGATCAATACAATAGAACGAATCTCACTCACAAGTGAAATTTTGCACGACTGACTGACTGATTGACTCCTGCACACCGCATCATAGCATATCCCACTGGCTGTATGATGAAAAAAACAACAAAATAACCACAAAAAAGCAAATAAACAGTACATTCTGGGGGATATACCTGATCCTGGCAAAGGGCAGCGATCACATCCAGTTCCCCAGGCTTTTCCCACTCGGCTGCAGCAGCAGATCTGCTTGGTGATGTGCTGAGCAAGTGGAAGAGAGCATGCGCCCGCTGACACTGATCGGTAACACAAGGACCGATGATGTGACACCGCTTTGTCCGCTAGGGAAAGAGTCCATACACACAACATCAACCAGATCTGCACACATACAGTATAGAGGCACACTCACTGCTCGCTACATTAGCTTGTTCAATTGCTCATTAAAGCAGTCAAGTGGCACAAATTCAGTACATTTAGGCATGTCGTGGTCAAGAACTCCAACCCAAACATCAAAATGGGGGAAAATTTAAGTGATTTAAGTGACTTTAAAAGTGTTGCAGTGCCAGAAAGACTGGTTTGAGTTTGGACACAAATGGCTGATCTACTGTGATTTTTACAAATAACCACCTTGATGGTCTACAGAGCAGAAGGAAGGAACAGACTTGTTCCTATTGTAAGCAAAAGAATGAGTCCCACTTGCACATCAACTTGTAGGAAATTAGCGAAGAATGGCATTGCCAAATGGGAGGAAGGCTAAGGTAAGTCACTCTTTGTATAATCCATCATTTGAAAAACATTTCTTTGCAGTTACTGATGTAAACATGCACACCTGTACTTGATGGATTCTCTTCATGTTACTAGGCATTTCTAATGATATCTTTGCCTATTAAGTGGTGACAAGAGGCATGTTACTGTGAGGTATTTGTCAAACTAAACTGACATTGGTTGGCCGATAATCTCAGCCAATATGACTCTTTCGTGAACACAACAGTATCATATTATTTTTTGCTGGTATGAGAACTCTTATTTTTCCACATAAACAATGCAGAAAACACTTTGGCTGTTGGAAATGGTGTCATTACGTAGTGTGTACACCAATCTGACATCAGTGTTTACAGTGCTGTCAAGCGTGGCTGGGACCCCATAACCCCTTGTGCACATTAGCTACAAGAAACACAGGCAAAACAGCCAGCTTCCATTCATTTTCAATCACAGTTGGTGTGTTACATCAATGAGACAAGCGGTCGCTATGCTGCCAGCTAGGCATGTCCAAAATAGACGAGAGGTCTTTTTTTTAATGCAAATGCTGAGTGATGCGATATGGTGACTGCCAATCCAAATGAAGGCAGTGTGACAGCAACATGATATCCGTTGGTTGCTTGGTTGCTTGATCTGAACAAAATCTTCCAAGATGTTGACATTGTACTTCTTTAAAAATATAACGTTAGGCATTTTTTCCACTTATATTTTGTAAAAAAAACAAGAAATAAAGAACTAAGATATTGGCAGATATATCAGTATCAGTATCACATTATTTTTTAGTCTCTAATCTCAGTATCTGCCACCAAAAACTCTAATATCGGTCGGGTTCTAGTTTTCCCCGTAGGTTTAATCTACGGGGTTTAAATCAGTACATTACTGATTATCAGTGTTTTTCCACAGAGCGAAAAGGCGAACAAAAAACCCACGTTGCAAAATGATGATGTTCTTCCAGGCAATTAAGGAAGTTCTGAAGCCAAAACAAAGTGTACCTAATGAAGTGTCCAGTGCGTGTAAATAAGGACCTTTGAAGTGAGCGACACTTACAGACACAGTGGCTCCTGGCAGGATCCAACATGTAGCCTGGTTTACAGATGCACCTGTAGCTCCCTTTGGTGTTGAGACAGTCAGCATTCTTACAAATCCCAGGCAACAGGCACTCATTGATGTCTGCAAAACACAAGGCGCGTCAGTCCTGCACCATCCGATACACTGCGATTACAGACATGCCATGAAGTCATGTTGTTCTTCTGACGAGACATTTTTTAACACACAGTGGACCATACATGCACAATATACAACAGGAGCGAGCACGCCCTCGTGAAATATCACTTATCTGCCAAATGATTCAAGATTGTATCACCTCTCAGTAATTGCATTACATCGACATTTGGCAAGTAGATCTTTTGAAAAGAACGATCAAAAACAAATACTTTAGAAAGGTGACAATGAAAATAGAGCCCCCGAGGTAGAAACATGATGCAACAGATGTCAGTACAAGGCGAGCCAGTCAATTAAATTGAATAAAACTCAACGTTACACAGTAAAACAGACTGCAGTAAATGCATTTTGTCCCACTCGAAAGACTGTTACATCAATTCTATCACAGTATAAATGAGCTCTGTTAGAGCTGATCAAATATTTAAAATGGGAACATACATATTAAGTCACACCTGTCAAAAAACTCATTGTGAAGAGGAAAAATCCACATAGAAGTTACACCAGAGCACAAATCACACATTTTATCTGTATGTGGAACACAGGGTTTTCTTGGGGGGAAGGTTAAAAACACACAGGAACTCAGTGTAGCACATGTGCACACCACAGCCTGCGCTATTTCTTAACATAAGGACTCTTAAAATAAAATAAAATAAATAAATAAATAAGCAAGATGGATGAATAAATGTGTGTTGGGCATCATATTGGAAGGTATTTGATGCAGTTCATCATCAACTGTACAACTTCTCACTTGGAGGGAGAAGGAGTAACAGGAAGACAGGGGACAGGAAGGAGAGGAACAGTAGTAGCCAGTAAACCAGTAGTGAGCTGTATTTCTGGTATTTACATTTGTATTTACATTTTGGAATTATTTTTTACTTGTACTTTTGATGCTCTGTGTGCTTCTTAACCGGTGTGTGCTCAATTTCCCAGATGGAGTCTTCCCAAGGGATTAATACATTTCTGTCTAATCTAATCAGATGGACATGGATTGCTGGTGCACATCAACATGGAGGATAGAACAGTGGATTTATGCAGGAAAACCTGTGAATACCACAGCCTGTGGTGTGTAACATAAGGCTTTTTAAATACTAAAAATAAAAATAAGCAAGATAAACAATTGGTCAGTGTGTTGAACAACATATTGATTGTTATTGGATGTGGTTTGGACACAATAAGTCATCAGATTTACATGGACGGCTGGCCCATAGAATTGGAAACACTAGAAAAATTTTAGTCCAATTTGATTTATGTAATCAGCTCTTTTGGGATTTTTGACCATTGTTATAGTCTACTTTTATTAATTGATGTTTATACATGGGAGGGTTTTTTCATGCTTTGATTCCACGAAAAGCTCTATATAAATCGTTATTATTAACAACAAACGTGTGATTTTTGTTTTTTTTTGTTTTTTGGTCCATAAGTGACACCGGCGTATAAATTCCAGGCTCTCCCAAACTAGTAGAAAAAAATATACTAATTCTCCAGAAAATATGGTTCTCGCTGTTGAGCCGATTTGACTACGACATCTACTGCTTATGGTAGTGTGCAGTGATTTTGTTTCACTCAGGTTTTCTACAAAAACAGTGATAGTTTAAAACACACACACAAGTGAGGGAAGCTTCCAAGAACCCACTGACCATTCCGAAAAAGTTACAAACTGTGAAAGTGATTTGAGAAATTGGGCATAAGGTTACTTTTGTCTGTTGCTTTCCTCGTTACAGCTTTGTGCTGGAGCAGCGCAAAAAGGGAATAAAATGTGGCATTTCAGATGTCGTTCAAACATTTTTGTTACAGTAAATCCTTTATGGACACTCCACCATGAAGCTGTAATTGTCACAGTAACAGACAAAGGCTGTCCTATGTTTAGTTTCTCCAGTCATACCCACAGAAGATTTTTGGGTCCTTGGAAGCTTCCCTCACTAGTCTACTTTTTTTTATCACTCAATTAAGTCTGCTCTCAACAAAATTGCCATCCAGTACTAAACTTTTGCACAATAACTGTACGATGTAAAACCTCACTGTCAAAGTGATTATTTAAGTGTTATATTAAATGGTATGGATACTAGTACTGCCTGTTGTTACACAGAACATCAATTTTGGAGCCCGTATTGTCAATTTAATCTCACTAACATATTTGTTTTTGATTTTTCATAAGTGGAAACACCCTACGTGCCAACTTAGACATCACGTAATTATTGAGAGGTGATATAAATTTAAATCATTTGGCATTTAAGTGAAATTTTTCTCATGCCTCCTGCATACTGCACAGGGTTTTTGCACTTGCAGACACAGAGATCAAGTAAGGCTTCAGAAATCATTTACACCTTAAAAAAATATTGCAACACATGATGTAGACAAAACTACCAGCTGCTGGGAAGTGATGAAATATAGAATGTTAGGTTACACAAGGCAAGAAGACAAGAACACAAGAAGGGGCGATGACATGAGGGAAACACCTCCACAATAAATTCAACCACTGTAAACCAGAATGCATTCATTTTTTTACTGTACACCCTGTATGGGTGTAGCTCAGTGGGATAAAGACTTCGGGTACCAATATGTCAACCTTCAGGTAACACTACCTGTCAGTGTCCTTGTACAAGACACTTCATCTACATTGTCCAAGTCCATGTAGATGTATAAGGGTACTGGCCTTGGCAGGGGAACAACCTGCATCGGACTAGTGTCCCATCCAAGGTGAGTAACAGATTCTGATCCGCTTCATGCTACAAAATATGGTGACAAGCACCAGTGCCAATGGGTCTCAGGGCATATAGAGGACTTCTGTATTGACGACACAATAGTATAAGCTTTTAGCATAGTGTTAAAGTTGTATCACATGCAGTCACAGAGATAAGACTATAATAAACAACTGTTTTGACACTTTATAAAGGTAATTTGAGGTCTTGTGTGAAAGACTGTACAACAGAAAGGTTCAAACAATAAACACAAATGCACAGTTTGAACAATATATACAAAATGGTCTATGCATTTTTGTTTGTCTTCAACTCAAAACAATTTCTGTCTGCTATTACACAAAGGTTACATCACAAATTTCTATTTCTACTGTGTTTTGGAGTCTTCTGTCTGATTCTGCAAGCAGCTTTCATTTCACACTTTAGCTCCTACAGTCTGAGGAGCGGCCCCTCTCCCTCACCCCACTGATATGTCATTTATGTTTCCCAGTTGCTTTCCCTGACAGTGTCCACTAGCGACCCATAGCAGCCTGAATCAAAGTCAAGTCACTAATGTTCGCTCACAGAGTGACTACTTCGTTCTCACCCACTGAATTGAACTCAGTTTCCGTATTGGCCATGTTCCCCACAAGAACACCTTCTAGCATTAACATCTCGACATACGAAGCAATCTCAGTCCAGACTCTTCTCAGGAGTAAATTCACGATGGTGGAATGAGCTACCAGCTGCTATCAGACTAGGGGTATCCCTCTCTATCTCTCCATCTACCTTCTTTACTTCAGGACTCATCCTCCTCTTTGATAAGATGCAATACTTACGCTGCATTCCAGTTACCCAGGAAGTCATAAGTCAGAACTGAGAATGACATCGTACGCAAGGTAAATATGTCCAGTTGCCATACAAGCTGGAAAATAAGATAGACACTTCCAAGATTTTGGAGTATAGAGAGTTACAAAAACATACGGTCCACCAGCAAGACTTCATGGAAGAGAAAAGATGTTTCAGAAGGGACATTAGTGTTTCAATTTATTGTTCAGATTTCTGCTTGATTTAGCAAAGTCACTGTTAGCAAAATCTACGAGGTTAGTTAATATTCGCAGCACCAGTTGATAAACAACACATTACACAGAATTTCATGCATTAAAACACCAGAGCAACATGTCCACAAACAGTAGTAGGACAATACTGTGTGTACAACTTATTAAATTGGACACAAGAAAGACTAGTTCTTTAAAAACCAGTAAAAACTACAGTTTTTACTACTGTTGATGCTCAGGGCAGCCATTTTGGATTGTCAGTTTGGGGTAGCTGACTAGTTGGAATTATGATTTCAGAAAGAGTTCCAGTTAAAACCACTTACTCCTAACTGAGGAAATACAACCTCTGAGTACAACTGGAAAACGGCGTTAGTACTTAGCGCTTACTCTAATGTCTTTACTTGCGACAGATTGTTTATTTTTGTATGTTGCTTGAAGTCGCTTTGGATAAAATAAGTGAATTTAAATGTATAAATGCAATTTGGTTGCAACTCAGCCACATGGGCTGTGCAGCCAGTACATTCTAAGAGATGGTCCCAAGCCCAGATAAATGAGTAGGATTGCATCAGGAAGGGCGCCCAGAGTAAAACAAGCCAACATAACCATACAAAGTACAAATCAAATTTCCACACCGGATCGGGTTAGCAATGATTGCCACCAGTGCCGTTAACCAACAGGGTGCCAACGGAAATTGGTGTGTCCAGAGACAGCAGGAGAAGAGGAAAACTAGAAGGGTGGAAGTGAGAATTGTAACTTTGAATGTTGGTATGACTGGTAAAAGGAGAGAGCTGGCTGATATGATGGAGAGGATGGATGTATGCTGAGGATGGAGCCACCAGGCAGGAGGAGAAGAGGGTGGCCAAAGAGGAGGTTTATGGATGTGCTGAGGGAGGACATGCAGGTGGTTGGTGTGACAGAGGAAGATACAGAGGACAGGGTGAGATGGAAACGATTGATCTGCTGTGGTGACCCCTAACAGGAGCAGCCGAAAGAAAAAGAAGAAGAAGAAATGCAATTTGGTCAATTTCAATTTATTTTAATTTATATGAGATGAGATGAGATGAGATGTATTGTCATTACATGAGTGCAACAACAACGAAATTGCATTTACACTCCAATTACCTCAGACACGATACAGCAATTCATCCAGAATTATTACTTCTTTACCGTAATAATGGCACACATCAGAATTAAAGACAACACATATACATTTGTCATTGTTTATGTGCACTAAACTTGAAGCAGTCTGTCATTCGAATTGATGCAAAGTGGGTGAAGACCTCAGCAGGAGGGCCTGCGCCACCCAGCTTGGATAGTTGAAGGCTGCAGCAGTAAAAACCGCGTGGCCTTCGAGGTGGCAGGGAGGAAGCCAGGGTGAGGGGAGTGGAGAGACGGGGGGGGGAGGAATAGGGATGGAGGGAGGGAGACATGCGTCGTGTGCAGATGAGTTAAGTTTCTATATAGCGCCAAATCACAACAAGGTTGCCTCAAGGCGCTTCACACAAGTACAGTCTAACATTACCAACCCCCAGAGCAACAGTGGTAAGGA
Source organism: Thalassophryne amazonica (assembly GCF_902500255.1). Classification (NCBI taxonomy): domain Eukaryota; kingdom Metazoa; phylum Chordata; class Actinopteri; order Batrachoidiformes; family Batrachoididae; genus Thalassophryne; species Thalassophryne amazonica. The sequence goes on from NC_047121.1 coordinate 63,498,975, forward strand.
AGAAGTCCCTCTGAGGAAGAAACCTCAAGCAGACCAGACAAGTGGTGACCCTCTGCTTGGGCCATGCTACTGACACAAATTACAATTCACAATATGAGCATACAGGATATGCTGCCGTGCACAGGAAGGTTTCTGAAACAGATAGCACTCCCATCTCTGGATGGAGCCACACCTCAAACAAAGAGAAAAGAAAAAAAAGCACAATCAAGCATCAGAAAGACAACAAATACAGTGCAATTTGTTAGCATTAAGCAACAAGAAAAACAGAAGAAATACTAAGGTGATCGCTGGCCACTAGCCCTAACCTTCTCTAAAAGAACCAGAATTTAGTTGAGGCCGTGACACACTCCGTTTCCTAATAAAATTAAGTAAATGAGTAAAAAGCGTAGAACTATGCCAGTATGCTAGCCATACGAAAGGGAAAATAAGTGTGTCTTAAGTCTGGACTTGAAAGTCTCCACAGAATCTGTTTTATTGATGTACAGAGATCATTCCATAGAACAGGGGCATGATAAGAGAAAGCTCTGTGACCCACAGACTTCTTATTCACCCTAGGGACACTAAGTAGTCCTGCACCTTGAGAACGCAAAGCCCGGGCCGGCACGTAGGGTTTAATTAGGTCAGCTAAATAGGGATGTGCCAGTCCGTGAACAATTTTATAGGCTAGTAGCAGAACCTTAAAATCTGATCTTACTGGGACAGGAAGATAGTGAAGGGATGCCAAAATGGGTGTAATGTGGTCAAACTTTCTGCTTTGTGTCAAAACTCTGTCGGTTGCAGCATCTTACTTTGGGTTAGGGACCAAAAACATTTTTTCTTGATTCTGGCCTAAACCACGCTGTGATGCCGTTGACAGTGGTGTTTCTTGACTGCCTCCGACATCTTCTGTTCCTAAGTACAGGCAAGCTAGCTAGATAAGGTGCCAGCCAGAAGCATAGGGGGACATATTTTATGTGCTTAGTCATGGGATCACACTGGGACCAGGCAAGTTTGTTGTTGTACCGTGTTAAACAAAGAGTGCATCATTAGGTCTTTTCCTCTTGCTTTGACGACTGGAACCTGACAACCTGCCACCACAGATTTTCCCAATTCTAATTAATCTACTTATGGTTTGTTGTTTTGCTTCCTGCTGGAAAAAGTGAGCTTATAAGGGATTGAGGCTGATAAAGTATGAAGACTGTAGAAAATACAGTGAATGCCACAGTCTTGTTTAGTGCATTGTTGTTTCTTCTCTTCTAGCTTCCCATTTACTTTTCCCCCCAGTTTCTCTGCATGTTTTCAGATTTCATTTAGTCTGCACACACACATGGGCTGAACTGAGGGAAGAAATAGTTCAAGGCCAAACCCGGTCCTCTAATGATGAAGCCTCCAGTCCCAATGTTATGACAGAGTAAACAAATCTGCTTCCCTGTTAGCAACAGCGACCGGTCACTGCCATGTGTTTAGAAGAGCAGAGATGGGGTACATAGTGTGACCAAGATGAAACAGACCACAAAGTCCTGCCTGCCCGTGAAAGCAAGTAACAACAATATTTTGTATGTGCATACTGCTGGGACTCGGTTTAAGCAGCATTCTGTCTGGTCAGAGTTCAGGTCAGCATTGGGCTCAGGATTCATCGCTTGGGGTAGGGGGATCGTTAATCCATGTTTCGGTCAAGTCCCACATTAGTACAGTGTGATGGTGGCTTGATTGTGATTGAAACTGACTTTCTAAACTGCCACTAATCTCAACACCTATTTTGAATTAATGAACGGTTGTTCTTGTTGACACGAGCCTGTTTCACACATGGCACTTTAGCCAAGGTGCTCCCAGTCTTAAGCAGGACAGTGGTTACAAGCAGAATGCACACATAAAGCAGAATGCAGGAAAAGTTACTGGGTAAAAGTTGAGTATTGTCCTCCTTGGAGCCTAGTCACAGTCCCAGAAAGACCACCATAGATTGGCCAACTACATATGTAAAGCCATGTGGCCGCTGTAGTAAACCAATAAAGTTTTTGTTGCTCGTTGTCAAAGGTTGTTGGTCATCCAAGGATCACGGGGGACTGGAGCCTATCACAGCAGTCATAAGGCGTGAAGCAACATACAACCTGGACAGGACAACATATAGACAAACAAACACAATAACACTTGCATGCATACCTACAACCAATTAAGAGTCACCATTTCACCTAATCTGCATGTATACTCAACAAAAATATAAACACAACACTTTTGGTTTTGCTCCCATTTTGTATGAGATTAACTCAACGATCTAAAACTTTTTCCACATACACAATATCACCATTTCCCTCAAATACTGTGCACAAACCAGTCTAAATCTGTGATAGTGAGCACTTCTCCTTTGTTGAGATAATCCATCCCACCTCACAGGTGTGCCATATCAAGATGCTGATTAGACACCATGATTAGTGCACAGGTGTGCCTTAGACTGCCTACAATAAAAGGCCACTCTGAAAGGTGCAGTTTTGTTTTATTGGGGGGGGGATACCAGTCAGTATCTGGTGTGACCACCATTTGCCTCATGCAGTGCAACACATCTCCTTCGCATCATCCGTGAAGAGAACACCTCTCCAACGTGCCAAACGGCAGCAAATGTGAGCATTTGCCCACTCAAATCGGTTACAACGACGAACTGGAGTCAGGTCAAGACCCTGATGAGGACGACGAGCATGCAGATGAGCTTCCCTGAGACAGTTTCTGACAGTTTGTGCAGAAATTCTTTGGTTATGCAAACCGATTGTTCCAGCAGCTGTCCGAGTGGCTGGTCTCAGACGATCTTGGAGGTGAACATGCTGGATGTGGAGGTCCTGGGCTGGTGTGGTTACACGTGGTCTGCGGTTGTGAGGCTGGTTGGATGTACTGCCAAATTCTCTGAAACGCCTTTGGAGACGGCTTATGGTAGAGAAATGAACATTCAATACACGAGCAACAGTTCTGGTTGACATTCCTGCTGTCAGCATGCCAATTGCACGCTCCCTCAAATCTTGCGACATCTGTGGCATTGTGCTGTGTGATAAAACTGCACCTTTCAGAGTGGCCTTTTATTGTGGGCAGTCTAAGGCACACCTGTGCACTAATCATGGTGTCTAATCAGCATCTTGATATGGCACACCTGTGAGGTGGGATGGATTATCTCAACAAAGGAGAAGTGCTCACTATCACAGATTCAGACTGGTTTGTGAGCAATATTTGAGAGAAATGGTGATATTGTATATGTGGGAAAAGTTTTAGATCTTTGAGTTCATCTCATACAAAATGGGAGCAAAAGCACCCGGAGGGAACCCTCGGAAACACATGCACACTCCACACAGAAAGGACAAGGTGGGAAGCGATCCCATGATCTTCTTGCTGTGAGCCAACAGTGCTAACCACTAAGCCACTGTGCAAGTCAAGTAAAGTCTGGGAGCATATGCTGATGCTGCACTTTACCGCATTCACAGCACCACGGAGCTGCCATGGGTCCTGGATTACAACCAGAGGTGGGACAAAGTCACTGTCAAGTCAATCTCAAGTCATCAATCTGCAAGTCCCAAGTCAAGTCTCAAGTCAGTTTGCAAACAATTGGTGGCCATTATAACTAGAGACTTGACTTGGGACTTGCTGATTCATGACTTGAAAGTGACTTGATGGTGTTCTTCGTCCCACCTCTGATTGCAACCACCCAAGCAGATAATCGTACCACCCTAAATAAATAAATGACATACATAATTAATCCCGAGAGTTGCGCTATTTTTTTCCCCAAGTCAAAATGGTTGGTATTTTTTTAAGGATAATTTCGAGCTCTATATGAACACAACTAAATAGGCAATGTTTATACGCAAAGTATAAATAAGTATTGAAAAATAATTACTGAACTACAGGTTATGCCCACTATGCTAGCTTCCTCTGTGCAGCTGTCAAAGTTGCAAGGTGACAGGTGGTAGTAAAGGGATGAGCAAATAACGCAACTGAACAATGCTGTTTAAGCTAGACCATCTTATTTCTTGGAAGGCTAGAACTTCATAGACCGTAGCGTTTGAAGAATGCGGCCCCTGAACTGGGACACAGCCAATGACAACAGCAACACACGTGCAAAGCAATCAGTCCACTCTGACCTGACTCAACCTTACTTAATCTTCACTTCTGGAAGAAAAAAAACCTTCATACAAATATGACCATTATTTATGGATGTTATTGGCTGTTTAACTCCCTTCTGAGAATACCGTTATTATGTATTGGCTATTAGGGCCAAGAAGCATGTAGCATAATGACTTTAGAAATCTTACATCACATGCATGTCTCTGATACAGCCAAAAATGTCTCCATTTGACAAAATATGAATAGGGACTGTTCGCTTTCAAATTATTGTCAAACAAAGGATTGCTGGGAAAAATAAATGCACCGGCACACACACGAGCACGCAAAGAAGATGCAAAGACAAACCTTCAGAGAAGACTTGTAAATTCCACTTCTGATTCATTCCACTGTTTTGACTGATCAGTACAATGCCACATGACTGGAGATCTCACTTTTGACGTACCGGTGTCCTAACATTTCATCTTACCTATCGAGACATCCTACCAAGGCTTAGTGCGCATGTGCACAATACAACACCATTTTTCAGCGGAGAGTATTAAGTGTTTGACACTTTATTAAAGTTAATGCTTGATTTTTAATTGTTGAATTTACTTATTGTTTGTGGCTTGTTTTCTGATTGATATTCAGCGGCAGTTAAGGAAGTTCAACTTGCCAAAAACAATGATGGTGAACTTCTACACTGCCATCATTGAGTCCATCATCACCGTCTGGTACGCTGCTGCCACTGCAAAGGGCAGGAGCAGACTGCAACGTATCGTCCACCCAGTAGAGAAGTTGATTGACTGCAATCTGCCATCCCTACAGGACCTGTACAACTCCAGGGCCCTGAGACAAGCAAGGAAGATAGTGGCTGATCCCTCTCACCCAGGACACAAACTTTTTGTCAACCTCCCCTCAAGCAGATGGCTGAGGTCCATTGGCACTAAAACTTCAGGACACACAAATAGCTTCTTTCTGTCTGCAGTTAGACTTATAAATAATGCCATAGACCCCTATTTACCGTCTCCCCCCACTCCAACAAAGTACAGCTTGATCATCCCTGCACTGAAAGGTACTGTACATCTGCATGCCATTCCACTATGTTATATTTATTTGCCCATTTGACTACTTCACTTCTTACAGAAGTATTTTTTTCCTTTTCTTTTTATTGTTGTTTATGCACCAATGACACCATATCAAATTCCTTGTATGTGAGAACTTGGCAATAAATTAGATTCTGATTCTCTATTAGCACACTTGCGTTAGCTTGGTGTTAGCTTTGTGGACCTTGTGCGTTTGGTGTCACCAATAACATTCTGTTTAGCTTAATCCTGCATTCCAGTTTAGCTGGTTTTAAGCCATTCAAAACAGCAGATACTGCCTAAATGACCAAATTTATGAATACTATGTTTTGACAAAGTAAGATGGTCTGTCAGAACACCGGCATGTGAGCCCATTTGCCAGCATGGTAGAAGCAGTGTTAGCAAAACATGAAGATGTTTGCCAGTATCTCTGACAACTTTGCCACTGGGTTTCTATACGTTCATGTACATTTTTTTTTAAACTTCGCTTTTCATAGCTGAAGCAATCACTGGTAACTTTTTTAGGTACACCTATTAAACTGTTCTTTATTCACCCAATCGTGGCAGAAACAATGCATTTCAGTATGTAGATATTGTCCAGAGGATCTGCTGAAGTTCAATCCAAGCATTAGAATGGGGAAGAAAGGTGATTTTAGTGACTCTGGATATGGCGTGTTATTGGTTTGATCTGCTGGGATTTTCATGCACACAACTGTCAAAAAAGAAAAAAAGAGGAAGAAGAAGAAGAAGCATCTAGCGAGCGGTGATTCTTTGGGCCAAAATTCCTTGTTACTACCTATCTTGCCAGAATGGCTTGAACGGATATAAAGGTACCAGTAACTCAATAACCACCTGAAACAACCAAAGTAGGCAGAACAAAGAACACGTCAAACTTTGAAGCAGATGTACTTCAGTGGCAGACGTCCACACTGGGTGTTGCTCCTGTCAGCTAAGAACAGTAAACTGAGCCTAGAGTGGGAACAGGCTCACCAAAACTGGACCATGAAAGATTGGAATAATGCTCTGAGGAGTCTCCATTTATGCTCAGGTCATAGCAACCACATCAACACATGGATCCATCTGGTCTTGCTGCTGCTGCTGGTGTAATATTTAGACACTGTGTGATGTTTATGACAATATAGACAAAATCTCAAAGAAATGTTTCCATTACCTTGTTGGATAAATGCCATGGAGATTTAAGGTAGTTCTGAAGAGAAAATGCCAATCGTCTTGGGTCCTGCATGGCAACCACCCAGGCAGACAACCAATCCATCCCCACTTCTTGAAAATAACTGTGTACCTGCCATGGTCAGGTGATCTCCTGGGACTTCTCTAGCCACTGGGGTCATTCCAGTCATTCCAGCGGTACCCAAACATACAGTAAGACAAAAGCCACCAGGACTCTAAAGACCTGGACCTTCATTCTCCTACCAAGATATCAGCATAGTCAGACATCTCTGTCCAACAACCTCATGACTCCATAAGGTCTTCCCAGGCATCTCTCAATCTCAAAGGCCAAGACACCCAGAGATACGAATGTCACTGCCAAGATAAGTGACTGTCTCTACAACACTTTCACCACATACAGACACACTTCTGATGGCTGAGTTCAGGAAGTCATAAAAAGTCTGGATCGAAGTCTTGATCCAGGTCAGTCACAAATGCAGACACTCTTATTCCTCAGCTTCTCAAGCACTGCAAACAGGATGTCCACTGATTCCTCAAAGATCACAGCATCGTCTGCGAAATCAAAGTCAGTAAAACTTTCCTTGCCAACAAAAGAACCTAAGTGGCTGGTTTCCACTTCCCTACTCACAACACCCCTCGAACCCTTAGGATGTCCCAGAGTATCCCAATCAACAGAATCCCAACCCCGGGGACTGTGATCGTAAAACATTCACTTTAATTTTCTCTCACAAAAACGTATTTCTCCACAAGCATCTCTAGTTGTTTTGTTTCAAGCACTTCATATCTATTAAAGTATACTATGATTTTGCCTTTTAGTCACAAGTGTTGCTGTATAACACGTCATACTTGGTCCAAACAGTGTTCAACATGAAATATGTGCAACATCAGTATCTGATCATTCCTAGCAACTTTTATGAAGCTGCATAAAAAGTTAAACAAGTTACATAATGCTTTGATTAGTCTTGAAAGCATGGGTGTGCACAGTCATGGATACAAGATTGTGATGTTGTGATGAGTTTCTTTACTTTGATACTTTTGTCCTATTCAGTACTCTCCATTTTTGCATGCCGTAGATATCGGACACTTCCACTTCTGTCCCTACACGGTTTCATCTTGTTGTTTTGCAACTGATTTTCCTTCCACAGTTGCAACATGTTTTATGGCTCCCATACAGTCTCTCTTAACCCAAAGCGTATGTGATAGATCTTCCACATCATGTGCAGCCGGCATGTAGTAGAAGTGTACAAATATGCAGAATTATACCAAATCAGAGGCACACAGATGTTCAACAAAGGTTTCTGCATGTGCATGCAAAAAGAATAGTTCAACATTCAGAGTCCTCTCTGTTCTTTGAAGTGGTAGATTTGTAACCGGCTCGTGGCAGCAGTTTAACACTCAGCCTGCACGTGTCCATGTGGGCCTATAATCTAGATGAGTGAGAAAACCCCTGTGTTATATCAGTGAAATGTCAAATGAATCAAAATTATATCACCTCCCAGTCACTGCTTTATGTCTAAATGGTCAACTAGAGTGTTTGCACTCATGACCAACCAAAAACTGCAGTTTGCCAGAAAGCAATGGAGGAGAATCAAGTCCAGACTTCATTCAATTTTATTTAAAATCCTTTTTATAAAAAGGGGTGTAAAAGTAATGATTTAGCCAGTGGTGGACACAGCTAACCAAAAAGTTAGCTTCGATAACTGCTAATCAACTAACTGAAAAGTTATCTTTTATAACGCTAAACCGATAAACCACCAAAAAAAATGATCGGAAGCTACAACTAACCGCTAACCAATAACATTCAGTATTGTCTATGGTACACTTTCAGGTACTAACAAGCAGAGTGTGAGTATAAACACCGTCAATGCTTGTGACAGAATCAAAGGTGATCACAAACCCAAATGCAACCAAACTAACTAACTAAATCAAATTATGAAAATATAACACATATCTCTTAATTTTAAAATAATGCACTAATTAAGAAGATTTGAACATTAACACACAGATGCCCAAAGGGATTATGAGTAAACTGAGCATCCGCTCATACTGATTGGTTGACTAATGCATTCTATGTAAACACCAACACACAAGTGAATGTCACATGTGTGTTGGTGTTTACAAATTAATGTGCTTTTGTAAAATATGTCATTTTTTTCGTTTGTTAAAAAAAGGTATTTGCAAAACCGAAAAGTCTGTTAAGTTGTGATTCAGGTCAACAACCGTGTGATATAACCGGGCACCAGCAGATGGCAGTGTTCTATGCATTATGACCCCGGTTATGCAGGTTATGCTCAGATTTTAAAAAAATTGTGTCAATACATGAAAATTTGTACATATCCCACATATTCGGCATCTTGGAGGCTATAACCTACCAGCAAAAACAAAGATGGCGGATCTTGAGAGGGAGAAAAAAGGGGCAGAAATTCATGTTGTTATTGTTATTCTAAGCCTAATTCTAACATATGTTTCTGAACACTAAATGGAAGGAAATGGACGACCTCAAACAAAGGTCATATAGATCAAATTCAGCTAGCAAAAGAAACGTAAGGTTGGAAGTTGCTATGATAGTTGGTTTGACATGCAGATTAATATTGTGTCCTTGTCTGCAGTACAGTTAACTGTAAGCTAACAACTGTTCTTTAACTGGAAATTTGCTGTCATGCATGCTGTTGTGTGTGTATTAGTGCAGACATGGTATATGGTAAAGTAACTATGTTTCTAGAGCACTTCCCCATCTGATGCAGACACTCAAAACTAGCGTTTCCTATTCCTAGTCCTCAGTAGCCAACATACTGCACATTTTTCATTTGTCTCTGAACTAATCAGAGCAGATCAACTCAGGCAGGTGTTGATTAGGTGAACACAGCTGACTGAGCTGATCTACTTTGATTAGTTCAGGGATAAATGGAAAATATGCAGTATGTTGGGTCCAGAGGACCAGAATTAGGAAACACTGCTCAAAGCGCTTTACAATGATGCCCCACATTCGCAGTCACATGTTAATGTCAGCTTCCTGCTATGCAAGGGCATCTTAATGTCTGGCCTCACTGACAGGGAATCGAACAGAGGATCCTCTGGACTCAACCTCCCCACCCCCTACCCCAAGGGTCTAACCTTCAAGCCACCAACTACTTTTAAGACCTTAGTATTTCCTGTTTTTGTTGTTGTTAAATGCTGACAAATTATACTGTATTTCCTGTCTTTCTGATGCCTGATTCTGTTTTTTCTCTCTGTTTAAGGTGCAGCTCCATGCAGAAATGGGAGTTGTATTTGTGTTGGTGACCCTCCTGTCCTGTGCACCAACAGCATTTCCTGTATATTCGTTTTGTGAATTCTTCTGTAATTTATGTTTGTATCATGGCCCAAGCAGAGGGTCACCCCTTTGAGTCTGGTCTGCTTGAGGATTCTTCCTCAAAGGGAGTTTTTCCTTACCACTGCTGCTCTGGGGGTTAATAAGGTTAGACCTTACTTGTGTGAAGCGCCTTGAGGCAACTCTGTTGTTATTTCGCGCTATATAAATGAAAATAAATTGAATTGAAATTGGGTTAACGTGTGTGCGGGGCTGAGGCTGTTCGCAAAAATCTCAAAAGCACTTTCACATTGTCATTATGGGGTGTTGTGTATAGAATTTTGAGGAAAAAAAATATAATTTACTCCATTTTGGAAATGAAAGTTGAAAGTGTTTTTATGTCAAAGCACAGGTTGATACATGTCAGTGATACATTATAAGCAGTCTAAGTTTTCCTTTCAAACCGTGTTTAGCTCCTTCTCTCGAGGTTACATGGTGCATTTCTTTGTGCATGATCCACCACACAGGTGCCTCAGTGTTGAGAGTCCCGGCGACTTCAGAAGGTCAAGATGACGCCAACATTTCACCTGGTTAATTTTGAGAGTTGGTGTTGGATCAGCTGTCTTCCTGGGTGGTTGCCATCCAGGATGTGTGGCGGTTCTATAGCATGGTGGATGTGGTGAAGTGCAGCACTAGCGCATGCCCCCTGAATTGACAGTATGACGCACATTTTAAAATGTACAATGCAGTTTAAGAACTATAGTTTGGCAGAACATTTTCAAGATAAAAATTCAATGAAAGTGTGTTTGTTTGTTTGTTTGTTTTTTGCATTTTGACAGTGTTCTGGATACCTAAAATTACAAATAATTTTGGGGAATAAAACCGCCCGAATGGGACATTCTTTAAAAGCTGTCCAATAAATATTTTGGGTAACTGTCAGAGTTGGTTTTTTGGGAACTAAAAGAAGCAAGCAACTGGAAAAGAGGAACATCTTGAAACAATCACACAAATAAAGCATGTATAATAGAAACATCAATTCCTGGGGTTTGTTGACACAATTTTGGACAAGAAATGTTTCCTCGTCTGAAGGTCTTTCTTTTATTAGGTGTCACGGAGCACACCTGGGCCAGTAGTCCCGTGCAGACGAGAAACGTTTTTGAACTGGCTGAACCGGGGGATGAGGCTTGTTACAGTTGAGCTTGTCCATTGGAGCGTTATGCTGTTACACTCCATAGGCTTCAGAAAGCTTTGCCTTTTGGATTATGACACCATCAATCAAGTCACTGGGTATTAAAAGGAACTCATAAATCCTTGCCGTCATCCTCAGTACTTAACTACAAGAATGCCAGGAAAGCTGAATTTAGCCCTACAAAATGCCAGCATCGGTTTTCAGTGATGAGCTCTGTTTATTGTGTTACTCTGAGCCCGTCAGAGAGCATTTGTTTTTAAATTGATTAACTCAAGTGCTGCATAATCACAGCTAAATGAAATAATTGGAAATAAGTGAATTGTCTCAGTGGAAGATTGGCCCGGAGAGCGGACAAAAGATAGTCGTTGCTAAACGAATCACTTCTAGGATGTGGTGACGGGGGAAACCTGAATACGCTCTCAGGGAAATCCTGCGTTTGTTTTTCATAAACAGATGGACGACTGAGACCACAGTCATGCAACATTTGCTTTGCTGATATATAAATGAAGGATAAGCAAGAAATTGTGAAATAATTGTAAACAACATGGAGTTCTGTCTCAAACTGTTTCTGGCTCACTCACTTTCTGGCCATACAAGGGTTGTTTTTTCAAAACAAAAATGTTCCAGACAATGCATAAATCCAAGCAATATGATGTTTCTAGTAGGTCAATTGACACATATTTAATGAGAATGTAAAGCTTAGACCTTCTGGGTTACTGTTGGCCAGATTGAACATTACATCAAAGCAAACAGATGTGCGTGTTTCCAGTAGTTCTTATGTCATTTCCAACATCATCTAGTGGTGATTTGATGTGATTGCTGACAGTTCATAATGGAGCCTATACTGAAAAATAATGATTACGACTGTGATCAACAACAATCCAGTTTTGGGAGAAGTTTGTGAAACTAAAGTAGCAGTTGGGGTTGTTGAGTGTTAAATGAACACAGATTGCATTAAGATGTTTTCTTTTACTCATTTAGGACACACAGCAGTGGCTTTGGAGTTGGAAATGACAGAAACTGACAAACAAGCTTGTTTTAAGCTAAAAGTAACTGCAACCACCCCTGCTCCTAATTTCCATCATGCATGTGATATGATTTGTCGCTGCAACAAGCGTAGACATGCCCAGCATATGGCAGTATATCATCATTTTAATTTAGTGGGTTACAAGATGATAACATTTGTTGTTTTCAAGTCATTGTGCATTTTACAGGCTACATGCCTTGGCTTTTCAAACCCTAGATATAAAATGTTGGACTTTTTTAATATACTAGGTAATGGTACATGTGGGCATGAAGGCAGTAACCTGTGACTGACCTTGCTAAGGCACTTCTGGAATCCACCTTGGTATGTGCCACATTTGGTCCATATCAAGTTGAAAATCAAACTCTTTTACCTTTTCCATAGTATATATTTTTAACTGCAATTTTGGGGCCAAGCTTCACTGACATACCACGTCTGGTCCAAATCAGTTAAAGGACCTTGGAGGAGTAGGCCAACAAACAGACAAGATATGTGACCTTAACCCAAATGATTGACATTTGGCAAATTTGACCTTGCTGGGAAATTCCAAAATCCACCTCAATGTGTTCCACATTTTGTGTATATAAGTGTGAAAATGTACAATTCTGGACCTTAGACAACAATAACCTTGACTTCAATGACTGACCTTTGGCAACTTCTATCTTACCTGGGCAATTCCAGATCCCACCTCCATGTGTGTTCTACTTTTTATGAATATCAGGGTGATAAACATCCATTTTAACCTTTGACTCCAAGAAACCTATCCCAGTGATTGACCTTTGGCAACTTCTATCTTACCTGGGCAATTCCAGATCCCACCTCCAAATGTGTTCTACGTTTTATGAATATCAGAGTGAAAACATCCATTTTAACCTTTGACTCCAAGAAACCTATCCCAGTGGTTGACCTTTGGCAACTTCTTTCTTACCTGGGTAATCTCAAGGTGGGCGTCTCAAGGTGCTAACAGGTTAAAACCTTTCAACCTGTTAACACCTTGAGACAGAATTAGTTCACCCTAAGGACATGATCCCTAGTTACAAACAGAGCAATGTAGTGTATTCTATCAGATGTCAGGAAAACTGTAATGAACACTACATAGGTGAGACTAACCCCCAATCTCAATTCTCTTTTGTACCCCTTCCCCTTCCCCTTGGCCCTACCCCTACCCTACGCCTACCCCTTTAAAACAAGGGGTAAGGTGAAGGGGTATGCCTCTAGCCCTATGAATTAAGAAACCCCTCCGCCTTAGGAGAAAAAAAAACTGCCGTCTTCACTGTTTGTTAACATGGCAACCGAAATGCAACTTGTTGCAGTAGCCTGTTTGCTCTTTTGTTTTCTCGCCTTTCTGCGTAAATGCAAAGAAATAGAAGATGTTGCATATTTCTTTGACGCATTGCAATCATGTCATGTTAATTAATTAAATAAATTTGTCATTTATAATAATAATTAATAGTATTAATAATTAATTGATTAGTAATTTATTAATGTTAATGTGATACTAGTAATTAATCAATAATAATTAATATTCTTTTATTAATCATTAATTGATTGATTAGTAATTAATGAATTAGTAATTAAAATAATTTATGATAATAATTTATTAATTTATATAGTGCCAAATCACGACTAATCGCCTCAAGGCGCTTCACAAACATTTAAAAGCAGAATAAAATGAAATAAGATTAAAACACAATAAAAAAATTTAAAACATAAATAAGTAAAAGAAGTAAAATAATAAAAATAATATAAAATACTAAATGGCAAAACAGGAAAACAATTTATTTATTTAAAATAAATAAACATGAAATATATCAGTCTGTGTGCAATGATTGTATACATTATACAAGTTTCACTTTTTGAATGGAATTACTGAAATAAATCAACTTTTTCATGATATTCTAATTATATGACCAGCACCTGTATGTATGTTCTGGGCTGCATCTAGTTCGGTTAATATTTCTTTTTCAAATTCTCCCATTTTTTGCATCCAGCTCTATTTCCTTTAGAAATTTCCTTGACAAATAATAGCAGTCTATTAGGACGTCAGGTTATGTATTACACATATACATGTGCATCTGTATATATTTTCCAACTTATTTCCATTGATGAAACTTCTCATTTTCTGCCTGAAAGTTTATTAGGTGTCGAGTGTGTTCAGGGCTCCCTGTTTGTTTACTAAATACACACACGTGTTACAGACCTTGAAATCCAACAGCAGGGGTTGATATTATACAAAGATTTATGAACATACAAATTAACGTGCTTATCCTTTATCATGATTTTCTCCATTGTGAGATATAAAAGTGTCTTACTGTAGCGTTCGTGTGTATGCGCATTATAACGCCTCAGCGCACGAGCGACGTTACGATATTCCTCAGAACGACAATATATGCAACATGCATCCAGCAGCACACATGTTGCTGTCATAGACAACTGCCTGTAAAGTTTTTTGGCAAGTTATAACTTTCTAAACAGCTTTCTAAACAACTTTCTAAATTTGTAATGAAAGCCACTTCATTTGTGCGGCTCTTTCGGCGCCATGTTTGTTTTTTCGGAGAGAGCGGTAAGCTCCTCCTACCCCTCCAAACAAAGTGTGTATCCAGATTCACTCCAAACGGAGGGGTTTGAAGCCCTCCGCCTACCCCTCCGCCTCGCTACTAAAAGAGAATTGAGACACCCCTCTGTCTCTCGTGCCCGCGCAAAATGGAGGGTAAGGGGTAAGGGGAAGGGCCAAGGGGTAGAATTGAGACTCAGCCTAAGCAGCCGTTGCACAAAAGCCTATACCAGCACCGCAGAGAGGGCGCCAGTGGACCTCAGTCTGCAGTTCATCTCCACCTTAAAGACACTAACCACACGTTTGAGGACAAGGAAGTTAAAATCTTACCCAGAGAAAAGAAATGGTTTGAGAGAAGAGTGAAGGAGGCACTGTTTGTGAAACAGTTGAAACCCAGCCTTAACCGGGGAGGGGGTCTAAGACACGCTTTGTCCCCTGTTTACAATGGGGTACTCAGGTCAAAGCAGTTTCAGTCTTTTGTTCATGGTAATGAGTCATTCACGTCATCAGGAGAGTCGTCATGAGAGCCGTCAGGAGAGGCGTCAGTCCTATCGTTAGGAGGGACAGCTACCCTGTCATTAGGGTGCTAACTAGAGCACAATAGGTGCTAATTGGAGCAATTGTTTAGTCACTAGCCAATAGCAGTCTGCCTCTCGGTAGGAGGGGTCTGGTTAGGTTCAATTCACAAAACGAATATACAGGAAATGCTGTTGGTGCACAGGACAGGAGGGTCGCCAGATTTTGTAGCTTCTGTTATTCTTCTCTACAAGAGTCAAGACATCAAATTTGGTGGAAATCAGCCAACAGACATGGGAGGAGTATGGGAATAAACAACCAAAAATCTGGCCTTAAGCTCCACTGACTTTGACCTTTGCCAAAACAACCCCCTTAAGGGCAATTTTGGGGTCAGCCTACAAGGACACAGCAGGTTTGGTGTTAATTGGCCCAAAAACCAAATGGGAACAAACACACGCACAAATATTTCTAAAATAATGGCATGATGATTTCACAGCTTACCTTGACAGTGTGTGAGGTTCAGCCTTTTAAAACCTTTCGTACACTCCACTTGTCCGTTGGCGATCACCGCGTAAGCTGCAAAAAGAACAGAAAGGGACGGCACAACTTTATTAGAATAAAATGTCCTGTCATTCCAGCGACTCTGTGCCACAAAGTGTTGCATTCACAGCAAAGCCAAAAGAGGAGCCGTAGGAGGGGACCGTATAACTTACAGATGTGAGCATCTTGGCAAGAAGAAAAATGAGGGGGACTAACTGCTGGGCCCCGGGGACCTCGCAGTGAGTGCATGGAAAAGGATCCCCATCAAATGCATTTATCTGACGGTGCTGCCATCCAGCAGAATGGAGGGATAACACTCGACGTCATTTGTAATCATATTACTAATACCTCTCCTCAACCCGGGGGGACAGACGAAGGAAGTGGATATTATCATAAACATGCTGAGGAAGCCTATGTGACAGGCCTGACCTTTATCATCAGCACAGTGCAAATCTACTTTAAATGAGAGGCTAATGCTTTAACTGTGAGCCCCAGGAATGATGGTTAGTGTCGAAGTTAGAAAGCGGCTACGCACAAACCGTTGCCAAAGTAATAAAAAAATCACACAGTGTGTGACTCAGGTGTGTGTATTACATGTTCGTGGGATGATTGCAGTCATAACTAATGTATGTCTGTTAAGCCAGTGACCTGGCAGCGCAGTGACATTAGTGTCAGTTGGCAACCATTCGTTTATTGAGCGGTGAGGTCACTCTGGCTATCATGAGACAACAAGAGAGCATTTGTATCGGAGACGGGAAACGAGTAGCGTCTACAGGCTGGACTACCATTTGGAATGCTTCTATTAGTTATAGATTTTCATGTTTTTCTTCAGTACAATTTAGGCAGCACCTTTGAGCACTGGGTAGTTTTCAGAAGACGTCATCCTGCCAACTTCAAGGTTGTGGCTTTTGCTTGCTACATGTGGTTTTTAATGTAGAATCATCTGCTTCTTCTTGGCCAAGCGGTAAGCTTCAATGGCCCAAAATGAGGCACAAGAAGAAGAAAAAAAAGTTTTTTTCACTTGAGGCTGCACATTTCCATAGAAACCCATGTTAAAATGCCCAGCTTTAGAGCATAAATAAACATGTTTGCAGCCTGGTACAAAAAACAGTTATGGTCTCTGTAGCTAGTGTCACCCTCCATGATAACTGTACAGAGGTGCATTTTTGAAAAAACTCCTTAGTTTAAAATGTTTTCATCCATAATCTTTTGAATAATTAGGGGTGTGACCAGTTTGAGTGACAGCTCAACTCCAGCAGCGCAGCTGTGACTGCTAGTTGTTGTGGGGGAGCGTGCCTGTTCTTTCTGAGCATTTTATTACAAATATCTGTAATAATATGGCTCGCTATGTGTTTAACTGTCCTCATGGATCATCTAAGATGTTTACGCTCCAGTATTTCCTGCGATTTTTGTCTTGTTTAATTTTGGATGCAAACATTGTTAGCACTTTTAGCAACAATCGGAAGCATCATGATGTTAGGTCCAGTTAATCTGTGATTACTGAGAAAATAAGTGGGTCATAATTTTTAATGCCCACACCAATGGCACACGTTATGGGAACCACCATCCAGTCCCCAAGAATATGATTTAATAAACACCTGAACCAGGGTTGGTCTATTAGCTTAGCTTGTTTGGTTACTCTTAAGATGGTGGGGGTGTGTTCATGCTTCATTTGTCTCAGTTATGTCATGTAGGGTGTCACGCAAACGCTACTTCTTTATCCAAAATATGATGGCTGGGAAGTAGGCAAAGTAAACGCTGCCAACATGGCGTCACGCAGAGCAGGTGGCTGGGGTTTTATCAACTTTATCTTTATGTTCTCCACTTTCTCATGGAGGTAGAGTTTATGAACAACGTTGTGGTCTTCAGCCTATCATATCAATGGTGTACGCGTGGTGCATGTGTTAGCATGCGTGCTGTTTTAGTGGCGTGCAAGGGGCGACCGTGTGATGACTAAAATTGAGTTTAGGCACCCTGGAGAGTGTCGACAAACATGTGGCATTGTGTGAAGTGTTTGTGGCGGATAGTGGTGAGCGCCTTGTGAGGTCTACACGCCGCTAAACACCACAAACATGCCATCTGTGTGAGCGGGGCTTTACTGTGTATTTGTGAGGCTTGCACAATAACCAGTGAGCTAAGAGTTTGAACGTAGCACGTTGGAGTGACTTTGGAACTTTGGAGTGATGTTGTGATTTGCCGATGCATAAAAAAAACTTAATAGAAATTGAGAAAAATAAGAAAAACAGTTCTGCCTAAAAACATTGCTGTCACTTATTTCATTTTAGTGGTGTGTTTAGATTTCTCCTTTTCTCATCTATGTTGAATGTTTGAGCCCTAAAGGGGGTAAAGTTATGTCTAATCTACTTTGATACATTTTTGTACCAAAAATCTGACATATGTTTAAAGAGAAAACATGGCTTGTTTTCCACTCACACAGAACAGAATGACGAATGAAAAATGTCACAGAATCGCCAAAACAAATAACCTGACGGTACCAAAGTATAGTTCTCTTTGAACTCACTGCCGCAGCAATGCAGGAGTGAAAACAGCGGTGATGCATTTAAGAAAGTATAGCCACAGCTTCGCCAGCTAAGAAAACATATTTCTTCCGCTGGCAGAGTGGTCCGGGAATGTGAGAAACGGCATTCCAGCTGACTGCAGAGCTGAATGACAGAGGGCTGGACCAGACAAGATCCCCAAGTAATAGTCAACCAGTCTCCCCATCTAAGATTGGCACTATTCAAGTACCTGCCATATCCAAAAATACTTCAATCATGCAATAAACCACAAGTGTTGTTTTTTATTATGTTTTCATCGCATCCATCTGGAAGCCTGTCCGCCCATCCAAGTGTAAACCTTTTGTTTCAGCACCATAAAGAACATCTTATCTGACTGAAACCATTTCTTGGTGGTGTATTGGGGAGGCTAGAGGAAGGTTTCTTTCAAAACATTGGCGTCATCTGTTAGCCAATATAACCATTAGTGGTGGCATCTTGATTTTTGTTTGTACAAAATAAATGAAGAATGCCTCATCTCATTAAAACTTTCTAGGTGGTGGGATGAGGAGGCTAGATGAGGCTTCCTCTTGAAAATGGCCACCATCCGTTATTCAATATGGCCGCTATGGGCGCCATCTTGATTTTTGTTTCCGCGCAACAAGAAAATAACTTGCATGACTTAAACCAGGGGTTTTCAACATGTGGGAGAGTGAGCCCCCCTCAGAGAACAAATGCATAGCTGCACCCCCCCCCCCCCCACCGACTCGCATACACACAATTTTAACTTCTTCATGTTTCTTTTTATTCTTTTACGTTTTTAAGGAAGTGTCTATGTATTTACACATTTTACAGCCTTTGTAAACATTTTAAGCAAATTTTTAAAGAACTTTCTATTCTTTCACACATTTTAAACCCTTTTCAAACACTTTAAGTGTTTTTCCAAAAACTTTCTATTCTTCTATTTTTACCTTTTGTCATATTTTAAAACACATTTTTTAACATTTAACCAACTCTCTGTGTTTTTAAATGTCTTTGACATACCTAACACATTTTAACATAAATAATATTAATTAAACTTTTATACATATTTAGTCTCTCAATTAGTCTCACCTCTTGTTTAGTGTGAGCAATCAGTCTGGGTCTTTGACACGCACAGGCGACAGATCGTCCTCTACTTTCTTCTTTTTTTGGTTGCTCCAAACTCTGTCTTCTCACTGGTAGAGTTACACACTAAAAATGTATCCATTTTGCTCCTGGCATGTTAACTAACAATGTTTTCTTTTTCCTTTTTTCTCCCTTTCTTCTTTTGTTGGTTAACAGTGTTTACAGTTATTTTTTGGGGCACACCTCACAGTTTGAAAAGCACTGACTTAAACCATTTCTTTGTGGCGTATCAGGGGAGGCTAGAGGAAGGTTCCTTTCAAAAAAAATGTGCGTCACCTGTTAGCAAATATGGCCATTATTTACGGCATCTTGATTTTTGTTTCTACAAAATAACTGAAGATTGCCTCATCTCACTGGAAACATTTCTTGGTGGTGGACTGGGGGAGGCTAGAAGACGCTTCCTGTTGAAAATGGCCGTCATCTGTTATCCAATATGGCCACTATGGACGCCATCTTGATTTTCGTTTCAGCACAATAATCAAGAATCATCTTTCTTGGTTGAAAACATTTCTTGGTTGTGTATTGGAGGAGGCTAGAGGAAGCATCCTTTTTGAAAATTAGGATAAATACACAACATACCAATTGTAAAGTGGCAACCTTCCGCTATAGAAATAATTTATAGACTTCATCATCACCGCTACTATAAAACCATACAGTTTAACATTGGCGGAGGGCATCTGCCAGGCTTTGCTTTGCTGTTGTTTCTGTTTCCTTCTTTTCCCCACATAGGCGATAAGCTGGCAAATGGAAAGAATTAGCTGTGAACTTGCACACACAAAACATTTAGTGGGTCTAAATTTATGGAGGATCCAGTAATGGTAGGCAGTTCAAAATCTAAGCATCCTATAACTAAAATACTGACTAGAATATGTACCTCATCATGCATTTCTGAGAATATAAGAACCAAGATGTTCTGTTATTTTCCTGCTGGGACTCACTGAATCTTGAAGGATCCGTGTGCCTGAAGGTTGACAGAGCAGAAGTGAGTCAGATTGAAAGAGGCAACCGGGAAAAGGGGGATCTGTGTTAAAGTGACGGCCCTGTTCCTGTCTGCCCACCTCATCCTTCTCCACAACGTCCTAATCCCCTTCCATAGTTTCTGAGTAATGAGCTGTTGTGGTCAGGTGGTGGGCATGCCCTCTTGCGGGGACGAGATCAGGGAAAGTCTGGCCTGAGTGACAGCAGGACGCACAAGCCAAGGGGAGCTCAGCGGGTGGAGGTCCACAAGTCTCAATAAAGCTTATTATTAGGAAGCAGTGAGGACTTCTGCAAACTGAGGCATAGCTCATTTCAGAAGAGATTTTGCCAAAGTTGTGTGCAGCTGTTAACCCTCATATCTTAAAATAATACACTGACAGAACAGTTATGCTAAACTTTAACACGTATCTTTGGCGTGATTCCAAAGACAGCATAGGCTTTAAAATTTAATTTGCACGTAGGCTTTAACTGGGCAGATTGTGGACCACACTTCCTCATGAGTGAAGTGAAACTAACAATGCGTGTTATCAGAGTTCAGCACTGTAGATCTTTATTGGCCCCGTGGGCCAAACTGTTTGCAGCGAGCCTCATATAGTCAGGCAGCTGCCGAGACCCGACCCGTAGAGGTCATCAATGGGCCGGCAAAACACTGGTAGCCTTCTCCAGGACACATTTATTATAATGTAAAGAAAAATTTAGCCGGTTGGCCAGAGAAGGTCTGCAGGAAAGTATGTGGAGTCAGAGACACTTATATCAGCCAAAACTGAGAATTTCAAGCAAATGGTTAAGCACATTTTATTTGACAGAAATGGTTCTGTTCTTTAAGGAAAAGCTCAGAGAATCTCAGAAGAATTTGTTCGGAGAACTAACTAAACCCCCACAATCCCCAGCAACAACCATGTCAAAATAACGACTGGCAGCGCAAAAGACGCTGGATAATCTCTGCTAAAACCAAATTAGGCCTGTTTACGATGTGGTGCAATAAAATGCTTATTAGCGTAAATGGAAAATAACAAAACAAAACGGAATGCAAACATCCCAAATGATCACTGGACAAAAAAATGAAAGACGCATGAATGAACAAAGAACAAGGACTAAACCACTTCACCCCATTTCTGGGAAACAGTTAAAGTGTGCTACAATCCGTGGTTGACCTTAATTTATATATACAACAAAAAGCCGGACACAACAAATCTGCAACAGCAGCAAAATGAGGTAATGGCACGAGAGACTGAAAGCAATCAGGATAATGATGGGAAGAAGGTGATGAGTTTTGATCAGTGTTGGGGAGTAATTACTTACATATAATTCCAAATGAATATCAATGTAATCCCTTACAGTTACTGAGAAAAAAAAAATCTAATTAATTACAAAAAATGTGATTGTAATCCCTTACAGTTACTGAGAAGAAAAAAATCTAATTAATTACAAAAAATGTGATTGTAATCCCTTACAGTTACTGAGAGAAAAAAAAAATCTAATTAATAAAATAAAATGTGATTGTAATCCCTTACAGTTACTGAGAAAAAAAAAATCTAATTAATTACAAAAAATGTGACTGTAATCCCTTACAGTTACTGAGAAAAAAAAATCTAATTAAATTCCAAAATAAATGTAATTGACTTTTAAAGCCAGACTGAAGACACACTTGTTTTCCCTGTTCTATCATTAGTATTTTATATGATTGTGTCTTCTTTTATTCCTTTTATTTATTTTACTCCTTTTACTTATTTATGTTTTACTCACTCACTCATCATCAACCACTTTTCCAGGTTCGGGTCATGAGGGCAACAGCTCCAGCAGGGGACCCCAGACTTCCCTTTCCTGTGCCACAATGACCACCTATGACTGGGGGATCCCGAGGCATTCCCAAGCCAGTGTGGAGATATAATCTCTCCACCTAGTCCTGGGTCTTCCCCGGCATCTCCTCCCAGATGGACATGCCTGGAACACCTCCCTTGGGAGGCACCCAGGAGTCATCCTTACCAGATGCCCGAACCACCTCAGCTGGCTCCTTTCAACGCGAAGGAGCAGCGACTCTACTCCGAGCACCCCACGGATGACAGAACTTCTCACCCTATCTCTAAGGGAGACACCAGCCACCCTCCTGAGGAAGCCCATTTCGGCCGCTTGTACCCGCGATCTAGTTCTTTCAGTCATGACCCAACACTCATGACCATAAGTGAGAGCAGGAACGAAGATTGACCAGTAGATCGAGAGCTTTGCCTTTTGGGTCAGCTCCCTTTTCATCACAACAGTATGGTAGAGCGAATGCAATACCGCCCCTGCTGCGCCGATTCCCCCGGCCAATCTCATGGTCCATCATCCCTTCACTCGTGAACAAGACCCCGAGGTACTTGAACTCCTTCACTTGGGGCAAGGCCGTATTCCCTCCCTGGAGTAGGCAATCCATCCATTTCCTGCTAACCATGGCCACACATTTAGAGGTGCTGATCCTCATCGCAGCCGTTTCACACTTGGCTGCAAACTGATCCAGTGAGTCTTGGAGATCACCGGCCGATGAGCAACAGGACCACATCATCTACAAAAAGCAGTGATGAGACCCTGAGCCCACCAAACCGGAAACCCCCTCCCCTCGACTACGCCTCCCAGGCACCTCCCACCGTATCTCCCGGGTACCTGATCATATGTCTTCTTCAAGTCCACAAAACACATGTAGACTAGGTGAGCATACTCCCAGGCACCTTCCAGGATCCTTGTGAAAGTAAAGAGCTGGTCAGTTGTTCCACGACCAGGACGGAACCCACATTGTTCCTCTTCAATCAGAGGTTCAACTATCGCCCAAACCCTCCTTTCCAGCACCCTGGAGTAGACTTTACCGGGGAGGCTGAGTAGTGGTGATGCCCTGTAGTGGCACACACTCTCTGGTCCCCCTCTTTTTAAATATGGGGGCGACCACCCCAGTTTGCCACTCCTTAGGCACTGTCCCAGACCTCAACGCAATGTTGAAGAGATGTCTCATCCAAGACAATCCCTTCACACCCAGAGCCTTCAGCATTTCTTGGACGGATCTCATCAACCCCTGGGGCCTAGTCACTGCGGAGTTGTTTGACTACCTCAGTGACTTCCACCAGGGAAATGGATAAAAATTTATGTTTATGTTAATTGTATGTTTATGTTAGAAGATGGCGTGTACGTTCGTGTTTGCACGGATGGCGGCTTGTTCAACCTATCTCGGCTACGTGCGAAGTCGCAGACCTATATCAGGCTTGTTCGTGATCTGCTTTTCGCAGATGATTGCAGTTTGTTCGCCCATTCAGAGCAGGCTCTACAGCGACTCATGAACACATTTGCATCTGCTGCTACAAGCTACAGTCTCACAATCTTTGTGAAGAAAGTGAGGTGATGTACCAACCACCACCGGATCGCGTGCAGCAGGAAAGCCCGTCAATATTACTTAATGGAGAGATTTTGAAGATGACGGAAGCCTTCACGTATCTCGGGTCTGTGTTGACGTTGTCGAAAACTGCATCTCGAAAGCTAGTCAATCTTTTGGCAGGTTGTGTGAGAGAGTGTGGTCGAGTCATAACATCACGGCAGAGGCTAAGTTAGTGCTCTATCGCGCTGTTGTTATAAGTGTCCTACTATACGCATCAGAAACATGGACACTGTACACCAAAGACATACGCAACATGAATCGTTTCCATCAACGATGCATGCGAACAATTCTTAAAATCGACTGGCAGGGCCATGTGACTGACGACGAAGTATGCAAATGATGTAACTTACCAGAGATGGCCGTGCTTTTAAAAAGTCGACTGCTGAAATGGACAGAACACGTTATCAGGATGGACGAGTGCTGCCTACCGAAATCTCTGCTCTACGGAGAACTTGCTATTGGAAAGCGCAATACCGGATGACCAAGATTGTGCTACAAGGACACCATCAAGGCTGCTGCAAAGGAATGTCAAATCGACAATGTCGAAACAGCTGCGCTCGATCAAGTTAAATGGCGTGAGAGAGTTAGGATAGGCACCGAACTCATGCAGAAGCAAAGGATTGAAGCAAGAAGACAAAAGCACCTGCGCAGAAAGAATCTGGACGAAGCAAAGCAGACCGGTTACACATGCGCCACACGTGGCAGGCCCTGCAAAGGTAGCGCTGGTCTGTTGGCACATGCGAGACTGAAGCACCATGCCGCAGAACTTCACAACTGACGATGGCCGAATCAGCCCTACGTGCCAAGAGATGTTTATGTTAATTGTTAATTTATGTTATATTATTTATGTTTTAAAATTTTTATTGTGTTTTAATCTTATTTCATTTTATTCTGCTTTTTAAATGATGGTTGTGAAGTGCCTTGAGGCAACTAGTCGTGATCTGGCGCTATATAAATTAATAAATTATATAACTTATGTTAAAATGTTGGCAACTGCATTGCAGAGATTACATTTTTATTTAATAGAAAAAAAATCAATTGTGTTAAACATTCATGTTGCTTTCCATCTTTGCTGTGCAGGAATGGTATATTTCTGAAAAACATGGTTCAACAAATGCCGCTGAGTCAAAACTGATTGGCCCTTATTTTGAATTTGCACCAGAACATTATGTCTGCTAAGCAACCTGTCTCAGTGTTGACAATTTAGCAACTGTTTCGCTAGATTTAGCAAATTTCTGGCCTTCCCTCATGTCAGATATTACAACAACACTCACATTACTGTGCATGAATGAACACAAATGCTCCAGTAGTTGGGTGTTATGGTTAAATGCTTCAGTTCACATCCATCCATCCTAAAATACTTTTCAAGTCTATATAGTATGAAGTATTTTATTTATTTTTTGAGCAATAAAAAGAAAGCTTTGATATGAACAGTACTGAGCACTCCCTTCTCAGCACTGTTGCAAAGGCCTTGGCCCATGTTGCCTTAGCGCATCTACAGACCTTGGCCTCCATGTTTACCCAGAGTTCCAGTGCTGCTTTCGAGCTGGGAGGTCTACCATGGACATGATCTTTTCAATACGCCAGCTGCAGGAGAAGTGTCAAGAGAAGCAAATGCCACTCTACATCGCCTTCATCAACCTGACCAAGGCTTTTGACTTGGTCAGTCGAAGCGGACTCTTCAGGCTCCTGAAGAAGATCAGCTGTCCCCCAAAACTCCTCGCAGTGGTCTCTTCGTTCCATGAAAACATGCACAGTACAGTTTGCTTCAATGGCGCAACAACAGAGGCCTTCCCAGTTAGCAGTGGGGTGAAACAGGGCTGTGTTCTTGCACCGACGCTCTTCAGAATCTTCTTCTCCATGCTCCTCCAGTACGCCTTGAATGATTGCAGCAAGGGAGTGTACATTCACACCAGGGCCAACGGCAAGCTCTTCAACATTGCCCAACTTCACTCCAAGACCAAGGTTGTGGAGGTACTCATCCGTGAGATGCTCTTTACCGATGATGCAGCCTTGACATCACACTCCGAAGACGGTCTGCAGCAGCTTGTTAGTCGCTTCTCTCACGCATGCAAGGAGTTCAGACTGACCATCAATCTGAAGAAGACAAACATCATGGCGCAGGACACAGTTGCCCGCCTAACATTGACATTGATGGGTACAGCCTGGAAGTCATAGAGCACTTCACATACCTTGGGACAACCATCTCTAACTCACTATCCATTGTTGTAGAGGTGAACAGCAGGATTGCAAAGGCAGCACCAGTTATGGCAAGACTAAGCCACAGAGTCTGGAACAACTCCAGCCTCACTGAGAAGACAAAACTGCGCGTCTATCAGACCTGCATGCTCAGCACACTCCTCTAAGGTAGAGAGGCATGGACCGCCTACGCCAGACATGAGAAAAAGCTCAACAGCTACCATCAGAGGTGCCTTAGACAAATTCTGCATATCGGATGGCAGGACAAAGTGCCCAACACAGAGGTCTTAGAATACGCCAACATGAGCAGCATGTTCACCATTCTTGGCGAAAGGCGCCTTCGTTGGCTTGGCTATGTCAGGAGAATGGACCTGGGCTGCATACCTAAAGATCTACTGTACAGTGAGCTGGCAGAAGGCACTCGTTTGACTGGTTGACCACACCTATGCTTCAAGGATGTCTGCAAGAAGGATATAAAAATGTGCAGCATCGATGTCAACACGTGGGAGCAGTGTGCAGAGAGCTGTGCAGCCTGGCGCCTTACTGTCAGAACAGGTGCACAGAGGGCTGAGCAGGAGAGGAACCAAGGTCTTGCTGAGCAACGAGCTAGGATGAAGGCGCGACAGCGGCAGTCTCAGTAGGCATCACAGTACACGTGCAACAAATGCAGCAGAGATTGTCACTCATGCATTGGACTGATAAGTCATTTGCGCAGGTGCAGATAGAAAACAAGACAAAAATGTCCTGGATATTTGTTTTGTTAGCTGTGTCGGTAGCACGACCCAAGCGGAGGGTCACCCCTTTGAGTCTGGTCTGCTTGAGGTTTCTTCCTCAAATCATCAGAGGGAGTTTTTCTTTACCACTGTCGCTTGTGTGCTTGCTCTAGGGGTTGGTAAGGTTAGACCTTATTTCTGGCAGCTTTGTTGTGATTTGGCAAAATCTAAATAAAATAAATTAAAATTGAATTTTAAAAAATGACTGACTGGAAAGTCACTAAGGGCCCTTGGGCAAGGTCTTTAATCCCCTATTGCTCCTGGTGTGTAGTGAGCGCCTTGTATGGCAGCACCCTGACATCGGGGTGAATGTGAGGCATAATTGTAAAGTGCTTTGAGTGTCTGATGCAGATGGAAAAGCGCTATATAAATGCAGTCCTTTTACATTTATTTACCATTTACCATTTATTTACCATTCCCACTGTTGCCAAGTGCTTGCTCATAGGGGGTCGTTTTGACCATTGGGGTTTTTTGTAATTATTATATGGCTTTTGCCTTACAATATAAAGTGCCTTGGGGCAACTGTTTGTTGTGATTTGGCGCTATATAAATAAAATTTATTTGATTTGATTTGATTTAAAAAGTGTAAAAAAAACCAAACAAACAAAAAAGCAAAAAAAGCAAAAAAAAAAAAAAAGTGGATGCAACACCATCATCTCCCGCAGACGGACGGATGCCAGGAGGATTTGAACCCACTGCAGATTTATCATCAGCAACCACAATAAGGCATTTAAGAGTGATGTACATCTTTGTAGGTCAACAAGAAACAGGCAGTGGTATGGATCAGTGATCTCAAGAAATGCATCCATAGTGTCACCACCATGACATTTAAAGGGATTAAATCTCACTCTGGCCTGTAACCAGTCATTGCATAGAGGAACTTCATGTCATTTCAATGACAGACACTGTCACCCTTCACAAACACATTTCATGTCTCCATCTAATTGGCCTGTGAGCCAGAGGCCAACGTTGAGCTAACTGCTACCACTTAAGGGAACTAAACAACACTTACAATCCCGTCTCATTATACCATGTATCTACACAAAATGTACGATGCCATCCCAGGGTAAGCAGTAAGGGGTCAGTGAAGGATTACACAGGGGTCACCATTAAAAAAAGCTCCAAATGTAGTTAAAAGTATACTGCATAATTTGTCTGACTATAGGGATTTCAAAAAGGTATAGAGTGGACTATCTATGACTGAATGTTATGGAGTTATGAGGTAAAAGCAGTAATAAATATGGTATTTGATAGAAATAATGTAGTTTTCAATATGATTAGAGTATTTCCAAATGTTGCTCCCTGTGTAATCCTCCATAGAGCCCTTCCCGCCTATAGCTGCCACCCTGGGATGGCCACCATACATTTTTTGTGTTGGCTGTGGTATACTGAGGCTGAATTGTAAGTGTTACTTTGTCCTCTTAACCAGGACAGAAAACCTGCTTGGCTCCTGAACTAAATGGTGTTATGAAGACTACTGGCAACTCTGTACATCCTGATATGAAAATTCTAAATTCTTTGAATTTTCTGACTGGCAGGGTGTCCTAAATCCACGCTCAATGAAACCCTTTAGTCCTTTTCTAATATGAAAGCAAACTATGTTCCAAATTAAACATCGCCTGAGTGTATTCCAGCTAAGCAGAGCTTATGCAAAATGAGAGAAAGCAGGCTGAAAGAAGAAAAGTCAGATGGATTCCTGAGCTGTACAGAAATTTCATTTGCTAATTTGGTATAATCATTCTGTGGACCACCCGGCCCCAGATTGTTCTTCTAAGACGATTGAGAGGCCCGGTCCATCAATCACAGGCTCGGAGCTTTTTACCAGCATCCCCATGGACCTGCCTGGGAGACGGCTTCAGTGTTGGGCTTATCCCCCTTTAACTGGCCTGAAAACGTGTGGGAGACAGAGGGAGGAGGGAAGGATGCCATCAAGGGACAGCAAAAGGACACAGCCTTTCTTTCCTTTTTATTGGCAACCGTGCTGCAGCAAAACAACCAACGCCCAAGCCAAGACCTCCTTGGAACCATTTCCAGCAATTTACTTTCTGACATGCCGCCATGGGACATCATGGTGCCATGGAGAGGGAACCAAGGGCAAATGGAGCTCTTTAATCACCATGGGGGTTTAAGGGTCTTTAAATTCTCAAAGATGGCAATGCTGTCTTTCCTTAACCTTTGAGCCAATGCTTGATTGGAACAAACAGCTTAAAAGGAAGTGATTTGCTTCCAGAACAGAGTACCTCCTTGGCATATGACACATTCGCTACTCCATGTCACTGCCTCTGTAAATAATGCTTCCCAGCTACTGAATCAAAGCGAAATCAGCGATGGCACATGGATCTAATATTAACATCCTCCTGCTGACACAGACATAATGCACAAGCTATGAGATATTTGTTCAATCATGACCAGTCTAAAGGGGTAGGGCAAGAACCGGGCGCATGTGAAGCTAAAACAAAAGGCTTTGGTGAAGGGATTCATTTATTTTTCTGCTACATTAATTCTTTACTCGAAACACACTTCCCATTGTTTGTAATCACGCAACTACGCATTTTACATCTCTGTTTGCAGTTTTGACCATCTCTCTTGACTCACCTCTCCAAGACGCTGATGGCAGTGTGAAGCGGATCAACCACACATTCAAAGCAGACCCACATTCTGAAATAATCTCCAGTTGACTGTGGAATATTAACCACCTGGGACAGTTCACAAAGAAGACATGCCTAGTCCAATAAAAATATGCTTAACTTATCTTGTATCCAATTAAGACATCAACACAACTATCATATCCGCATGCCTAAAACTGGGATTAATGTCTCATAGTAGTTAGGTATACTCAGCCCTGATTAGCCACAGTTGCTGCCCAACTAATAGGTTCCATCGCTCGAGTGGTGAGGGGATAACGCTAAGTCAATATCAATGATTCAAAAGCTGCCAATGATGTAACGTCTCTATCTAATCACCTTGAGAAGCTGTTCCAGTGCATCTGCTCTTTTATTGCCTGCTTTTATGACAAAGTCATTTCATTTATGGGTTTTTCCTTTTCTTTTTTTTTTTGGCCATTAACAAGTATTTGATCAGCACTCATAAGAAGCAATAAAGCAGACTCGGCTCCTTGATGAATGAATGTTTGAATTTCAAGGGAAGAGATGGGTGATGTGGGGAGAGATGACCTCATGTAGGAGGATCAGTGGAGCCCCTCTTGAGGCGTTTTCACACCTGAAATCTGGAACAGGATCTGTACAACCTTATGCTTGGTCAGGTTAGATTGGTTTCACATTGCAATTTTGCATATA
This sequence comes from Thalassophryne amazonica, assembly GCF_902500255.1. Lineage (NCBI taxonomy): Eukaryota > Metazoa > Chordata > Actinopteri > Batrachoidiformes > Batrachoididae > Thalassophryne > Thalassophryne amazonica. The sequence goes on from NC_047121.1 coordinate 63,528,721, forward strand.
CACATACGAACTTTCCATGACGTGTTTTTCTGTCATCACCATCTATGTTGGCTGTGTTTTTATATACTTGGCAATGGTTGTTTGTAAACGTAGGTGCGTGCAACTGACGCTGGCTCCTTTTCAATTTGACAGAATGGACAACTTTTTATGTCTTTGTAAATTCATTTTTTATTTCCTCTGACGATAAAATCACAAAAAGGTGCTCCCATTCTTATTACTTTCTTTTCTGTTCTTCTTCTACTGTCTAATGGATCGTTACTATTTCTGTTTCTTTTCTTCTGCTGCTGTTTAATGGGTGATAATAACCTGTCTCACTTCCTGTAATTGGCCTGAACTATCCAAAAAGTGTTTTCACAATGCAAATTTTGGTCTTTTGGTCCATACCGTGGTTCCAGACTGTTTTCACGCCTGTTATTTGGTTGGCACCAAAATGAAGAGTGCAAAGGTCTAGACCAGGAGGCGGCAACAAGGGCCAAGACAGTGTAGGTTTTCCTTGCAACCAGTCACCTCAGCAGGTGGGTTTGCTGATGAGCTTCTCCCCTGATCATAAACACCTGAACGTCAATGAAATCACCTGCTGAGACACCTGAACATCAATGATGTATCAAGTATCAAGTTGTCTTTATTAGCCGCTCAGGGGCAGTTTGTTGAGCAGCCAGCAGTAAAACACATTAATTCATACATAAACATAACATGATCTTAAATATGGCAAGAAAACGTACCATGAAAACTCACCAAACAGTAAACATAATAACACAATAATAAGAAAGTATAGTTAAAAACCACTCACGTGATAGTGTTTAAAAATCTAGTGACAGTGAGAATAAAAGAGTTCTTGTACCTATTGGTCTTAGATCTTCTGGACATAAATCTATGACCAGGCAGAAGCATTTTGAACTCAGGGTACAAGGGGTGACTGGATTCGTCCAAGATCGACCTCGCCTTCTTAATGGATCTGTTTTTATATATACAGTAGTGTTCAGAATAATAGTAGTGCTTTGTAACTAAAAGGTTTAATTCAGGTTTTGAGTATATTTCTTATTGTTACATGGGAAACAAGGTACCAGTAGCTTCAGTAGATTCTCACAAATCCAACAAGACCAAACATTCATGATATGCACACTCTTAAGGCTATGAAATTGGGCTATTAGTAAAAAAAAAAAAAGTAGAAAAGGGGGTGCTCACAATAATAGTCGCATCTGCTGTTGACGCTACAAACTCAAAACTATTATGTCAAACTCCTTTTTTTAGCAATCCTGTGAATCACTAAACTAGTATTTAGTTGTATAAACACAGTTTTTCATAATTTCTTCACATCTGCGAGGCATTAATTTTGTTGGTTTGGAACCAAGATTTTGCTCGTTTACTAGTGTGCTTGGGGTCATTGTCTTGTTGAAACACCCATTTCAAAGGCATGTCCTCTTCATCATAAGGCAACATGACCTCTGCCTTTTCTGACATATCCAAACTGATCCATGATACCTGGTATGCGATATATAGGCCCAACACCATAGTAGGAGAAACATGCCCATATCATGATGCTTGCACCACCATGCTTCACTGTCTTCACTGTGAACTGTGGCTTGAATTCAGAGTTTGGGGGTCATCTCACAAACTGTTTGCAGCCCTTGGACCCAAAAAGAACAATTTTACTCTCATCAGTCCACAAAATATTCCTCCATTTCTCTTTAGGCCAGTTGATGTGTTCTTTGGCAAATTGTAACCTCTTCTGCACATGTTTTTTATTTAACAGAGGGACTTTGCGGGGGATTCTTGCAAATAAATTCGCTTCACACAGGAGTCTTCTAACTGTCACAGCACTTACAGGTAACTCCAGACTGTCTTTGATCATCCTGGAGCTGATCAATGGGTGAGCCTTTGCCATTCTGGTTATTCTTCTATCCATTTTGATGGTTGTTTTCGGTTTTCTTCCACGTGTCTCTGGTTTTTTTTGTCCATTTTAAAGCATTGGAGATCATTGTAGATGAACAGCCTATAATATTTTGCACCTGTGTATAAGTTTCCCCCTCTCCAATCAACAACTCCAATTTTCCTCATGCTTTCAAAGAGAAAAGCATGCTCAACAGGTGCTGGCTTCATCCTGATTCACACCTGTTTGCTCCACAAAATTGACGAATTCACTGACTGAATGCTACACTACTATTATTGTGATCACCCCCTTTTCTACTTTTTTTTTTACTAATAGCCCAATTTCATAGCCTTAAGAGTGTGCATATCATGAATGCTTGGTCTTGTTGGATTTGTGAGAATCTGCTGAATCTACTGGTACCTTGTTTCCCATGTAACAATAAGAAATATACTCAAAACCTGGATTAATCTTTTTAGTCACATAGCACTACTATTATTCTGAACACTACTGTATATGGCGGGTCGTTTAAGGAAAAGCCAGCAATCTTGTTGCACTCATTTACAATATAATACAGACTGTTTTTGTTTTTCAAAGCTAAAAACCCATACCAGCAGATAAAAGAAAAGGTAAGAACAGATTCAATAAAACAGCAATAAAACATCTTCATAAAAGTGCTGTCCACATTAAAATGCCTGGGTTTACGGTAAAAATGCATGCGTTGGTGAGCTTTCTTACGTACCTGGTCAATCTGATGCTCAAAGGTTAATCCACTGTCAGTAAAGGTTCCAAAGTATTTATAGTTCTGTACAACTTCCACAGCCAGTCCATTAATAACTCCAGGAGAAATGCCATCCTGCTTTTTCATCATCTATCATCTCTTTAGTTTTGTTCATGTTGATATCTAAAAAGGACAATTTACACCAGCTGATAAAATCTGACACCACAGGGCCATGGTCCTGATCATCTGCTGAGACACCTGAACATCAATGAAATCACCTGCTGAGGTGATTAATAGAAAGGGAAACCTGCAGTGTATTGGTCCTTCATGGCACATGATTGCCCACCCCTGGTCTAGACCAAATAAAGTAGGTGTGAAAGTGACCATTATTTTCCTCTGCAAGAGTTCCAGTCTCATGTTCATGGATATGGATCTATATAGTCTGTTACCATGACAGAGAACATTGTTCCATGCAAAGACAATTGTAGCACAATCACAGACAATATAGCACATTCCTTTAGTACAACTGTGTCATTGTGAGCTTCTGGGATGCATAGCTGTCAAAGTGATTGGGGGTCTTAATGTTATTGATATAAACCCCAAGAGTTCCGGTTGACAATGACAAAGAATGACAAAGGAAGAGGAGTGAAACAGAGAGCCAACTCCCACAGACAGATGAGTGAGTTTGAAGGGAAGGCCGGAAAAAGATGGAAGCCATGCAGTGATGACCTTGTGTACCAAGGGAAGAAGAGTTAAATTAAGCTGGAGCTACTGTGGATGTGTCACTTCCTCTCAGCCCAAGAGACCTTGGATCTGGCTCCTTGGGAGGCAGGGTAGCGTCACACAGTGGGAGAGTCCCACAAAGAGGGGGATACACCCAAACAATGACAGATGGGTAGACAAATAGAATAGGAAAATCTGTTAGCTCTGAAATACACAATGAAGGAGGGGTTGCACAGTTATACATTGCTATGCCAACAGTGCAGCATGTTTCAGATTCTAATTGGCTTTGCATGTTCAGAAAAGTCAGACTGCTTTACTGATACAACTTCCCCCTATTGAGTTCATTAAGATACATATAACCCTAAACTGACTCTTTTGAATGATATGCTCAACATATAAACCCTGGGTTCCGTATTTTCACTGCCACTCTCGTAGAAGTTTTGCAAATAGTAAGTTTCAAAAATGCACAAAAGCTCAACAAGGTGCTGTGCAAAATACGCCGCTTAAAAACAAAACAGCAAAAAACAGTTATTTGAATTTACTTGATTTAAATGCATACATACATTGGTCCCACATGATCAGAAAGTGTCCAACTGACACAATTTTCCTCTCTGTCCCAAAAATCATGGCAGTTGGACACATTCTAAGCATATGGGACATTAACCTGGCACAGTCAGACTAATTCTTACAAGGCAGCATATGCCATAAGTTGCCATTCTTCTCTACAAGAGTCAAGACAGAAGTCAGACTACCAGAGCAAGAATTTTAGCTGAGGAAGCGTCTGCGATTTGAAGCGAAACGTCCTCGCATCAAGCAACCCAGTCCAGTTGAAGATTCAAGCTTCTCTACTATGGAAACCACCTGGACCACTGAGAGCCTGCACAGAAACAGTACTTTGGGTCTTGAGGACCAGGATTGGGAAACACTGGATTAGGTCATTCATTGAATTCCCTTGGGAGTCCTCCTAATGTGTAGTCAGTGTGTTTCCTGTGTGGTGGAGAAGTGACCCAAAGACCCTCTGGTCACAAGCCGGCCTTTGTAACCTCCAGGCACCCACCTCCCAGTGTTCCTTTTCCATCAGGAACAGTCAGAGTGCAATGTTCAAAGGCTTCAGCTCGTACTACACACATGCACTCATGACATATAGGCCGTAGATTATAAATCACATATTTGAGTACATAAAATGCAGGGACTTCACCTTCAAACGCCCCGCTCCAACAACAGACACCAAATGTTTTTAAATGCTATATCATGCTCAACCTCTTGAGACAAGATGACAATAGCTTTGAAGCTGATGAAGCCAGAAAAGGATGACAGATCTAAATCCAGGAAGTTCTTTATTGAAGCTGGCGAAATATTCCTGTCTGCAGTGGAACCATAGCTCTTAAACTGTGGTCGTACTGGCATTCTCTGTCGATGCTATAAAATAAAGAAGTCGCAAACTTCACTGTGTTTTCTAACCAGCTATAAACTGGCCAATGGTTGCATCACATCCCAAATACAAACTGGACTTTCATTACATCATTATCACATACTCAACAACAGACACAGGGGACTTTTAAAGTTATGTGAGCATTTGCCGTCATTGAACTTAGAATGAAAATATAAATTCTTGGGCTTTGTTCTTTCTCAGTTGCCTTTGCTAGGCACACAAACAGGCATTTGTTGGGTTTGTAATGGAGAACAATGCCAGAGGACCCAAAGAACAATAGCACGCTCCAGGAATTCAAAGCATGTCTCTTATTCATGCTTCCTCCAAGACTTCTTGGATACATTACATGATTTCATTTTAACTGAATTTCTCCTCTCGTGTCCTTACTTCCCGGTCTGCGTGTGACTCGGGACCCAGGCCTGTTCCTGCCCCCAAAAACAACCACGAGATGAACATTTAGTCTGTTCCTCCCCGAAACTTCAAAGAATGGTGCCGAGGGAAACATCTGGGAGCCAAAAGAGATCATGCCGGGGACTTAGAAAGAACAGGAATCTGGCACACGGAAGGAGATAGGGGAGGCAGAGTAAAGAATGGATCACGGATTCATGGCAGAGAGGCATGATGTCTGCTTCTGATTAGGGCCTGGTCAAACATTTAGTGAAGAATGAGGACTTTTACAGTTAATTGGCTTCTGCAGGAATAGCCATAATAGGACTAAGAGTACACAGGGATGAATGAGAATGAAGTGTCCTTGGGAATTCTTTCCCCATGAGTCTTCAACAACAACAAGTCCTGAAGTAGTGCAGGGACATAATCAAGCTATCCCTGTAACACACAGAGCTGTCAGACCCAGTGAGAGTCTCCTTTTCACCACCCACCCAGCCTGCCAGCTTTGCAATTATTCTGCCACTGGTTTTCAAACCCACCACAGCTCAGGCTGGGAAGCAGCTGAGCTGAGGTGTTCATTTTTGGGCTCTTTCAAAGCAATGCTGAATCGTTTTGGCCTGCAGGGTGGGTGGCATTCCTGCCAGCCTCTCATCTTCATTCCAAATGTGTTTTCATTTGGTTCCCGGTTTTGGTTTTATGGAAGTGAAAACAGATTCACTTTTTACTACTGGGAGCAGAGGCGAGTCACGCAGCCACCTCAGTGGAGTTCAGGAACCTAACGGGAGGAGAAAACTTCCTCTTTTGACATCTCTCACCACAGGGTGGAATAATCCACTTGTTGTTGTCACTGAAAGGATCATATGACATGATGGTAGGTAAAGGAAAATTTGTCAGTTGTCTCGTAGTTGTGATCCAGTTTTCATTTTTGGGGTTGTCTCATGTGCTTCCACACACACACACACACACACACACACACACACACACACACACACACACACACACACACACACACACACACACACACACACACACAAAAGCAAAAACCAGGAAGCAACTTCCAGTACTTACAAATTAAGCCAAAATGGAAGCGGAAAAAACTTGCAGTTCCTTGAATGTCCATTTGGGGCTGCCTCTAAAAGCAAGGCCATACCCATAGGCCTTCATGTTAAAATCCCCAAATTTTGTGCAGAAATTAACATGTTCACAGCCTGGTACACATAAATAAACACATAAAATTATGTACTTTATTAGTGTTCCCCTTCATAACAACTGTACGGGGGTGAATATTTTATTATTAGGGTTTTTTTTTATAACTCATCACTTTAAGCTATTTGAAGCATAAAGATATAAATCATCAGGGGCGTGGTTTGTTTTGGTGGCAGCTTGTGTGTGCCGGTAAGCAGTGTGCAGTGCACCACTCACAGATGTTGCTAGCTGCTGTGGACCACCCACATCTGTCCTTTGAGGATTTTATTACAAATATCCGAGATAATACGGTGGTTAATTGTACTAACACACCATCTAAGAAGTCTGTGCTCCAGTATTTCTGTTGAGTGAAATGTTCATATTATTGAATTTGTATGTTAGCACCATTAGCACTTTTAGCAGCTATTGATAGGTTGGTGCCATTAGGTCCACTGATGATGCAATTGTTACTAAGGCAATATGCCGGTCATTCATTGTTATACTCACCCCAATCCACCCAGTCCAAAAAAATATACAGTCATCAAACACCTGAACTAAAGGTAGCCTGTTAGCCTTAGTTTGGCAAAGGCGTGAATAGATAAAATACACAGAGCCAACTGAAGCGAGTGCATCACCTGGCCAGTCAACAAGAAAGTGCAAAAGAAAGCTGGAGGGTCTTTTCAGTGCAATTCATCATTTCCATTCTGTGTTATCACAATGTGAGCTTTCACAAGATGTACCCTGCTGCTAAATCTGAACTGATGTGCACTGAGATAAAGAAAGCAAAGTTTAATCAGCTATCGGTGCTGTTTTGGGTTTTGATAAATGTGTGGAAAAACCACCAAGCTTGTGAAACTGTTGCTTAGGGGCGCAACATATATCTCTGATCAAATGCCGCAATACCAAAAGAGTGGAAACTCTAACTGGAAAGAAAGTACAGCCCAGTTGGACTGGGTTTCTCTTAACCTCATACCAACCCAATAGACTGGTCAAATGCCCCAATACCACAAGAGTGGAAACTCTACCTGGAAAGAAAAGTACAGCCCAGTTGGACCGGGTTACTCTTAACCTCATACCAACCCAAGGAGACTAGTCAAATGCCCCAATACCACAGGAGTGTAAACTCTACCTGGAAAGAAAAGTACAGCCCAGTTGGACCGGGTTACTCTTAACCTCATACCAACCCAATACACTGGTCAAATGCCCCAATACCACAAGAGTGGAAACTCTACCTGGAAAGAAAAGTACATCCCAGTTGGACCAGGTTATTGTTAACCTCATACCAACCCAACAGACTGATCAAATGCCCCAATACTACAAGAGTGTAAACTCTACCTGGAAAGAAAAGTACAGCCCAGTTGTAACCTCATACCAACCCAAGGAGACTGGATTAGACTGAAGTCATATATTGGAAAAAGGTAGAACGAAATGCTTGACAGCTTTAAAGAACCGTGCTTACCTGGTTTAGTTGGACACTTCTGGCACTTGTTTAGACCCCAGGAGGCACCCACACTTCCACAGCAATCATCCTGTTTGGTTAGGCCTGGCAGGGGCTTGCCACACTACAACAACACACATCTGTGTTAAATCTTTAAAATGAGTTTTGAAAGTGAATGCTACACACTTGATCTGTGCAAGAGTGTGTGTTTGTTGGGTGGATGGTTGGCATGCCTGCGCCTGCATGCTTGCTTGTATGTGTGTATGTTGGCAATGCTAGTATTTGTGAGTGCCTTTATCTAAGAATGCGCTTTTATACCAACAGTATGTGTCAGGACAAAGTGAACTAGACACATATGAGACCGGTTAGCTGGAGGAAGACACTGAGTCAGGAACAAATAAGAAACTCCTGGCAGCCTCATTAAGGCACTTGGCTAATTGTGTAAAGAGATTCCTATCTGATCATACTTATTAGATTTTTAGCCAACAGGGATCTATGAGACTCAACACGAAACAGAGAGCACATTCTTCTACAGAATACCAAACTGGCATACTGGCAGGAGAGTAGGGGAAACTGTAGGCTGATACTTTTCTTTGGGTACTTCTGCTGGGGTTCTCAGAAATGAAAAACTGTCTGGAAGGTTTAATTATGAAGCTCCCAAACGAAACCTGAGTTGAGAAAATGGGAGGTGTGGTGCAGCATAAACAACCTTGTTCAGTGGATAATGCTGGCAAAAACAACAGTACTCTGGATCGGCTTGTTGTTGAGACTATACACGTAAAGGCTAAGAGTCAAACATGATGCCTCATCGCGGCCAAGCAAACAGATGACTTCAGATTAACCAAACTCACGCACTCAGACTCCAAATTCTGTCTGTTTCTTTTTAGTACAAGTCTGTTCCGACAACCGTATTATCCGGCCCTTACCAAAAAGAAGTTTGTCCAAGCTTACCAGCAGTATGTCTTTTTTAAAACTAAAAATGAACAAGTAGACTTTCAGTTCACTTGTTACGTATTTATCAGAATTTTATTTAACAGCTTTCTATTAAAATATACTCTGTTTATACTGGCGAGTATACCAAAGCAATCTCTTAATCTTAATGCATTCAGGCAAGTACACTTGTAGTAGCTTATACTTGTAGCTACAAGAGCAAGTGTCTTCAGGTAACAAATAATAGGGCAGCACAGTCTCGTTTGAACCCTGCATGATATCGTGGGATTTGACCACTTATGGGGACAGACGTTCCTGTTGTGCAATATATACACAGTACAACGTCACACGGGAAAATGGTGTACTGTTCCGTTTTCGGTGGCAGTCACCGAAGCAGTAGCAAAAAGTACATTTTTTGGGGTTCCCAGTGGAGAAGGGAAGACGAGGCAAATGTGAGAGGTCGTGTCGGTAAGTGTTAGCCTACACAGCTAACCAGAGTAGCTATGTTCTCTCGCCTGCAAAACCGCTTCGACGTGTTTGTGCTACAAGTCATAAACAAACCGTAACACATGTCCACTTTCCCACCGCATTGTCACTTTTTCTTTGCTTTTTCCACTCTCTTTTGCCCAAAAACTCAGAGAAAGTGCCGTGTTTATGTTCGCGAAAGTAGAGAAATTAAGTCATATGCGTCATATTTTACCCCTTTAGCACCAAACGAGACTGCGCTGCCCAATTAACTAGCTGCAAAACTGGACTTCTTGGCAGGGGTTTGGGAAGTGGGTTTTTGACCTGAAGATCCTTGGTTCAAATCCTGATCAGACTGGAAAAACCACAAAGGTTTTTTGGGGGGGGGTAAGTATACTTTCATAAACCAAAAAGTAGGCTACAAGTATAAAACCACTAACTAGTTGTGTGCTTGAACTTTACTACTGTGAACTTTCAAGTATACTTTGATACACTAAAAAGTGAACCAGTTTAGTTCCAATAAATATACACTTACAAGTATGTGTACTATAAAATATACTTCAGAAGAAAACATGGAGGTTTATTTAAGTTAATTTAATAAAATAAACTCAAAGCATACGTTTTTGTAAGGGTGACCATGCAAAGCAGAATAAATATCTAGTATATACCAAAGTCTGTATGTGGCACTGCTACCTGGAATACTTGAAAAGCCTTTCTATCTGAGACACACACACACATACACATATATACAAACATAAATACACACACAAAAAGGATGATACCAGCTGGTTTCAAGCTTAACCTCTTTGCCACAACATCGCTCTAACTCATCCCATGACTACTTTGGGGAAACGGCGTAACTTGAGATGACCAGCGTGTTTGGAGCTCATAAATAGTGAATACAACATAAATCAAATCCACAGAGGCCATATCTTAAACAACATCAATCAAAAAAGGAAGAACTGAGATGGGTATCAGTGGTAAAATGGCAACAACTGCCTTCAACTCATATGGTGGACCATGAAACTGCGGGTGGCTCTGATCATTTAGTGTTGACAGAATTCACTTGACCTAACATTATACCTGTCCATCAGCGGTTTCCTGGAAACATCTTCCCACATTCCCGTTCCGACGGTTTTGTAACCTGTCGTGATTGCTGGTATTCTCGTTGGTGGGTGACTGTCTGTTACTGTTCTCGTTGGTGGGTTGGTGTTCATTCCCAGGTTGGGAGCGCTGTTGGACAGAATGAGCGCCCTCAGTGGTAGCTGTTCTCTGCCCAGGTTGCACGCGGGCTACTTGGTGGATCTGGACCTCAGCTTCTGGAGGGTGCTGGATATGGACATTCACCAAGGATGGGTAGAGAGAAGCTGGACACAGAGAAACTCATAGTTTTACCCTGTAATTTTGAACAATGTTTGCAGAAATAGTGGGCCAGCATAGCAAAACAATATTTCATTTTGGGATAAAAGCATGGAATTTGGCACACATATTCTAAATTAACTGATGTTTATTTTCAGATATGGAACCATCCTGGAGTTGACCTCTAATGAGCTACAGGGGTCAATAAAGAATTACACAGGGATCAAAATTTAAAAATGCTCTAATCATGTTGAAAACTATACCACATTATTTGTCTGATCATAACGATTCCAAAAAGGTATCGTTTGGACTATCTATGACTGAATTCCATGGAGTTATGAGGTAAAAATGATTAATGTGACAAAGATCAGTTTCAGTTTGTACAGGGGTCAAAAGTTAAAGTTGCTCCAGTTTTGGTAAAAAGTGATGCAAATTATTGGTTGAAATAAAAGGATTAATAAATGGAATAGTTTTGACTGTGCTGAATGCTTGGTCTCCAAAGTAAAGGTCAAACAAGGTCGACGTCCATTGGATTCTATGACGTATGACGTTACCCCATAACATGATAACTAAGCATGACAGATGGTGCAAACTATTCCTTTTTAAAATGCTAGTAACACAACCAATAATTAGCATCATTTTTTTTTACCAAAATTGGAGTAACTTTAACTTTTGACCCCTGTACAAACTGAAACTGACCTTTGTTACCATTTTTGCTGTTTTTACCCCACAACTCCATGGAATTCAGTCACAGGTAGTCCAAACTATACCTTTTTGGAATCATTATGATCACACAAATAATGTGGTATAGTTTTCAACATAATTGGAGCATTTTTAAATTTTGACCCCTGTGTAATTCTCTATTGACCCCTGTAGCTCATAAGAGGTCAACTCCAGGATGGTTCCATATCTGAAAATAAACATTAGTTAATTTAGAATATGTGTGCTACATTCGATGCTTTTATCAGAAAATGAACAATTTTTATGTACATTTGAGCTAAGCTGGCCCACTAAAACATCTTTACTGAGAAGAAAAAAAAAGATCCATGTATCAGTTAACATTCTACACAAACATGTTAGACACAAGCTTAGCTCAGTTCAAGTTCCACAAGGGGAATTACGAACAAAGGCATCAATGAGATATGAAACAACAACAAAAACAACAAGACTTTCTGAATCTCTGGTTTAAATCAAATCATCTTAAATACTGGAAACAGATTTTTTTTATTTCCATTTCTTTCTTTTTTTTTTTTTAAGAGCGCCAAAGATGTTGCAATGTAGGAATGAGCTCTTTGTCCGTTTGACAGAGGGGAAGCTTCTATCTTCAGGGAATGCCAGGGCACCTTCCGAGAATCTGGACCTGCTCTCATTTATCAGTCTAACAGATGGACGGCAGTGAGGGTCCAGAAAGAAGAGACCTGAGCCTGACACTACTTCGACATTTGAGATGTAGACAAGATCATTTGTTTTCTTGTTTTGACATTACAATACCAACACTGAAGGCTTTTGTTGACTTATAAATATGCATTTGATTTATGTAAAAACGAATGCTGGAAGAAATGTGAATGGAATTTAAATTATTTATGACAGAGCTTCTGCTTCTACTTACTGAGGATGAGCGAGAGTCAAAAAGAAATAATAAAAAAAAAAAGATACCAGAGGAGATGGAAACTGAGCAAAACATCTTTTATTCTCCTTTTGTTCTGTTTCTAATATTCACTTCTGTTGATAAAAGCACATTGTGTGAACAATATGACTCATCCACTTCCACTGAGTCACTCAAAACTAATGTTCAAAATAAATCCTGACAACCACAGCAAAGAAGTGTGCTTTAGAAAAAAAAAATGACCACATGACATTTGCTCATCAAGACACGGGATTGCTAAACCCAATTCAAGAGCTCCAGGCTTAATCAAGTGTAGTTAATCAGATGTGGGTGGGGTTGGGACACATAATACATAAAGGGCGGAAAGATGTGTGGACTAGATTTACGAAATTCTGACATGTATAAAAAAAGGAAGCCACCGGGAGGACCAAACTCAATCTTCCGCTACCGCCACCAGCCTATCTTCTGGTCCAGGTAGTCCCATAGCCGGATGGCCATAGGGGTGGTAGACGTTGGAGTCTAGGGCACAGAATATACAGGGTGGTGCTCATCTCTGCTTCCTTCCCCACCTTCACCTTCCCAAAGTCTCAAGAGAGTACAGAGTCAGGTCCTTTTCGCTCTGAGTAGGATTCAAACCAGTGACCTCCTGCATGCACTATTGACACCTTTACAGTGTCAAATCTTGCGCATAATCATGTCTTTTTGGGTATCCTTAAGAAATTATTCAATCCTTCGTCATCAATAGCCTTTTTGCTTAACGATTCCCTTATCAGTCCTTCAGAGTGGACGTCGTTTTTGGGGGTGTTTGTCAGGAAAATGATCATTTCTCTACATTGATTACAGACCCTGCAGCGGGTCTGTTTAATCAACCATTTCTGCAGCACGGCTTTGCTTTGATCCTTGAACCAATGAAGCAGTGCTTCGATCTTCGATCTGCTGCTTCGCTGGTTCTTTGTTTTATTTCGCTTTATCTTAATTTTTCCCCACTAAAACCCTAAAGAGCATATGTCTGTGAGTGATATTTACCTTTTTTATGTTAAACCGACCTGTTATGGTCTTCTGAATCAGTTGATAGATGTATTTTCATAACTTAAAAACGGGACTAATGCTAATGCGTTAGCATGTCTATGGCATTTTCAATGTTAAAGTTAGCATTAAGCTGAGCCATTATCAAGCCTCCATCCCCAGCATGCAAAGGATTCGGGGATACCTTAAAACCATGAATAGTTGGATGCTCTAACAGCTCTGCTTTTACCTTGCTGATTGGACAATGGTAGGGTGTACATGGAGTGCGATGTTGATTTCTGTCCAGGGTGCCTGGTGTTCTTGTGAGTTTGAGGCGTCGGCCTTGCAGGACTCGGGGATGGCAGGTGGCAAAATTTCCCTGTTGAGTTTGACGGACACCAGCAAAGGTCCCTGCCGATACAGCGTCCTCCATTAAGACAGGGGATCTGACAAAAGACTTCAATGAAAAGCGGGGTGAGAGGAGGGAGAAACAGAAGGTTATTTCCACAGAGAGATTCATTAGAGTACACAAACGCCACATTTAATTGCGTAGATTTATGTGCTCTCAAACGCAGGGATCCTTAATGGGAAACAGGAGGGGTAGTTCTAATAGGAAGGGCATGTGCTTCGGCTTCAAGTAGACATGCTTTGTTTGCAAACAGTTAGTAATGGTCATGCTGTTCTGTACTCTTGCACGAGCAAACACCTCGTTCCACATGATATTTATAAAGTTCTGAGATTTTCCTCAAGGCATGGCCTGTCACGCAGCAACACTTTTATTGCCATTGTTTTGCCTCAAATCAGTAACTGCACACTCCTTTGAGGAGCAATGTTTACCTCAAACTGACAGAGGAAGGACAGCTTCTGCACGTTTGTCCGCCGCACCGCAAATTGGAAATTGGATATTGTAATGGTAAGATTTGTCTGTTTGTTTGTCCAGTGATAACTCCAAAATGCAAAGAGCAATTTCAATGAAAAGTGATACATAAATTCAGTGCACCGACCTCTTGGATCTCTTGTCACGTCAAGTTCATAGCTGAAAAATTCAAGGTCAAATCCCGAGGGAATCATCTACTATCTGCAGTGATATCTTCAAAATTCAAAGACAAATTTCAGTCGAACTTAGTCAAGAAACTCAATGGTTCATGTCAAAGGTTAAATTAGAGGTCAAGGAGCAATTTCACTCCAGCTTTGTCAGTAAATTTAGTGAATGGTTCCATCACAATATAGGTCATGTCAAGGTCACAGGGATACGGTCAAGGGCAAATCAGGTCATCATTGAAAAAAATCTAAATAACTATATCTCAGGAACAAGATAAGATATTGAAATGTGTTTTTCTGCATGGACATCTGCTGTCCGGAAGTGATCAAATGTATCAGACGTCTAACGTCTATGACGTAATGAAATCAAAGAAATTCAAAAATTTTCTGATAGTGGCAAGACACTGCAATCATCTAGAGTCTTTATGTGTCTGAAAACAAGACTTTTCAGATGGTGGCAGATGAAACAAGTCAAGTCTGGGAGCATGCGCTGGTGCTGCAATTTACTACATCCATGACACCACGAGGTATGTCGCCTTGGGTCCTGGATGGCAACCACCCAGGCAGACAATCGGTTCATTTCTATAGATGAATGAGATGAATGTTGTGATTTTTCTGGAGTGATCTACCTTGGGTCAGGGAGCAGATGTGACTCTGCCTGAATTATTTTCCTTTCACCTGATTCTTTAGTCAGAGAGGTTTTCCTTAACCTTTTTTTGATATCATGAATATTTGATGGGTGGGGGGGGGGGGGGGGCATTCACAATTCCTCTGTCGGTTGGTGGTGGTTCACAATGTTTGTTCATTATTACCCCAGCGTACGTATGTGCTTGAGGTTTTCCCTTCTAGTTCACTTTGTAACACATGAAGCTTACGGATTTGTGCACCGAACACTCACTTTGCCGACTGCGGGAGGAAAAAGAAAGAAACTCGAAACTGTCAAATCTTGGACAGAATCTGAAACTCAAGAACAACTGAACTCTGAACACTGAAATAAACTGAACTCCAAAACGTACCCGGACAACTATTTGAGTTAAAGTCTGCAGTTTACCATAGAGGGAGAGACGGCGATAACAAGTCAGGAAAGACCATCACTGACCAAATGGAGTTTGACAGATGTGCATTCACCACCCTTTCATTGGCCTTATCTTTTGGCGTAAGGGATGGGTGCCAACTCTACACCCTCAATACCTGGACCTGTTCCAACCTACAGATTTGCACTGACCTGACCTCTCCTAACTCAAAACATCAAAGCCTACCAAATGAAAAAAAATCACTCCACTTTTTTTTTGCTAAGCAGATCACAAGTACTAGCACTGCTTTACCAAACCGTTGGTTTTATAGATGGCTTGCATACCAGCACTAGGAGATGAAAGAGAAGGCTAGTGATGGACACATGCTGTGGGGGGCATCGTCACGCGGACATGCTAACAGTGTGCGAACAGAGATGCTGGACAGTTTTGATGGTATGCTGGGAATGAGCTCCCTGTCACATAACGTTAACAAGAGTGACGCTGGAGGCATTTAAGAGGGAGTAGAAGCACGGGAGTAATGTAGAGGGAATGAAAAGGAACATAGTAGAGGTGTGCAGCTTTCCCTTTTTAAAGAAGTTTGATAGCTATCTAGCTACATGGGGTCCAATACAATTTATTGATAATACACTGTATTATGGAATGACTCAATCCGGTGTGAATTAGAATAAGCTAAAAGTGACATTGTTTATCTTCTTACTCATAATTCATGTTTCAATAAAATTGTGGACCTTCTTGGGGTTTTACTACTGTGCTGCCTCTGCTCACTTTTTGTTCTCCACTCTGGCAGCACCACACAAATTAACGCTAAGTGCAGCGCAGAAGAAGCCCAGAAGAGAAAGCCAGCTGTTTTTCACCTGTTCACATACTAACAGAAATTTTCATGTGCAGAAACCCATCTGGGCCGCATGGTGGCTTAGTGGTTACAGCTTGGGATTCCGGCGAGGGCGGTTGCATCTCCTCCTCCCTCGCATCTCGTCCTGTTGTCTCTATTTCTTACTCCAACCTTCAAGGTCCCGACTTCACCAGATTGTGAATTCTTGCATTCATTAACCATGGAATTGATCAGCTGGTCTCTCAACGCTTGACACCATCTTTTCAACAAGGAATCACGGCTGGGGTACCCTGTGTGCCCAGGAGGAACCTATCCCATGGGCTACATTCTTGACGCCTGGAAGGTGTGGGGTGTGGCATGCTTGGCACCACTCTCCATGGAAGATGAGGATTTATTCTTATTAGTCTTCATGGTAGTTGGGCTGCTGCTGTCAGGATTATGCACTGCCCTGATCTAACAGAAAATTGGCAAGACAGCTGCCATCAAAACCATAACCCCACATCTGTCTGTCATGATTATCGAGGTTGGCAAGGCTGTACAGTCTCAGACTGCATTGACTTTTGGAACTGAAACGCAAGTTGGAATGCATCTCGGAGCAGCTGTCTGCCCTGCAAAGTCATTGATGTTGGAGACCAGTAAATATTCAATTACACAATTGGATTTGGACAGTTAAGAAAAGCCGCATTTGGTTCTGTGCTTCTCTGCCTAACCCAAACAGCTACCGAAGGTCAAAATGCCCCGCTTGTTTTTCCTCCAGAAGATTTCAACAGCCCTGGTGATGCACATGGCTCCCTTTCTCATCTGCCCTCCCCCACAGACTCTACGCACACATGGACAGGGACTGATATGAACCACCTGCAAACAAGGACGCACACCCCCTCCACCCCTCCTTGTGTTTCTGTCCCACCCTTGCTTCTGCACTTGCCACTCCCTTCCCCCTCTGGAAGGTCGTGCGGCATGGCTGCAGCAACCTCCCACCTCCACCCCCCAAGCTCAGTTGCGCAGCATGAAGCTGCTGAAGCCCACACTCACATTGCCTCAATTCGGATGACGGACTGTTTCAAACTTTAGCATACCTAAACAATCAACCCCCCCTTGTGACCCTTAATTGAAGTAAGGGGTTGAAGGTGAGTGAGATTTTTTAATATGTTTAGTCCTCAATTTTCTTCTAAATTTTGTTACATATGATCCATTTGTGCAGCAGAGATGGTTCAGTTCAATGTCTTTGTACAGCGCCAAATCACAACATAAGTCAACTTTACCCAACCATTAAGGAAGCACATTGGCAAACAGTGGTTGAGGAAAAACTCCTTTGGGCATTTCTTGATTACAGGTAGAAACCTCAAGCAGACCAGACTCAGTGAGGTGACCATCTGCTCTGGCCATACTAAAAATAACAAGAAAGAATAACAATGAAATGTCAAACATGAAAGGACAGAAATGATGCAGCAGTAATGAGGAAGTGGTGTGTTAGCCAGAAGGGACACAGACATGCACTCGGGAATATACAAGGACATTCAACAAGTCTAACAGTCTCACGAGCGTCTCACTTTGGAGATATGGAAGTGGCAGCAGAACAGTATAACTCAACTTATTCATAATGTTAAAAACGACCATTTTAGTACATTTCGATCCATCCAGGGGTGTGATTCACAATTCCTGTTGGTTACTTGTTAGACCCCTAGAATATAGAGAAGGAAAAAGTGCATAGACAGACGGAGGAACAGGGGAACTTGGCTGTGCTAAAAATAAGGCATAAAAAAGTCTAGATATACGGGAAGGCCTTTTGCTATCATGAATTATCAGCTCAGGGAGGCTATTAAACCCTCTCCTTGTGTCTTTTTCAAGCCAATCCTACCACAGCATGAACTATTTTCGTCAACAACCTCCTGTTGACTCTGCGCACCGGGCTTCCCGTCTGCCCCGGTGCACACACTTCTCGTATGTATGTATGTTTTACTGCCCCACGTTAGGAACATAGCAAAGCAATGACATAACCGTTTGCTGTCCACTTGACATTCCTTTCCAAACATGCACACCCAAGAAATAACAGGATGCTTGTCTAAATGGCAAGCAATCTTCTTTTAACACTCTCTTTAACACACACTTTTGCATAGTGAACAGAGATTTCCAGAGAATTAATAATGGCACATGCAAACAAACTGCTGCTCAGGAGGATTTGGAGGTGCCAGAAATGTAATTCTGTGGAAGGGTTTTGTCAGTATGCCTCTGACGTGTTTGGAATATCCACACCGTGTGCCAAAATGCCATTAAAGGACATAAATCTGTGACATCAACGTGTTTATGTAGTCATAAAATTAGGTCCATAAGTAGATGGACAATGAGTTTTTGTAATTTTCTGTCTGTACACCACCACAATGAAGTTGAAATAAAACAACTGCCATGTCCTTGTAGTGTAGATGCACGGGTTTAACTTCAAGTATTTAACAAGACTTTGCATTAAACTTGAATACACAATGCCTACATTTACAGAGCCCCTAAGTAATTGGGCAAAGTAAATATTAGGATTATTTTTAAGACAAATCATCACTTTACAGCCAGTTTTCTTTTGAAGCATCAGGGGGTGGATACATGATTATTCCAACACAAGTGAGGGAAGCCACCAAGACACCTGACAACTGTCCACAGTGCAACTTTTGTCTGTTACATCATGAGTTCTACAGCTTCTTGGCTGAGGGGAGCAGAGAAGGCTTTCCTCAAGTGGAACATGTGAAATTGAAGCAAACGTTTGCCCAAAGGCACAAGCAAGACTTGTGCCAAGATTTAATTAGTGTTCTTGGATGAATATCTTTTCCTGTTCCACTCCACCATGAAGCTGTGACTGGTGAAGCAATAGACAAAAGTAAACCCATCCTGTTTCCCCAATAACAGTCACAGATGTCTACAACTCCTTCACAGTTGTGAAGTTTTTGTGGCTTCCCTCATGAACCTCTCTCTCTTGGATAATCACTCAGATTTGAGAACTGCCTTGTCCAGACAGATTTATAATACAGTACCAAACTGTCTGTATTTCTTAAAGATGGATGTAAATAATGTCTAAGATATATTCATTCATTTATTTTAAACCTGCTTATTCCATTTAAGGGTCATAGATGGGATAGGCTCCAGCCTATCCCATCATTCACTGGGTGAGAGATGGGATACACCTTGGACATGCCGCTAGTCTATCACAGGGTCGACACATACATATATTCATACTCTCACCTATGTCCAAATTTGAGTCACCAATTAACCGAACCTACATGTTTTGGAAGTGCAAAGTTTCCAGAGTGGAAGATTCCCGGTTCAAACCCCACCCCTTCCCATTCTCCAATATGGAGCTACATCATAAAGGGCATCGGGCATAAACATGTGCCAAATCAACATCTTTCTCCACCTCAAATCTGCTGTGGCGACCCTGAGTGAAAACAAGGGAGCTGCAGAAGGGACTCACTTACATACAGTTATGTTTTTTACATACATTTTTGAAAGGGGCGGGGGCAGCTGAAGCGCCCAGAGGGAACCCACACAGAAAGTACCAGGTTGGAAGCAAACTGGGACCTTCTATCTGCGATGCAACAGTGCTAACCCGCTAAGCCACCGTGCTGTCTTTTGTATGACCAAATAATCCTTAAAATTACTTTGTCCAGTTACTTTTGGGCTCTGAAAATGGAGGCACTGGGTATACAAATGTCTGTAAGTCCTAACCTGTTAAGGCGATATTTTTGTTCAACCGCTTGCATTCAAGCTAAAAGTCTACACTGTAAACACATCTTGACTCTTGTCTTTGTAAGAAGACGCAAAATCATCAAAATCAAGCTGCTGTCCAAATACTTATGAACCTGACTGTAGGGCAGCTTGAGTCTTCACGAAGCGGGCTAGTGGGCTGTCAGGTATAGCTTGGTTGGGAAAATGTTACAACTTTTCCCGAAAACTGAAAAAAAATGTGACGGGGTATGAATCTCCTTTGGCATTGGCCACGCCCACCCTTCCCATGGCCACGCCTGTATGACTGTGGAGCAAAGCCCCCTGGATAAATGGCAGGTTTAATGTAATCCCCATAAAACCCTGTTCATGCTGCTACTCTTTCCCTCTCTCCTCCGCTCTCGCTCCTGCTCTCCCAGGGAGCGTATTAAATGGTTAATGACGGGGTGTGAACCGCGGCGAGATGAGGCCGAGTGTTGGGAGCGTGGGACCACCAGCTCTGAGGGCAGATTAGCCTCCCATTTACAGAGCCTGCATTTAATCTGCTCTACCCTTGTCTCTCCCACTTTCCATCTATCTTTATTTAACAGTGGGATTTTTTTGGCGCCCCCCGTTTTAATGTTGCTCTCTTAATCACCTCCACTCTCCCTCTTCTCTGATCCTGGCATTCAGTGCAGACAGCAAGACACTGAGAGCCCATTTTGTCAAACTTCACCCCATAAAATTGGAATGAGAAACTACATGGAGACACAAGAAAGAAAGTGAGTAGCGGGATGAGAAGAAGAAGAAGCAGTCTGACTCACAGAGTCTGAACCCCTGGTTCTTTGGCTGTTGGTGCTGCTGCTGTGAGGTCTCGCTGTAGACCGTGGTGACGTCGCCCTTCTCGCATTTGTTGTGACAGCGCCCGCCGCTGCACACCCGACTGCACATCATGGGCGTGAAGACGATCTTAATGCGGTCCAGGTTGGAGGTGAGGTTGGCTCCTGGGAAGCAAACACACACCTGAGTGAGGAGGAGCATCAGCAGAGAAACAAGCTGCATCCTTCCACCTTCAGCTGACTGCGACACGCTCTCAGCCCGAGTGCACGGCGGTTTATAAGTGTGCATGGGTGTGTGCTGACAGCTGGCCTGTGGCACGTAGCAGCTGAAGCAGTGATGTGCCACAGGCCAGCAAACAGCAGAGAGAGAAGACTATTAGGTAACCGGCTCTCATCCAAAGCCTTTATCTTTGGAGGAAGGTGTTTTGGATGTGTGGAAGAGACAAAGCCAGCGTTAAGTGCAACCGAATGTTGTGTAATAGCGGGAAGCTGTTCAACAGCCGTTGCCTTGGTACAAGGCTACAAAAACAAGGCAGAGCAGCAGACATCTGCATGCGCTCGATCGTGAATCATATGAGGGTGAAGTGGTGAAAGGTGGATGAAGCCAGACAGATAAACAATGTCCTTATTTACCCATTGGCTTTCAATTTGCCAATAAAAATGTGATGTTCTTCCTGTATAAACAGTGGAATTTTAAAATTAGGAGGCACTCAGAAAATGCACACCAGTAGAATATCTGAAGAGTTTTGTGATGTTACAAGGCAAGTTCCTGGAACAAACATCCTCTCATCTTACAACATTAACATACGAGAAAAGGAAAATCCTGAGTCACTGATCATCGCTGGGATTTAATCTCATCCTAAACCCAAGGCCCACTGTTACTGTTTAAGAGATCCAGTCCAAAGATAAACAAAGATGCAGACAAACGGGTCCAAACATGAATTCGGGCATTGATTGATACTTAGCATGGCAATGGCACTGCTACCCACCGAGGGGGTTTTACATTTCTTCTTCTTAGTAAAAGGCTCCATTGTGACCACCTGCTTAATATTATGTCGGTCTCCCTTTTGCTAGCAAAACAGCCCTGAACCCCTCAAGACATGGACTCCAATCCTGTAACTCATCTATCCTCCAGATTTTGGCAGGTACTGACCATGACAAACCACGAACATCCCACAAGAGCTGCAGTTCTGGAGATGTTCTGGCTCAGTCATCTAACCACCTCAATTTCACTCTTGTCAAAGTCACACCAGTCTTTATGTGTCCCAATTTTTTCTCCTTCCAGCACATTAACTTTGGGGACAGCATCATGAGGCGGTGTATCCACCACATCAAGGAATCACACTCATTCATGGATGGTAACCACACAGATAGACAGCTGTTCCATACCCACCTCTTAAAAGCAATCATTTATCTGCTAGGTGAAACGAGGACATCCCCTTGGCCTTCTCCAGCCACTGGGGTCCTCAACACTTAGGTACCTGCTTGCAGGATCATGCATAGAGAAATATGTCACAAGGTCAACATACTGTAGGTGAAGTTCCTTCACAATGCTGGGCTAATGTTACCTAGATTAGCCACATAGCCAAATGCAAAGAGAAACACTATGTGGCTAAAAGAATTTGACTTCAGGAAACTCGAATATAATGGATTCGGGTGGACCAGCAAATTTTGTTGGTTATAATCACAAATCAGTTATATGTATAAAATGGACAAAATCAGTTTTCTAAGTCCGCTGCAGAGTGGTACCTTAAAATCCTAAAGTCTGATTTATGATTCTGTAACTCTGTAACCATGCAATCAAATCAAATCAAATCAATTTTATTTATATAGCGCCAAATCACAACAAACAGTTGCCCCAAGGCGCCTTATATTGTAAGGCAAGGCCATACAATAATTACGGAAAAACCCCAACGGTCAAAACGACCCCCTGTGAGCAAGCACTTGGCAACAGTGGGAAGGAAAAACTCCCTTTTAACAGGAAGAAACCTCCAGCAGAACCAGGCTCAGGGAGGGGCAGTCTTCTGCTGGGACTGGTTGGGGCTGAGGGAGAGAACCAGGAAAAAGACATGCTGTGGAGGGGAGCAGAGATCAATCACTAATGATTAAATGCAGAGTAGTGCATACAGAGCAAAAAGAGAAAGAAAGACTCAGTGCATTATGGGAACCCCCCAGCAGTCTGTCTATAGCAGCATAACTAAGGGATGGTTCAGGGTCACCTGATCCAGCCCTAACTATAAGCTTTAGCAAAAAGGAAAGTTTTAAGGCTAATCTTAAAAGTAGAGAGGGTGTCTGTCTCCCTGATCTGAATTGGGAGCTGGTTCCACAGGAGAGGAGCCTGAAAGCTGAAGGCTCTGCCTCCCATTCTACTCTTACAAACCCTAGGAACTACAAGTAAGCCTGCAGTCTGAGAGCGAAGCGCTCTATTGGGGTGATATGGTACTATGAGGTCCCTAAGATAAGATGGGACCTGATTATTCAAAACCTTATAAGTAAGAAGAAGAATTTTAAATTATATTCTAGAATTAACAGGAAGCCAATGAAGAGAGGCCAATATGGGTGAGATATGCTCTCTCCTTCTAGTCCCCGTTAGTACACTAGCTGCAGCATTTTTGAATTAACTGAAGGCTTTCAGGGAACTTTTAGGACAACCTGATAATAATGAATTACAATAGTCCAGCCTAGAGGAAATAAATGCATGAATTAGTTTTTCAGCATCACTCTGAGACAAGACCTTTCTAATTTTAGAGATATTGCGCAATTGCAAAAAAGCAGTCCTACATATTTGTTTAATATGCACATTGAATGACATATCCTGATCAAAAATGACTCCAAGATTTCTCACAGTATTACTAGAGGTCAGGGTAATGCCATCCAGAGTAAGGATCTGGTTAGACACCATGTTTCTAAGATTTGTGGGGCCAAGTACAATAACTTCAGTTTTATCTGAGTTTAAAAGCAGGAAATTAGAGGTCATCCATGTCTTTATGTCTGTAAGACAATCCTGCAGTTTAGCTAATTGGTGTGTGTCCTCTGGCTTCATGGATAGATAAAGCTGGGTATCATCTGCGTAACAATGAAAATTTAAGCAATGCCATCTAATAATACTGCCTAAGGCAGGGGTGGGCAACGAGGGCCGAGACACTGCATGTTTTCCTTGCAACTAATCACCTCAGCAGGTGGGTTGCTGATGAGCTTCTCCCTTGAACATAAACACCTGGTTGTCAAAGAAACCACCTGCTGAAACACCTGAACATTAATGAAATCACCTGCTGAGGTGATTGGTAGCAAGGAAAACCTGCAGTGCTTCGGCCCTTCATGGCACATGATTGCCCACTCCTGGCCTAAGGGAAACATGTATAAAGTGAATAAAATTGGTCCTAGCACAGAACCTTGTGGAACTCCATAATTAACCTTAGTCTGTGAAGACGATTCCCCATTTACATGAACAAATTGTAATCTATTAGATAAATATGATTCAAACCACCGCAGCGCAGTGCCTTTAATACCTAATGGCATGCTCTAATCTCTGTAATAAAATTTTATGGTCAACAGTATCAAAAGCAGCACTGAGGTCTAACAGAACAAGCACAGAGATGAGTCCACTGTCTGAGGCCATAAGAAGATCATTTGTAACCTTCACTAATGCTGTTTCTGTACTATGATGAATTCTAAAACCTGACTAAAACTCTTCAAGTAGACCATTCCTCTGCAGATGATCAGTTAGCTGTTTTACAACTACCCTTTCAAGAATTTTTGAGAGAAAAGGAAGGTTGGAGATTGGTCTATAATTAGCTAAGATAGCTGGGTCAAGTGATGGCTTTTTAAGTAATGGTTTAATTACTGCCACCTTAAAAGCCTGTGGTACATAGCCAACTAATAAAGATAGATTGATCATATTTAAGATCGAAGCATTAATTAATGGTAGGGCTTCCTTGAGCAGCCTGGTAGGAATGGGGTCTAATAGACATGTTGATGGTTTGGAGGAAGTAACTAATGAAAATAACTCAGACAGAACAATCTGAGAGAAAGAGTCTAACCAAATACCGGCATCACTGAAAGCAGCCAAAGATAACGATACGTCTTTGGGATGGTTATGAGTAATTTTTTCTCTAATAGTTAAAATTTTATTAGCAAAGAAAGTCATGAAGTCATTACTAGTTAAAGTTAAAGGAATACTCAGCTCAATAGAGCTCTGACTCTTTGTCAGCCTGGCTACAGTGCTGAAAAGAAACCTGGGGTTGTTCTTATTTTCTTCAATTAGTGATGAGTAGTAAGATGTCCTAGCTTTACGGAGGGCTTTTTATAGAGCAACAGACTCTTTTTCCAGGCTAAGTGAAGATCTTCTAAATTAGTGAGGCGCCATTTCCTCTCCAACTTACGGGTTATCTGCTTTAAGCTGCGAGTTTGTGAGTTATACCACGGAGTCAGGCACTTCTGATTTAAAGCTCTCTTTTCAGAGGAGCTACAGCATCCAAAGTTGTCTTCAATGAGGATGTAAAACTATTGACGAGATACTCTATCTCACTTACAGAGTTTAGGTAGCTACTCTGCACTGTGTTGGTATATGGCATTAGAGAACATAAAGAAGGAATCATATCCTTAAACCTAGTTACAGCGCTTTCTGAAAGACTTCTAGTGTAATGAAACTTATTCCCCACTGCTGGGTAGTCCATCAGAGTAAATGTAAATGTTATTAAGAAATGATCAGACAGAAGGGAGTTTTCAGGGAATACTGTTAAGTATTCAATTTCCATACCATAAGTCAGAACAAGATCTAAGATATGATTAAAGTGGTGGGTGGACTCATTTACATTTTGAGCAAAGCCAATTGAGTCTAATAATAGATTAAATGCAGTGTTGAGGCTGTCATTCTCAGCATCTGTGTGGATGTTAAAATTGCCCACTATAATTATCTTATCTGAGCTAAGCACTAAGTCAGACAAAAGGTCTGAATGCAATGACATCAACGTGTGTGTGACCCTTTTAAAGTTCTCCGTCACATCTTTATGCAATTTGCCGCAGGAACAGAGGCTTTTTATGGATTAATTTGTCCCTCAACGAGCTCCACTTCCTTATGCAATCATCAACCTCCAAACCAACGGTATGGTACGTACAATTTTCCTCCATGAATTGCAGGTCATTTGAGTGTCGTTTTCCATTCCATGTTGTAAAGTTGGGGTCATATTTGCGAACGTTTCGGCCAACGAATTTGATCCATGATGGGAATTTAATCAACACCCTCTCGGCCCTTTCTGGAATAGTTTGGACACCACTGTTTTAAAACATGAGGGGAGAGGAAGGAGTGAAAATGTAAAAATGACAAATCACAGCCCTTGCTGTGTCCATCATTTAGCAGGTGCACGTTAGGCTCCGGGGAGGGTTCACAGCCATGCACAGGGTTCTGATCTAAAGGGGGTTTGGTTCGTCACACCCAGGGATATGTATGAAACTTCACATTATATTACAGTGCAGGCAACAAGCAGCATTTTGCTAATAATCACCAGCCTTGAATGACGCCCTGCCTCATTTAGGTCCCAGGTCTGAGCACGGTTTGGAAAAATAAGCACCCGGGTTTAATCACGTAAATGCTGTTCCCACTTTCCTCAATTCGGTGAGCGTCAGTGCTGAAATTCATTTTGTACCTCTGTTACTGGGCATGTACTGGACATGCAAGGGGTTTTTAATAGAAATACATTGGGAATCGGACAGGATGTTTTGGTCCGATGTGAGTGAAAATCCATTATACAAAATCTGCTATATACTGTGTTTATTTAATGGAAAACCATACAAAGCATTGGGACTTTTGCTTTTGTCCGATGAGTGTAAGTATCCGGTTTATACGATGTTGGTTTAGGGGAGTTTTACTGTACTTTTAGTTATGAACCTTTCCCACTGTCATGAGTGACACATCAAATACAATTATTGAGGCAATTATCTAGTCGGATATCTTTGATAAAACCTTTGTTACATGAATTTGGCTGCTAATATCATTGTTATCATTAAAGGATACATTGTGCAGTTCAAGGAA
Source organism: Thalassophryne amazonica (assembly GCF_902500255.1). Taxonomy (NCBI): domain Eukaryota; kingdom Metazoa; phylum Chordata; class Actinopteri; order Batrachoidiformes; family Batrachoididae; genus Thalassophryne; species Thalassophryne amazonica. The sequence continues at coordinate 63,555,300 of NC_047121.1, forward strand.
ACTAATTGTGATCAAAGAGAAAATTAATTATTTAGCCGCATTTGTCTGTATTCATGAATTCATTTTCCGTGGCTTATCCAGGTCTGGGTTACAGTGGCAGCAGACTAAGCAGCTCATCCCACACTTCCCTATCCTCAGCCAGGCCATCTACCTCCCCCTGGGGAATCCTTAGCATAGCACTAGTAGAGCAATGTGACAGATACTTCTAATATGGGTCTTGTTAAGTAACCACTCATTTGACACAAAATCATTCCGGCGATACCCAAGGATCCTCCAAAGAGATCTAGGGCAAAAGATATCCAGTCATTGCCTTAGGTCATCAGTTACTGTCCAAGTCTCATAACCATACAGTAAGACAGGAAGCACCAGGACCCACTTGGACCTTTGTTTTCTTGCAAAGATATCACCATCAACAAACACCTCTTGTCTAGTGCCCTCATGGGTTAAAATATGTTATGAACTGGAGTTATTCAATTTTTGTTTTGTTCCATTAATTGTTACTTTTATTTGATTATTAATACTTGTTTTCTCTTTAGTGTCATGATACTAGTACTAAAACGCGTCCATGTGTGCGCCACATGAACCCACCATGCAAGCCGATTGTGATTATTTTGTCCTCTGCTGGGCTTTAGACTTGGTTTTTCATGGTCTATGTTGTAACCATGTTCTCCTGTCAGATGACACCTTCACTTCGCCCGACCACAACAAATTTTTCGACCAACATGCTCACGGGCACACAAATAAAACCAATTCTGCTTAGTATTTGGACGATGTGGGCGCTACCTGTGAAAATCATTGTGGCGCTGGGTGGAAACTACCAAATAGCATTTATACAGCACTGAGTACTAAACTGTACCAGGAATATTTACTTGAAAGAAATCAAGTAACTGGGAAAATGTAAAGAGTAACTTGAAGTAGGAATAACTGAATGACTCAGATTATCTTTTAAACATAGGTAGGTTAGCGGAACAGTAAATGAGTATCTGTACCTATTTAACGTGAGAATTGTCAGTAACAAAATGCCCGTATTTTGTACCTAAAAAAGCGATAATGTCTTTTGCCCCTTGACATCATAAATGAAAAACATTTGACCCATGACATCATGAAGAATAATGTCATATTCTTGTCTATGAAGAGGAAATTAATATTCCATCATGATGCCATCAGAAAGGAAATTCAGTATTTTACTTAGGACATCATGAAAAAACATACCTTTTGACCCATGTCATCATGGAGGATAACCTCATATTCCTGCCTGTTATGACATCATAAAGAACAACAAATGTCTACAATGATGCCATTATAAAAACTAAAGTGAACACTCTATAACACATACATCACACAAGAAAACTAAATATTCTAAGTTATAGCATCAATTTAAAATCAGATAATTAAGATTAAAGCCCAGTGATCGAGATCAAAGTCAGGAATGCAGATCAAAGATTAGTGATCAAAGTTTAAGTTAAAAGAGACTGCGGAGCCCTTGATCTTGATGGAGGGATGTGATCTCTGAGTGTCCTTCTTCCGTTATTTAACAGAAACCCAGTTACTATTTTGTGCTGTCAAGTTAAACCAAACATTTTTTTTTTCCAAACCGTCATTTTGTTTGTGAACAGAGGAGCCAGGGTTTCAATGTCTGGCATGTCGGAGAGGTGGACAGCACAGATTTCCAGAGACTTCCATGCAAACACCAAACACTGCTCCAACAGATGTGTATTTGTGGACTGATCGCAAATGTTGTACAGCAGAGCACGCATGCACGTGCAACACGGCTTTGATATCAACGTCTGTATGTCTGTCTGTGTGGTGCGAGGAAGAGTACAAAGAAAAAGGAAGCACAGCTGGGCTAGTGCCAAGTTTTGTTATCCCCGTTGCAATGTTCCATTTCGGAATGACAGAGGATGGCGTCTGTACGTACTGTAGGTTGTGTAAAGTGCACCAAAAGGTGTTATGTTTGAAATGATGTGATGAAAGAGTGTGTAAATATGTGGTATGAACCTATTTAATGATTTCCGTATTTCAAAGTTTTTAAAGGAGACGCTACATATAGATTGTTTTTGTGTGTTTGTGCACGTGCTTACGCATTACCTGGGGGTGACACTGCATTACTGGAGTGCCCGTGTGTCCGCTGTTCCCGGTTGGCCGGTGAGTGTTTAAGGAGTGTGTGCTCGTAGGCCCATTTCTGCTTTCGTGCCAGTTTCTGTTTCATTGCCATGAGCACTTGGTAGCGCATTGGATGTGATAGGCCGAGGATGATGGGTACGCTTCACAGTCCGGGAGGTTCCAGTCTGCTGAGGGGTGGGAGTCAGCGGGTCCCCTTCTTACTTGGGACCTATGGATCAGAACATCAGGAAACCACAAACAAAGTTAAATCCCACATAGTAAGTCATTCCATCGACAATGTAAAATTCATTTAAAGGCCCCCAAATAGCAAATTTATGTTAATTAGGTATGAACAATCAAAGGAAGCAAACAACTGGAAATCTTGTATCTGTCATCAAAAGAAGGACTGAAATTATATCCCAATTCACCTGTAGTGTTGTTAGAAATACTAGAAACTGAAATTGGGTGCCTTTTTGGAATTAGCATAGTTTGGGCACTTCCACCCCAAAATGACTACACCTGTAAGTATGGCACAACAGAAAATAACAAGCCAAAGAGACAAACATGACGTCTTGGTCATAACACTGACTAATATGTTTTATAGAGGCGCCGTCAATGATTCAGACGAAAATGCGCTTTAATCAAATGAATATCAAATCATTCTTTAGGCACACTGTGTCTCTCTGAGCTAACATCTACTCTTAGTTTCTGAGCTGTAACCTTCACTAATTCATGAAAGATCCGGTTTGATACTTTGTGCAAGAAGATGATAAATCACTGATGAACCAAAAGTAAAGTATCAGCCACCCAAAGGAACAAGACGCACGGTTCCCAGTTTGCTCGTGTGTGCGCGTGTGTCATTAACCACATTAGACATTTGCATCTCCGGTCATGAAACCTCCTCCATTGTGTCTCGCTCGACTAAATTATGAAGGAAGTATCAAAAAAGGACTGAAGCACAAAGCTTTGGATCAAACTGATGAACCTGTGTTCCATGACCTGGAAGCTGAGCTCATGTGAGCAATGTGAAGGTGTCGCGTGGCCTTCTTACGGGAAGCCAAGCCAACCTGAGGTCTTGGTGGTCTGGAGAAGCTCACGAAGTGCTGGGCTTCAGCCCCCTGAAATGCATCTGGATCCCACTGTTCCTTGCCGACAGAGTCAACAGAGCGAGACATCAGAGGTTCGGTTGAACAACGCACACCTGTAGCCCCTGTGAGGTAATTGAGGCTGCAATCAAACCTCAGATGAGGATATATAATCCTGAATTAACATTTACTACATCTGGTTTTCAGTCACATATCATGTATTTACACACTAAGTCCGCATGCGGACGCACAATCATCAAGTAAATAAACAAGCACTCATGCTGCAGAAATGTACATGCGACCACGCGTGTAACAACACACAGCTGTTCTAGAGGCAGCGCAAGCACATACACGTCTCCAAAACAGATCGTATTCCTGCAGCCAAAGGGAAGAGGACACTAAATAAGAAGGGGGAGAGAGGAGGTAAATGTTTAATAACCGTTCTTCACGTCATCTTTTTGGTTTTTTTCTACAGGCAGCACCTGTAGAACGGCTGAACCAGGTGACCTAGGATGGGAACCTCCCTACTTTGAAACCTGAGGTGGTGCAGGGTTGCAGGAGGTAAAGCTGCCTGCTGCACCATCCAGTCCCTATCACTGATCGTTTGTTTTTGTAGAAGTGACACCTGGCCTCCGTCCTACTTCACTTCTGAGGTTTAACCAGATGTTACTCTTCCTATCTCTCTCTCTCTCTCTCTCTTCATCCTGGGTGTGAGCTCACTGCTGCCCTCTCCGCCTTCAGATCAGAGGGTGGAGAAAGCAAGCCAGACTCACTCCATACACTTGACGTCATCATAATGAACTTCAAGGACCCAGCGATCCAAAGATGAACGGAAAACCCCGCCTTGTTCTGGGTGACTTACGGGAAAAGTTCACGTTTTACAACCGTCGTCACATTTTTTAAAACTGTTAGCAATCAAGCCTCTAAGTGTTCTAATCCTCTTTAACAGTTGCTTCATAGTATGAGGAAACATATCCTACTTTAATGAAAGTATCAAATGAACTGAAACTGCATTTTCCTAAATTAATTGTGTAGTTTTTAACATATTGTTGCATTTCATGATCATATTGTTGGTGATATTATTAAATATTTGTAAAGGATATTAACTGTGTGCTTCACTTATGGAAAACACACTAACCAGAAGTATCTTCTAAGTCAGGGGTATTCAACTCCAGTCCTCGAGGGCTGGTGTCCTGCAACTTTTAGATGTGTCTGTGCTTCAACACACCTGAGTCAACTAATAAGGCCATTAGCAGCACTCTGGAGAACCTGACTGCAAAATGAGCAGGTAATTCAGCCATTTGATTCAGGTGTGTTGGACCAGGGACACATCTAAAAGTTGCAGGACACCGGCCCTCGAGGACTGGAGTTGAATACCCCTGTTCTAAGTAGATGTAACACCTATACACACCCTGAGGCCCACTGAGCCACTGCTTGTACAGAGATACCATAGCTTGAAGCGGGTGAGATTCTATGACTCCCCTGGATGGGATGCCAGTCCATCACAGGTTACTTCCTAAGTCAAACTACCGCCAATAATTGAGCGGTCTGTGAAAATTCGAGTAAAGTGTCTCACCGAACACTAAGTAAGTCCCTTCGGATCCAAGGTGTACCTGCAAGTTGATTCTGGCACAATTTTTACACTGGATGCCCTTCTTGATGCAAATGGACATGACATGGAGAAATGTGGCAGGTGGGGTTTGAACCGAGAACCTTCTGCACTGAAACCAAGCGCACTAACCACTTGGCCACCACCAAGTGGTCCAAAGACTATAAATGCATTGTGAATGGAATTTTTTTTAATTAGTTTTGTGATACCATGAAAAGTCAACTACTGCATGCAAGAAAAAAATAACATCTTGCAGAGGAATTTGGCTTCTTCCTTGCAACATGCAGATCTGAGGTGGATCTGCATGTTGATTTGGCACAGGTATTACAGCGGATGCCCTCCCTAACGCAATTGCACATTACATGGAAAATGAGTAGGACTGACCCAAAACCTGGAAGCTTCCGCACTGGAAGCAGCCTGAACCCCTTGGCCAGAAGCCCTTGCGGAAGAATCATAAATGATTTCTAAACTATACAAATAGGAAACAGAAATCATCAACTATTACAATTTGAAGAATTCAGGTGCAAAATCCTGTATCTCCACCAGACCAATCTTGTTTTAAATAAGGATATTTACCTGATGGAAGTTGTACATCTCCATGAATCATTCTTTCTTGTTATGAAATGGTTATAGTACACTGAACAAAATAGCAGAATCGCAAAAATCAACCTTTATTCAGAAATGTGTTAATTAGCAACCTTTAATAAATTTGGCTGCAAAACCTGGTATCTCCACTTTCAGTTTGTTTGCAAAACTCAGTAAGTCCATCACTTTAATGTACGCTAGGACAGAGATGCCAAGTCGGTTAAAAGTTTCGTTCCAATGCTCCTCAGTGTGCTCCTGCAGGTGTTCCACCTGCTGCTGCACCTGATGTTTGGAAAACGAGCGAGATGAGAGCCGCGTAAAGCCACACATCTGGCTCTCTCCATCTCCTCCTCCTCTCTGTGCCACTCCATGGCACAGAGCCCAACTAAGCATGCAGTCACAAAGTTCTTCTGGTGTGGATTTAAAGGAGCAAACTGGAGCGATCTGAATTGTTCATCAGCAGATGGATGAATATGGGTGTGTGTGTGGAGACAATGCGCTTCATTCACAACGTGGCAGAGCTTAACGATGTACTGTTACGTGGTAACAGGTTGCAGCAGTTCCTGAGGACACCTGACGCCTCTGCCTCAAATCATCACATTCGTGATCAGCAGCCAAGAATGTATACTTCGTGGCAATTGTGACGTGCCGTCGTTATGTGTAAACGTAGCATCAGAGAAGCTCTCGTGGTGCGCCGCAATCTTTGCATCACGTGACCAAGATACATGCCAGTGAGTGGGGCGTTGTTCACTCTGTTGTTTTGCACACAAACTGGGATGGTGCTTACGAGGTTCTGCATACAAACCGCATCTTGACTTGCATTTACCACAGGATTTATGGGGTGTTGCAGCAGAACTGATTTTGTTATTGGATACGAGCCTCGGTAATAGTTATCTCATTTTCCATGGTCGTGGCGTTTACGGGGTTTCGCGCCTGAACTCTTCATTTATACTTCAGAAAAAAGTTACAATTTTGATGTAATTATGAAAGTTCAGTAAGGTATATCTTTTAATATACACACAAATTCTAAGGTATAACTCTACTAGTGTATACTAAAGTATATGTAAATATCTAAAAAAAAAGAAGTAGAGCCACTTAGGTGCTTAGATTTAAAAGCTTTTTTATCCCATGGGAACTTGTTTAGTGCGTGTATCTTTACACCCCAATCAAAGACATGCCTGTAATTGACCCTTGGTCTATAAACTGGTAATCCAACTCCTATCCCACAGAGTCACCTGCTCTGCTTTGTCATCGATGAGTGGATATAATGGAAAAAATACACCAAGTTGGAAAATATTGCTTCAGATATTTTGTACCAGTAAAGTGCTGCTAATTAAAGAAGTACACTGCTGGTGTTATTTCATTGCTTATATGAAGCACACAATGGATTTCTCGGCTGCCTCATTCACTCTCACGGATTAACATCTTGAACTAATTTTTGAAGGATTTCTTGTAAACAAAGGAGTCATCAAAGCTGAGTACATGACTCAGAGGATTCATTGCTAACAGTGGTTTAATCTGAAAAGGGTCATTAAATCTATAACTCACATTTTAAAAGCAATTTTGGAGTTCTCTTACAAGATTACACAGGAAACAGGTTGAAGAGATGAAAAATGTTGCAGGCATTAATCAGATCAACATAAAGTTTTAATTAAGTGGTGATAACACACAGTAATTTTGCAGAGTAAACTTTTCTCTGCCGGCATAACATTTGGTCCAAATAGAGTTAAATATACTCTATCACAGTGCTAAATCAACTCTTATCGGAGTAGAAACGCTTGATTTGGCAAGACGTTAGAGCTGATTTCACTCTATAATAGAGTGTATTTTACTTTATTTCGACTGGGACCGAATGTTATCCTGGCAGAGTAAATTTTACTCAGCAAAAGTTACTGTGCAGGGTTACTTAATTAACATGATTCAAGACAGAAACAAGCACAACAAAATGATCATAAATAACAATAAAAATAATATGCAAACCACAATATGCACAATTTATTCTATGTTCATAACTGTGACACACTTAAAATACCAAAGCATTCAGGGAATGTACACCTACTCGCCTATGGAGGCAGAATTTACTAAATGTTGCTATTATTTAGAATTTAATATGTTAAGCATAGAACAATACAAATGTGAGCGCTTAACCTCTTGGTTATGCAACAGAGTCTTAATATAATTGAAATGGTGTAGACATCCAACATCTGTCTGTGATGTAGAACTATTCCAAAAACGAGGCAATTTTTTTTAGTATGTGCTCATGTTATAACCAACCACATGACTCCAGGAGGTTTTTGTACTGACTGCACGGTATTAAAATTTGGTTGTTAAACTGTTTCCAACAGCCATTTCCTTTCTGCACTGCATTACCACAAGCTGAAACATAGTTATTCATCTGTGATACCTGTTGATTTTGTTCAGTTTGTATCTGCATTGGTACAGTTTTGCTGATCTGTAAATGAGATTAGCGTGAGGGGTCATTTCACTGGGATCAAAGATTAAACATTTTTTATGAAAAATTATTAAACTTTTGCAAATACAAACTAGAGATACCAAAGTATATGATGCCGAAGTTACAGTAAATAACCATTCCTTGGGACAAAGGTTAAATCTGAGCAGTTTCAGGAAAAAATATTCAGTTCAAGTCAAGAGAAACTTGTGCTTGTTGAGTAATTTAAACTAAATGTGCTAAATTTGGTTGCTGATTACAGGTTGATTTCATGAGGCTCAAAGATCAAACCAGTGTTTTTTAGTCATTTTCAGGTAATGATTCAGTTGGACCAATAGCGATTTAGAGTCACTGAGTAATTTAAACCAAATTGCTGTTGAGGTTGTGATTATGTAGTTTGTTGAGTTTTACCATGGAATGTTTTTGTTGGAGTAGAGAATATTGTGGATAAGGAACTGGCCTTCCAATAGTAGATCTCAGGTTGAATCTTGCTCTTGCTACCTGTGTGTGTCTTAGACAAGCATTCAATCTGCATTGTCTCAGTCCACCCAGCTGAAAAAAAATGGGTACCGGTGTTGGCTGGAGAAATAAATGTGAGGCATCAATGTAAAGCACTCAGTGGAAGTGAAAAGTATGAGTCTTGGACATTTTTAAGTCAAGACTCAAAACCTATTTTTATTCTCTTTCTTATGGATAGTTTTTTATTTTTATTTGTTTTATTCTTTTACTTCTGTTTTTATTTATGTATTTGAATTTTTTATTCATTTTTAATTATTATTCAATTTTATTGACTTGTTTTATGTAAGGCGCCTTGAGACAGCTTTTGCTGTGATTTGGCACATTATAAGCTAATTAAATTAAATTAAATTAAAAAGCACTACAGAAATACAGTGCTTCTTCTTCTTTTAATGTATTGATTTCTGACAAAGTGTTCCATTGAAGTCTTTAAGAAATTGTATATGACAAACATTTTGGCACCTAAATTAAGGCTGTACAACCAGCAGTTCTTGTAACATGGCAAAGATGCCGGCACACCAAAGGCTCGTCATAGAATTTATTCATTTCAGTGTTTGAAGTTATCCTTTAGATGGTAGGTTCTGCAGGTGGGTCATGCAATTGCAAAATGTGCATCTTGATCTGGAACACCCTAAAACTGAACTGCTACAAAAAATCATGCACACAACCAAATAAACTGTGAAAATTGCACGTATCCTCACCGTTAATTGACTGTATAGCATTACACAAAGGACAGGAAAACCTTTGACAACCTCTGATGCTGAGAGCCACACAAGCAAATTCCTGTTTTCAAAAATAGACGCTAATTACTGTACGTTAGGGAGATAAACTTTGAATGTAAGCGTTTACTGGGTTTAGTACAGGACAGGCAATTTTTTTCCATCAGGAACATGTGCTTCAATAATTACATTCAAAGCATTACAATCATCATTTATATGTGCTGATAAATCTGAGTCCCAAATACTTGATCAAAGCATCAGCTTATATCTGACAGCAGAGGAGTCTCCAGCTAAGAAAGTCACTTGGAGCTGTCCACTTCCCACTCATCAATCTTTCATCTTGCGTCTATGGAAAGCAATTAGGAGTAAATCTCACCACAATGGAGGAAATTGCAAATCACAGGGATAGCCAAGAAGCTACACTCTGCATAAAACAACACTTGGCACTGCGTTCGCAATGTATCTTTGAACTCATCAAGCAACATGAAACGGAACCTAGCGCTCATCAAGGCATGACAGCAGTTGTGAATGGCAGATGCAGCCACGCCCATTAACGCAAATGATCCGAATAGGAGAAGGTTGGAGCTCAGAGCGCACATTCGATCATTGTGGAAACACGAAGCACGACCAAGAACTGGAGGACTGTCAAAAGTGCCTCTGATCTTGAAGCTTCTGCCCCACATGAACTACCCTGCCAAGAAAAACCCAAGGTGTACTTTGAAGTTTCGATGAAGGTGCTCAGGACGTTCGTGTACATGTGAGGGCATTACATGGTGTCACCTTTAGTTGAGCTGCCAGAAAACACTCCATCCTATCATTATAGTAGTGTTTTTGTAGTCACCCCCTTTATCTGATGATCCTGCTCACCCCAAACAAAGATATAACAGCACTGACACAGATCCTCACCAAGTGTTTATATGCTCAGCCCCCTCAGCGTGACAAGCACAGGAGATGGTTTACAGTAATGCATCGCCACAGCTGTTCAGCCATCAAAGGCCGGTCAGTCCAGGCATTGTAGCCTATATATGAACCCAAAAGCCTCTTTCCTCATTTACAATTATATAAGCCTGAATAGATCTTTGTCATTTGATGGTGGTTTGTATGGCACGTGATTTGCTCATTCGTCCCATTTGCCATTGTACTTCCATTTTTCTGTGCAATTTTTGTTCCATTTATCGGCAAATTTGGTTCCATATGTTTTGTACCACTGCATGCTGCAACCACAGCACACGCACATTTGCAGCAACGGCGCTTAGCAGCTTATTGACGCTACTCTCATTCGTCTACACACACACAAAAAAAATCCAGTACACCATAAGCGTCTGCAGGCATATGCAATATGCGTTGGGATAGTAGAAAAGCTTGAATCTTCGACTGGACTGTGGTTGCTTGACGTGAGGAATTTCGCTTCAAATCGCAGAAGCCTCCTCAGCTATAATTCTTGCTCGGTAGTCTGACTTCTGTCTTGACTCTTGTAGGAAGAATAAACAGAAGCCAACAAAAGATGGAGTTTTTAACTAACCAGACCCCTCCTACCGAGAGGCAGACTGCTATAGGCTACTGACTAAACAATAGCTCTAATTAGCAACTATTGTGCTGTAGTTAGCACTCTCCTAATGACAGGGCAGCTGTCCCTCCTAATAATGGGACTGATGACTCTCCTGATGACGTGAAGGACTCATTGCCATGAACAAAAGACTGAAACTGCTTTGACCTGAGTACCCATTGTAAACAGGGACAAAGTGTGTCCTCAGACCCCCTCCCCCGGTTAAGGCTGGGTTTCAACTGTTTCACGTAAAATGCCTCCTCTGTGGGATGTATCTCACTAAAGTAGACCCGCTGTCGAGACGAAGAGCTTGACAAATTCTGTTGAGAATTTTCACTGGACTGAGAAAAGCAGACAGCAGTCGAATACATGACGAAGTAAGTGCATGGCATCAGGTAACGGACTATATCATCGGAATTGTTTTTGAACTATCTGACTGTTTTTCGGAATTGTTTTTGAACTATCTGACTGTTTTTGCAAGTTGACTGACAACAAATTGGATTGGGTTGCTATTTAAAATTCATGTTGGATTGTTTTTGACCTCTTGATATCAAAGTTCCAGTGATGCCACACAAAATGTAAGTCCCTGTTCTCTTGTTTATAAATTATAATAGAATTCAAATGACAAGAATCTATTTTAGGTGTTATATAAAACAAATAATGAATGTTTTTTTCATTCGTTCAATGGAAAAAATATTTCATGAGATGAATGATGGAACATTCATCTTCACCTCATGAAATAGTCGTACCATTGCACTCATAAACATTCATTATTTGTACACCAACATGTTTCCAACTGAAGACCTGGATGCAAGAAGTAATCACGTCATTTTTTTCTGGCACCAATACTGGCATTTATAACATAGAGAACATCATTTGGTACCAAAAAAAATCCAAAAATAAGTACTCACGTTTGGTATATTGGTATAAGATCATTGGTGAATTCACTAATAGAAAACCTCAAGTGCCAAAATGAGGAGCAAGAAAATTCTGACATCGATGACTGACCAACATAAAATGCTCTTATGTGACATGTGACAAGCTAGCAAAATTTTACTTTGATACTATTAACAAGTGAATTTGTGAATACATGTCTAATCTGGCATGATGTAATGCAAACATTTTGAGGTGAACTTTCCTGAATTGACATGTGACATGAAAAGATGGCTGGCATCAAAGTAGGTTTTTCTCCATATTTAGGAACATTAATTTCCAAGTTAACTGAGTTATTGTGAACGTTAACTGGTAAACTTGGAATTAAATTAGAATTTTACCTTGTAATAAAATTAAATTATGAAAGGCAGCAAGACATTGCAAAACTGACTGTTTGGCAATCAAAAATGGCCTTTGTGTGGTCAAAGTATCCAAGTCCAGGTACTTAGCCACAAAAATGCCGAAACAAATTCTTATTTTCTTTGTAATGGAGGAATATTTTTCCAGCACACAATAAGTTTTGTCTACTCTGTATAAGCCCTGGAACCAGCAGGCACCGTAGTATGCTGCCTCTAAAAAAAAAAAAGGAACCACAGCATGTTTTGAAAATTTTCATCGTCAATATCTCAAAACTGTTATTTTGTAACTTAAGTACTTCTTGCACCCAGGTCTTGAGTTGAAAACAAGGTCCACGTTTGGACAGAGTTAGAGGAGCACTTGAAGCTACGTACATATCTACTTTGGCAAAGGTCATTTTTCACTTTGATTTGTTTGAGAATACCAAAGTCAGAACCCACATCTAATGGCCTGGACGTCTGGCTTACAGCAGCTAATGCAGAAAGTAGGCCAATATGAAGAGGTTGTCGGGGTGTTAGATGGAGCCATCTGGCGTCTGAACAGACTGTCTAACACGACGGCCTGACAGCAGGCAGGAGAGTCTGGCATGTGCATCCCACGCAATCCAATAGCCCTCACCTCTGTTATTTCGTCCAATCAACTCGCTTTGGGTTCAGGCTACAGTATTCAATATTTGACTTTTCATGGCCCCTTGAAAGAAAGATGAGTGGCAAACCTCTGGAAACATCAGCAGGTTTACATGTAATCAACACAAGAGTTGCTCTATGCTGCTATGGAAAATCGGCTCATTTAAACAAAATGTTTAATGGTTCCATTTACCTTTTTCCAAAAGGGCGCTCCAGCCAAATGCAAAAAGAAAACTTATTACATAACGGCTGCAATAAACAGGGGAATTTGAAAAGCACTTGTTAAACTGAATAGTGAATGACGGTCATCAAAGACCGAGAGTAAAGTTTGCACACATTGGTCGTCCTTCTCAAACACTTAAAAATAATGGAAAATTTATGAAACGTCCCTGTGATAGATTGACAGCCTGTCCAGGGTGTCCGCTGGGATAGGCTCCAGCAGCCCCATGACCTTCAATATGAATAAGTAGTATGTATTTCTTAAACGTTCATGAATGAGGATTGCTCTTAATGCCGTGATCAGTTCTGCTTATCAGTACGATTTTTTATTGATTACCTTTTCGATTCCTGATTCTGAGAGGAAAAAATGGAGGCCTGTACAGCTTTTCAGTATCATAGCCGCTTTTTTCTTAGTTGCAAGACACAGAGTTGGACATCATGACACGTGAGCTTTGGAAGAGAGAACTGTAAGAAAAACGTGTCGAGATCAATAAGAGGAACACATAACATCTGAGCCATATGATTACAATGGACTGAAAAATTTAGAACTGGTTTTTGAGTTGAATCCCGAGTGAGGAGGTTATGTTTTTAGCCTTATTACTTCCGCCAATGTTTGCCTTTACAATTACCTTCACCCCTGTTTGTTTTGTGTCTGTTTGTGAATAGCCCAGAGCCCACAATTTTTCATATATCATTATGAAATCTTTACTGAAGATTCACATCCTGATAGACAAGAAGTGATTCAATTTACAAGTTCATAGATCAAAGGGCAAAGTCAGGAAAAATCTAGGAAAAACTGGAAAAAGCCCTATCCTTTAACATTAAACAAATTTTCAAAAATTCATAACTCTGTCAAAAAAGATCAAATTTCTTTCATATTTGAAAGCATTAGGAAAGGATGGTATCGTTTATCAACTGACAAATATTGATCTGGATCTGATCCAGAATACAGATTTTGTGGCCACTTAAATTTAACATTGAAAACCTTATTTAATGTATATTTTACATTATAGCTTGATCAAACACGACCCAATCACTCTCATATTTTAAAGTGAGGTGCAGACCGGCACTCACTATCACCTGACAAAGTTTGATCTGGATCTGACGTGGACTGTGGATTTTGTGGACATTTGAATTTAATATTGAAAAGCCCATTTGGTGCACATTTTGCAGTGTCTCAATTGACCTTAAAAATATTTTCCAAGGTAAAAATTTGTGGAATAGGAAACTAGTGTTGGTGGAGGTTTGCACTCTACGAGCACGGTGCTCTAGTTTATTTATATGATTATTTCCAGAACATCTTCAAGGCACATGAACAGATTTAAATGATATTTGGTGGAAAAGTAGGTCTTGGATCAAAGATGAATTGAATAGATTTTGAGACAATGGCATATCTTATATAAGCCCTTAGGCCCATTGTATCTCCAAATACTATAAAGTTAAAGATTATTGGAGGTCACTTAATTATCAATTTAAAATTTTTGCTTTTTCTGAAACTTGGCTCTGTGAGGACAAAGGAATAGACTTTGAAATTGAAGGATATCATTTGTATCATATAAACCATCCAGGAAAGAGAGGGGGAGGCGTGGTCCTGTATGTGAACAGTAACGTGAAATGTAAACTGGTAGAATCAATGTCTAGTGCTGTAGATGGAATTATGGAAAGTGTGGCAGTTGAAATTGAGATGCTGAAAGGCAGGAATGTGATTGCTGAATGTATTTATAGAGTGCAAGGCTCAAATGTAGACGCTTTCAGGGAAAAGCTTTGAAAGTATATTTGATACACAGAATAGCCAGAACATTTTAATATTGATTTTTATAACCCATTTTAATGTAGATATTTCTGATTTTTTGGATACATTATCTCTGATTTTACATCCAAGCAGGATTACCACTTCTTGTGCCACATTAATTGACAATATTTTCACAAATGATATAGAGCATATTGCTCAAAGTGGTTTATTGATAAATAATATCAGTGATCATTTGCCAGTCTTTACTTTTTGATTTGCAGCTTAAAAATATGAGAGCTTAAACCAGTCTGAATACTTTAGAGTCAGAAATGAGAAAACAAATCATGAATTATGAAGGGAACTCTTAGAGTAAGACTGGTCTGGAGTTTATGTGGACGACATGAATGGAGCTTACAAATTATTCATAAATACTTACTTGTCACTTTATAACATGGTGTTCACTAAAACCATATAAAAAATTTCTACAAGTGGAAAACAAGGGAATGATGGGAGCACGCCAAAAGAAAAACAAATTGTACAGAAACTATTTCAATAAACAGATATGCAACAGACAGTCTTATCATTAATCTTTTCTGTTTTAATGTCTGCCTTGTAATTTCTTTTTATTCTACAATGTTTTATCTTTTATTGTGCCCTTCTGATTTTAAATTTTGATTTTAAATTACTTGTGTTTTCACAAATTGGTGTTATGTGAAGTGCCTTGGGGCGACTATGTCGTGAGATGGCGCTATATAAATTAATAAATTGAAATTGAAAAAAAAAATACAAAAATAAACTAAACTATTATGAGAACTGGTGAGAAAGATTATTACAATAGAAAGCTGAGGGGAAATTACAGGAATATGAACGCAACACAGAGTGTATTAAATAACGCAATGAGACTTAACTCCAAACCAAGAAGCTACCAGATTATTTTATTGAGAATGATGTTGAATATCAACAGCGAAACTATTTCTAATGAATTTAATGTGTTTTTACAATATTGGAGGTAATATTGCAAAATCCATGAATATAAATAACCAAAAGAAAATATCTGAAATGGGAAGCAGAATAATGCAGTCAATGTTTGTTGGGGAGGTTAGTGAACAGGAAGTCTTATCTATTGTAAGGAAATGAAAAAGTAAATCTCGAACCATTGACTGCATTGTTAATTTGAAGTTAAACCAATTCTGAGCTTTAAAAAGATTTTTCATATTTAAAAAAAATGTGCTATTGTGAGTATCACTTTTTTTCCTCTACATCCACTTCCCAGGTTGGGAGCGCTGTTGGACAGAATGATCGCCCTCAGTGGTAGCTGTTCTCTGCCCAGGTTGCACGCGGGCTACTTGGTGGATCTGGACCTCAGCTTCTGGAGGGTGCTGGATATGGACATTCACCAAGGATGGGTAGAGAGAAGCTGGACACAGAGAAACTCATAGTTTTACCCTGTAATTTTGAACAATGTTTGCAGAAATAGTGGGCCAGCATAGCAAAACAATATTTCATTTTGGGATAAAAGCATGGAATTTGGCACACATATTCTAAATTAACTGATGTTTATTTTCAGATATGGAACCATCCTGGAGTTGACCTCTAATGAGCTACAGGGGTCAATAAAGAATTACACAGGGATCAAAATTTAAAAATGCTCTAATCATGTTGAAAACTATACCACATTATTTGTCTGATCATAACGATTCCAAAAAGGTATCGTTTGGACTATCTATGACTGAATTCCATGGAGTTATGAGGTAAAAATGATTAATGTGACAAAGATCAGTTTCAGTTTGTACAGGGGTCAAAAGTTAAAGTTGCTCCAGTTTTGGTAAAAAGTGATGCAAATTATTGGTTGAAATAAAAGGATTAATAAATGGAATAGTTTTGACTGTGCTGAATGCTTGGTCTCCAAAGTAAAGGTCAAACAAGGTCGACGTCCATTGGATTCTATGACGTATGACGTTACCCCATAACATGATAACTAAGCATGACAGATGGTGCAAACTATTCCTTTTTAAAATGCTAGTAACACAACCAATAATTAGCATCATTTTTTTTTACCAAAATTGGAGTAACTTTAACTTTTGACCCCTGTACAAACTGAAACTGACCTTTGTTACCATTTTTGCTGTTTTTACCCCACAACTCCATGGAATTCAGTCACAGGTAGTCCAAACTATACCTTTTTGGAATCATTATGATCACACAAATAATGTGGTATAGTTTTCAACATAATTGGAGCATTTTTAAATTTTGACCCCTGTGTAATTCTCTATTGACCCCTGTAGCTCATAAGAGGTCAACTCCAGGATGGTTCCATATCTGAAAATAAACATTAGTTAATTTAGAATATGTGTGCTACATTCGATGCTTTTATCAGAAAATGAACAATTTTTATGTACATTTGAGCTAAGCTGGCCCACTAAAACATCTTTACTGAGAAGAAAAAAAAAGATCCATGTATCAGTTAACATTCTACACAAACATGTTAGACACAAGCTTAGCTCAGTTCAAGTTCCACAAGGGGAATTACGAACAAAGGCATCAATGAGATATGAAACAACAACAAAAACAACAAGACTTTCTGAATCTCTGGTTTAAATCAAATCATCTTAAATACTGGAAACAGATTTTTTTTATTTCCATTTCTTTCTTTTTTTTTTTTTAAGAGCGCCAAAGATGTTGCAATGTAGGAATGAGCTCTTTGTCCGTTTGACAGAGGGGAAGCTTCTATCTTCAGGGAATGCCAGGGCACCTTCCGAGAATCTGGACCTGCTCTCATTTATCAGTCTAACAGATGGACGGCAGTGAGGGTCCAGAAAGAAGAGACCTGAGCCTGACACTACTTCGACATTTGAGATGTAGACAAGATCATTTGTTTTCTTGTTTTGACATTACAATACCAACACTGAAGGCTTTTGTTGACTTATAAATGCATTTGATTTATGTAAAACGAATGCTGGAAGAAATGTGAATGGAATTTAAATTATTTATGACAGAGCTTCTGCTTCTACTTACTGAGGATGAGCGAGAGTCAAAAAGAAATAATAAAAAAAAAGATACCAGAGGAGATGGAAACTGAGCAAAACATCTTTTATTCTCCTTTTGTTCTGTTTCTAATATTCACTTCTGTTGATAAAAGCACATTGTGTGAACAATATGACTCATCCACTTCCACTGAGTCACTCAAAACTAATGTTCAAAATAAATCCTGACAACCACAGCAAAGAAGTGTGCTTTAGAAAAAAAAAAGACCACATGACATTTGCTCATCAAGACACGGGATTGCTAAACCCAATTCAAGAGCTCCAGGCTTAATCAAGTGTAGTTAATCAGATGTGGGTGGGGTTGGGACACATAATACATAAAGGGCGGAAAGATGTGTGGACTAGATTTACGAAATTCTGACATGTATAAAAAAAGGAAGCCACCGGGAGGACCAAACTCAATCTTCCGCTACCGCCACCAGCCTATCTTCTGGTCCAGGTAGTCCCATAGCCGGATGGCCATAGGGGTGGTAGACGTTGGAGTCTAGGGCACAGAATATACAGGGTGGTGCTCATCTCTGCTTCCTTCCCCACCTTCACCTTCCCAAAGTCTCAAGAGAGTACAGAGTCAGGTCCTTTTCGCTCTGAGTAGGATTCAAACCAGTGACCTCCTGCATGCACTATTGACACCTTTACAGTGTCAAATCTTGCGCATAATCATGTCTTTTTGGGTATCCTTAAGAAATTATTCAATCCTTCGTCATCAATAGCCTTTTTGCTTAACGATTCCCTTATCAGTCCTTCAGAGTGGACGTCGTTTTTGGGGGTGTTTGTCAGGAAAATGATCATTTCTCTACATTGATTACAGACCCTGCAGCGGGTCTGTTTAATCAACCATTTCTGCAGCACGGCTTTGCTTTGATCCTTGAACCAATGAAGCAGTGCTTCGATCTTCGATCTGCTGCTTCGCTGGTTCTTTGTTTTATTTCGCTTTATCTTAATTTTTCCCCACTAAAACCCTAAAGAGCATATGTCTGTGAGTGATATTTACCTTTTTTATGTTAAACCGACCTGTTATGGTCTTCTGAATCAGTTGATAGATGTATTTTCATAACTTAAAACGGACTAATGCTAATGCGTTAGCATGTCTATGGCATTTTCAATGTTAAAGTTAGCATTAAGCTGAGCCATTATCAAGCCTCCATCCCCAGCATGCAAAGGATTCGGGGATACCTTAAAACCATGAATAGTTGGATGCTCTAACAGCTCTGCTTTTACCTTGCTGATTGGACAATGGTAGGGTGTACATGGAGTGCGATGTTGATTTCTGTCCAGGGTGCCTGGTGTTCTTGTGAGTTTGAGGCGTCGGCCTTGCAGGACTCGGGGATGGCAGGTGGCAAAATTTCCCTGTTGAGTTTGACGGACACCAGCAAAGGTCCCTGCCGATACAGCGTCCTCCATTAAGACAGGGGATCTGACAAAAGACTTCAATGAAAAGCGGGGTGAGAGGAGGGAAAACAGAAGGTTATTTCCACAGAGAGATTCATTAGAGTACACAAACGCCACATTTAATTGCGTAGATTTATGTGCTCTCAAACGCAGGGATCCTTAATGGGAAACAGGAGGGGTAGTTCTAATAGGAAGGGCATGTGCTTCGGCTTCAAGTAGACATGCTTTGTTTGCAAACAGTTAGTAATGGTCATGCTGTTCTGTACTCTTGCACGAGCAAACACCTCGTTCCACATGATATTTATAAAGTTCTGAGATTTTCCTCAAGGCATGGCCTGTCACGCAGCAACACTTTTATTGCCATTGTTTTGCCTCAAATCAGTAACTGCACACTCCTTTGAGGAGCAATGTTTACCTCAAACTGACAGAGGAAGGACAGCTTCTGCACGTTTGTCCGCCGCACCGCAAATTGGAAATTGGATATTGTAATGGTAAGATTTGTCTGTTTGTTTGTCCAGTGATAACTCCAAAATGCAAAGAGCAATTTCAATGAAAAGTGATACATAAATTCAGTGCACCGACCTCTTGGATCTCTTGTCACGTCAAGTTCATAGCTGAAAAATTCAAGGTCAAATCCCGAGGGAATCATCTACTATCTGCAGTGATATCTTCAAAATTCAAAGACAAATTTCAGTCGAACTTAGTCAAGAAACTCAATGGTTCATGTCAAAGGTTAAATTAGAGGTCAAGGAGCAATTTCACTCCAGCTTTGTCAGTAAATTTAGTGAATGGTTCCATCACAATATAGGTCATGTCAAGGTCACAGGGATACGGTCAAGGGCAAATCAGGTCATCATTGAAAAAAATCTAAATAACTATATCTCAGGAACAAGATAAGATATTGAAATGTGTTTTCTGCATGGACATCTGCTGTCCGGAAGTGATCAAATGTATCAGACGTCTAACGTCTATGACGTAATGAAATCAAAGAAATTCAAAAATTTTCTGATAGTGGCAAGACACTGCAATCATCTAGAGTCTTTATGTGTCTGAAAACAAGACTTTTCAGATGGTGGCAGATGAAACAAGTCAAGTCTGGGAGCATGCGCTGGTGCTGCAATTTACTACATCCATGACACCACGAGGTATGTCGCCTTGGGTCCTGGATGGCAACCACCCAGGCAGACAATCGGTTCATTTCTATAGATGAATGAGATGAATGTTGTGATTTTTCTGGAGTGATCTACCTTGGGTCAGGGAGCAGATGTGACTCTGCCTGAATTATTTTCCTTTCACCTGATTCTTTAGTCAGAGAGGTTTTCCTTAACCTTTTTTTGATATCATGAATATTTGATGGGGTGGGGGGGGGGGGGCATTCACAATTCCTCTGTCGGTTGGTGGTGGTTCACAATGTTTGTTCATTATTACCCCAGCGTACGTATGTGCTTGAGGTTTTCCCTTCTAGTTCACTTTGTAACACATGAAGCTTACGGATTTGTGCACCGAACACTCACTTTGCCGACTGCGGGAGGAAAAAGAAAGAAACTCGAAACTGTCAAATCTTGGACAGAATCTGAAACTCAAGAACACTGAACTCTGAACACTGAAATAAACTGAACTCCAAAACGTACCCGGACAACTATTTGAGTTAAAGTCTGCAGTTTACCATAGAGGGAGAGACGGCGATAACAAGTCAGGAAAGACCATCACTGACCAAATGGAGTTTGACAGATGTGCATTCACCACCCTTTCATTGGCCTTATCTTTTGGCGTAAGGGATGGGTGCCAACTCTACACCCTCAATACCTGGACCTGTTCCAACCTACAGATTTGCACTGACCTGACCTCTCCTAACTCAAAACATCAAAGCCTACCAAATGAAAAAAAATCACTCCACTTTTTTTTTGCTAAGCAGATCACAAGTACTAGCACTGCTTTACCAAACCGTTGGTTTTATAGATGGCTTGCATACCAGCACTAGGAGATGAAAGAGAAGGCTAGTGATGGACACATGCTGTGGGGGGCATCGTCACGCGGACATGCTAACAGTGTGCGAACAGAGATGCTGGACAGTTTTGATGGTATGCTGGGAATGAGCTCCCTGTCACATAACGTTAACAAGAGTGACGCTGGAGGCATTTAAGAGGGAGTAGAAGCACGGGAGTAATGTAGAGGGAATGAAAAGGAACATAGTAGAGGTGTGCAGCTTTCCCTTTTTAAAGAAGTTTGATAGCTATCTAGCTACATGGGGTCCAATACAATTTATTGATAATACACTGTATTATGGAATGACTCAATCCGGTGTGAATTAGAATAAGCTAAAGTGACATTGTTTATCTTCTTACTCATAATTCATGTTTCAATAAAATTGTGGACCTTCTTGGGGTTTTACTACTGTGCTGCCTCTGCTCACTTTTTGTTCTCCACTCTGGCAGCACCACACAAATTAACGCTAAGTGCAGCGCAGAAGAAGCCCAGAAGAGAAAGCCAGCTGTTTTTCACCTGTTCACATACTAACAGAAATTTTCATGTGCAGAAACCCATCTGGGCCGCATGGTGGCTTAGTGGTTACAGCTTGGGATTCCGGCGAGGGCGGTTGCATCTCCTCCTCCCTCGCATCTCGTCCTGTTGTCTCTATTTCTTACTCCAACCTTCAAGGTCCCGACTTCACCAGATTGTGAATTCTTGCATTCATTAACCATGGAATTGATCAGCTGGTCTCTCAACGCTTGACACCATCTTTTCAACAAGGAATCACGGCTGGGGTACCCTGTGTGCCCAGGAGGAACCTATCCCATGGGCTACATTCTTGACGCCTGGAAGGTGTGGGGTGTGGCATGCTTGGCACCACTCTCCATGGAAGATGAGGATTTATTCTTATTAGTCTTCATGGTAGTTGGGCTGCTGCTGTCAGGATTATGCACTGCCCTGATCTAACAGAAAATTGGCAAGACAGCTGCCATCAAAACCATAACCCCACATCTGTCTGTCATGATTATCGAGGTTGGCAAGGCTGTACAGTCTCAGACTGCATTGACTTTTGGAACTGAAACGCAAGTTGGAATGCATCTCGGAGCAGCTGTCTGCCCTGCAAAGTCATTGATGTTGGAGACCAGTAAATATTCAATTACACAATTGGATTTGGACAGTTAAGAAAAGCCGCATTTGGTTCTGTGCTTCTCTGCCTAACCCAAACAGCTACCGAAGGTCAAAATGCCCCGCTTGTTTTTCCTCCAGAAGATTTCAACAGCCCTGGTGATGCACATGGCTCCCTTTCTCATCTGCCCTCCCCCACAGACTCTACGCACACATGGACAGGGACTGATATGAACCACCTGCAAACAAGGACGCACACCCCCTCCACCCCTCCTTGTGTTTCTGTCCCACCCTTGCTTCTGCACTTGCCACTCCCTTCCCCCTCTGGAAGGTCGTGCGGCATGGCTGCAGCAACCTCCCACCTCCACCCCCCAAGCTCAGTTGCGCAGCATGAAGCTGCTGAAGCCCACACTCACATTGCCTCAATTCGGATGACGGACTGTTTCAAACTTTAGCATACCTAAACAATCAACCCCCCTTGTGACCCTTAATTGAAGTAAGGGGTTGAAGGTGAGTGAGATTTTTTAATATGTTTAGTCCTCAATTTTCTTCTAAATTTTGTTACATATGATCCATTTGTGCAGCAGAGATGGTTCAGTTCAATGTCTTTGTACAGCGCCAAATCACAACATAAGTCAACTTTACCCAACCATTAAGGAAGCACATTGGCAAACAGTGGTTGAGGAAAACTCCTTTGGGCATTTCTTGATTACAGGTAGAAACCTCAAGCAGACCAGACTCAGTGAGGTGACCATCTGCTCTGGCCATACTAAAAATAACAAGAAAGAATAACAATGAAATGTCAAACATGAAAGGACAGAATGATGCAGCAGTAATGAGGAAGTGGTGTGTTAGCCAGAAGGGACACAGACATGCACCGGGAATATACAAGGACATTCAACAAGTCTAACAGTCTCACGAGCGTCTCACTTTGGAGATATGGAAGTGGCAGCAGAACAGTATAACTCAACTTATTCATAATGTTAAAAACGACCATTTTAGTACATTTCGATCCATCCAGGGGTGTGATTCACAATTCCTGTTGGTTACTTGTTAGACCCCTAGAATATAGAGAAGGAAAAAGTGCATAGACAGACGGAGGAACAGGGGAACTTGGCTGTGCTAAAAATAAGGCATAAAAAAGTCTAGATATACGGGAAGGCCTTTTGCTATCATGAATTATCAGCTCAGGAGGCTATTAAACCCTCTCCTTGTGTCTTTTCAAGCCAATCCTACCACAGCATGAACTATTTTCGTCAACAAACTCCTGTTGACTCTGCGCACCGGGCTTCCCGTCTGCCCCGGTGCACACACTTCTCGTATGTAATGTATGTTTTACTGCCCCCCACGTTAGAACATAGCAAAGCATGACATAACCGTTTGCTGTCCACTTGACATTCCTTTCCAAACATGCACACCAAGAAATAAAAGGATGCTTGTCTAAATGGCAAGCAATCTTCTTTTAACACTCTCTTTAACACACACTTTTGCATATGAACAGAGATTTCCAGAGAATTAATAATGGCACATGCAAACAAACTGCTGCTCAGGAGGATTTGGAGGTGCCAGAAATGTAATTCTGTGGAAGGGTTTTGTCAGTATGCTCTGACGTGTTTGGAATATCCACACCGTGTGCCAAAATGCCATTAAAGGACATAAATCTGTGACATCAACGTGTTTATGTAGTCATAAAATTAGGTCCATAAGTAGATGGACAATGAGTTTTGTAATTTTCTGTCTGTACACCACCACAATGAAGTTGAAATAAAACAACTGCCATGTCCTTGTAGTGTAGATGCACGGGTTTAACTTCAAGTATTTAACAAGACTTTGCATTAAACTTGAATACCAATGCCTACATTTACAGAGCCCCTAAGTAATTGGGCAAAGTAAATATTAGGATTATTTTTAAGACAAATCATCACTTTACAGCCAGTTTTCTTTTGAAGCATCAGGGGGTGGATACATGATTATTCCAACACAAGTGAGGGAAGCCACCAAGACACCTGACACTGTCCACAGTGCAACTTTTGTCTGTTACATCATGAGTTCTACAGCTTCTTGGCTGAGGGGAGCAGAGAAGCTTCCTCAAGTGGAACATGTGAAATTGAAGCAAACGTTTGCCCAAAGCACAAGCAAGACTTGTGCCAAGATTTAATTAGTGTTCTTGGATGAATATCTTTTCCTGTTCCACTCCACCAATGAAGCTGTGACTGGTGAAGCAATAGACAAAAGTAAACCCATCCTGTTCCCCAATAACAGTCACAGATGTCTACAACTCCATTCACAGTTTGTGAAGTTTTTGTGGCTTCCCTCATGAACCTCTCTCTCTTGGATAATCACTCAGATTTGAGAACTGCCTTGTCCAGACAGATTTATATACAGTACCAAACTGTCTGTATTTCTTAAAGATGGATGTAAATAATGTCTAAGATATATTCATTCATTTATTTTAAACCTGCTTATTCCATTAAGGGTCATAGATGGATAGGCTCCAGCCTATCCCATCATTCACTGGGTGAGAGATGGGATACACCTTGGACATGCCGCTAGTCTATCACAGGGTCGACACATACATATATTCATACTCTCACCTATGTCCAAATTTGAGTCACCAATTAACCGAACCTACATGTTTTGGAAGTGCATAAGTTTCCAGAGTGGAAGATTCCCGGTTCAAACCCCACCCCTTCCCATTCTCCAATATGGAGCTACATCATAAAGGGCATCGGCATAAACATGTGCCAAATCAACATCTTTCTCCACCTCAAATCTGCTGTGGCGACCCTGAGTGAAAACAAGGGAGCTGCAGAAGGGACTCACTTACATACAGTTATGTTTTTTACATACATTTTTGAAAGGGGCGGGGGCAGCTGAAGCGCCCAGAGGGAACCCACACAGAAAGTACCAGGTTGGAAGCAAACTGGGACCTTCTATCTGCGATGCAACAGTGCTAACCCGCTAAGCCACCGTGCTGTCTTTTGTATGACCAAATAATCCTTAAATTACTTTGTCCAGTTACTTTTGGGCTCTGAAATGGAGGCACTGGGTATACAAATGTCTGTAAGTCCTAACCTGTTAGGCGATATTTTGTTCAACCGCTTGCATTCAAGCTAAAAGTCTACACTGTAAACACATCTTGACTCTTGTCCTTTGTAGAAGACGCAAAATCATCAAAATCAAGCTGCTGTCCAAATACTTATGAACCTGACTGTAGGGCAGCTTGAGTCTTCACGAAGCGGGCTAGTGGGCTGTCAGGTATAGCTTGGTTGGGAAAATGTTACAACTTTTCCCGAAAACTGAAAAAAAATGTGACGGGGTATGAATCTCCTTTGGCATGGCCACGCCCACCCTTCCCATGGCCACGCCTGTATGACTGTGGAGCAAAGCCCCCTGGATAATGGCAGGTTTAATGTGAATCCCCATAAAACCCTGTTCATGCTGCTACTCTTTCCCTCTCTCCTCCGCTCTCGCTCCTGCTCTCCCAGGGAGCGTATTAAATGGTTAATGACGGGGTGTGAACCGCGGCGAGATGAGGCCGAGTGTTGGGAGCGTGGGACCACCAGCTCTGAGGGCAGATTAGCCTCCCATTTACAGAGCCTGCATTTAATCTGCTCTACCCTTGTCTCTCCCACTTTCCATCTATCTTTATTTAACAGTGGGATTTTTTTTGGCGCCCCCCGTTTTAATGTTGCTCTCTTAATCACCTCCACTCTCCCTCTTCTCTGATCCTGGCATCAGTGCAGACAGCAAGACACTGAGAGCCCATTTTGTCAAACTTCACCCCATAAAATTGGAATGAGAAACTACATGGAGACACAAGAAGAAAGTGAGTAGCGGGATGAGAAGAAGAAGAAGCAGTCTGACTCACAGAGTCTGAACCCCTGGTTCTTTGGCTGTTGGTGCTGCTGCTGTGAGGTCTCGCTGTAGACCGTGGTGACGTCGCCCTTCTCGCATTGTTGTGACAGCGCCCGCCGCTGCACACCCGACTGCACATCATGGGCGTGGAAGACGATCTTAATGCGGTCCAGGTTGGAGGTGAGGTTGGCTCCTGGGAAGCAAACACACACCTGAGTGAGGAGGAGCATCAGCAGAGAAACAAGCTGCATCCTTCCACCTTCAGCTGACTGCGACACGCTCTCAGCCCGAGTGCACGGCGGTTTATAAGTGTGCATTGTGGTGTGGCTGACAGCTGGCCTGTGGCACGTAGCAGCTGAAGCAGTGATGTGCCACAGGCCAGCAAACAGCAGAGAGAGAAGACTATTAGGTAACCGGCTCTCATCCAAAGCCTTTATCTTTGGAGGAAGGTGTTTTGGATGTGTGGAAGAGACAAAGCCAGCGTTAAGTGCAACCGAATGTTGTGTAATAGCGGGAAGCTGTTCAACAGCCGTTGCCTTGGTACAAGGCTACAAAAACAAGGCAGAGCAGCAGACATCTGCATGCGCTCGATCGTGAATCATATGATGGTGAAGTGGTGAAAGGTGGATGAGCCAGACAGATAAACAATGTCCTTATTTACCCATTGGCTTTCAATTTGCCAATAAAATGTGATGTTCTTCCTGTATAAACAGTGGAATTTTAAAATTAGGAGGCACTCAGAAAATGCACACCAGTAGAATATCTGAAGAGTTTTGTGATGTTACAAGGCAAGTTCCTGGAACAAACATCCTCTCATCTTACAACATTAACATACGAGAAAAGGAAAATCCTGAGTCACTGATCATCGCTGGGATTTAATCTCATCCCTAAACCCAAGGCCCACTGTTACTGTTTAAGAGATCCAGTCCAAAGATAAACAAAGATGCAGACAAACGGGTCCAAACATGAATTCGGGCATTGATTGATACTTAGCATGGCAATGGCACTGCTACCCACCGAGGGGGGTTTTACATTTCTTCTTCTTAGTAAAAGGCTCCATTGTGACCACCTGCTTAATATTATGTCGGTCTCCCTTTGCTAGCAAAACAGCCCTGAACCCCTCAAGACATGGACTCCAATCCTTAACTCATCTATCCTCCAGATTTTGGCAGGTACTGACCATGACAAACCACGAACATCCCACAAGAGCTGCAGTTCTGGAGATGTTCTGGCTCAGTCATCTAACCACCCTCAATTCACTCTTGTCAAAGTCACACCAGTCTTTATGTGTCCCAATTTTTTCTCCTTCCAGCACATTAACTTTGGGGACAGCATCATGAGGCGGTGTATCCACCACATCAAGGAATCACACTCATTCATGGATGGTAACCACACAGATAGACAGCTGTTCCATACCCACCTCTTAAAAGCAATCATTTATCTGCTAGGTGAAACGAGGACATCCCCTTGGCCTTCTCCAGCCACTGGGGTCCTCAACACTTAGGTACCTGCTTGCAGGATCATGCATAGAGAAATATGTCACAAGGTCACATACTGTAGGTGAAGTTCCTTCACAATGCTGGGCTAATGTTACCTAGATTAGCCACATAGCCAAATGCAAAGAGAAACACTATGTGGCTAAAAGAATTTGACTTCAGGAAACTCGAATATAATGGATTCAGGTGGACCAGCAAATTTTGTTGGTTATAATCACAAATCAGTTATATGTATAAAATGGACAAAATCAGTTTTCTAAGTCCGCTGCAGAGTGGTACCTTAAAATCCTAAGTCTGATTTATGATTCTGTAACTCTGTAACCATGCAATCAAATCAAATCAAATCATTTTATTTATATAGCGCCAAATCACAACAACAGTTGCCCCAAGGCGCCTTATATTGTAAGGCAGGCCATACAATAATTACGGAAAAACCCCAACGGTCAAAACGACCCCCTGTGAGCAAGCACTTGGCAACAGTGGGAAGGAAAAACTCCCTTTTAACAGGAAGAAACCTCCAGCAGAACCAGGCTCAGGGAGGGGCAGTCTTCTGCTGGGACTGGTTGGGGCTGAGGGAGAGAACCAGGAAAAAAGACATGCTGTGGAGGGGAGCAGAGATCAATCACTAATGATTAAATGCAGAGTAGTGCATACAGAGCAAAAAGAGAAAGAAAGACTCAGTGCATTATGGGAACCCCCCAGCAGTCTGTCTATAGCAGCATAACTAAGGGATTGTTCAGGGTCACCTGATCCAGCCCTAACTATAAGCTTTAGCAAAAAGGAAAGTTTTAAGGCTAATCTTAAAAGTAGAGAGGGTGTCTGTCTCCCTGATCTGAATTGGGAGCTGGTTCCACAGGAGAGGAGCCTGAAAGCTGAAGGCTCTGCCTCCCATTCTACTCTTACAAACCCTAGGAACTACAAGTAAGCCTGCAGTCTGAGAGCGAAGCGCTCTATGGGGTGATATGGTACTATGAGGTCCCTAAGATAAGATGGGACCTGATTATTCAAAACCTTATAAGTAAGAAGAAGAATTTTAAATTATATTCTAGAATTAACAGGAAGCCAATGAAGAGAGGCCAATATGGGTGAGATATGCTCTCTCCTTCTAGTCCCCGTTAGTACACTAGCTGCAAGCATTTTGAATTAACTGAAGGCTTTTCAGGGAACTTTAGGACAACCTGATAATAATGAATTACAATAGTCCAGCCTAGAGGAAATAAATGCATGAATTAGTTTTTCAGCATCACTCTGAGACAAGACCTTTCTAATTTTAGAGATATTGCGCAAATTGCAAAAAAGCAGTCCTACATATTTGTTTAATATGCACATTGAATGACATATCCTGATCAAAAATGACTCCAAGATTTCTCACAGTATTACTAGAGGTCAGGGTAATGCCATCCAGAGTAAGGATCTGTTAGACACCATGTTTCTAAAGATTTGTGGGCCAAGTACAATAACTTCAGTTTTATCTGAGTTTAAAAGACAGGAAATTAGAGGTCATCCATGTCTTTATGTCTGTAGACAATCCTGCAGTTTAGCTAATTGGTGTGTGTCCTCTGGCTTCATGGATAGATAAAGCTGGGTATCATCTGCGTAACAATGAAAATTTAAGCAATGCCATCTAATAATACTGCCTAAGGCAGGGGTGGGCAACGAGGGCCGAGACACTGCATGTTTTCCTTGCAACTAATCACCTCAGCAGGTGGGTTGCTGATGAGCTTCTCCCTTGAACATAAACACCTGGTTGTCAAAGAAACCACCTGCTGAAACACCTGAACATTAATGAAATCACCTGCTGAGGTGATTGGTAGCAAGGAAAACCTGCAGTGCTTCGGCCCTTCATGGCACATGATTGCCCACTCCTGGCCTAAGGGAAACATGTATAAGTGAATAAAATTGGTCCTAGCACAGAACCTTGTGGAACTCCATAATTAACCTTAGTCTGTGAAGACGATTCCCCATTTACATGAACAAATTGTAATCTATTAGATAAATATGATTCAAACCACCGCAGCGCAGTGCCTTTAATACCTAATGGCATGCTCTAATCTCTGTAATAAAATTTTATGGTCAACAGTATCAAAAGCAGCACTGAGGTCTAACAGAACAAGCACAGAGATGAGTCCACTGTCTGAGGCCATAAGAAGATCATTTGTAACCTTCACTAATGCTGTTTCTGTACTATGATGAATTCTAAAACCTGACTAAAACTCTTCAAGTAGACCATTCCTCTGCAGATGATCAGTTAGCTGTTTTACAAACTACCCTTTCAAGAATTTTTGAGAGAAAAGGAAGGTTGGAGATTGGTCTATAATTAGCTAAGATAGCTGGGTCAAGTGATGGCTTTTTAAGTAATGGTTTAATTACTGCCACCTTAAAAGCCTGTGGTACATAGCCAACTAATAAAGATAGATTGATCATATTTAAGATCGAAGCATTAATTAATGGTAGGGCTTCCTTGAGCAGCCTGGTAGGAATGGGGTCTAATAGACATGTTGATGGTTTGGAGGAAGTAACTAATGAAAATAACTCAGACAGAACAATCTGAGAGAAAGAGTCTAACCAAATACCGGCATCACTGAAAGCAGCCAAAGATAACGATACGTCTTTGGGATGGTTATGAGTAATTTTTTCTCTAATAGTTAAAATTTTATTAGCAAGAAAGTCATGAAGTCATTACTAGTTAAAGTTAAAGGAATACTCAGCTCAATAGAGCTCTGACTCTTTGTCAGCCTGGCTACAGTGCTGAAAAGAAACCTGGGTTGTTCTTATTTTCTTCAATTAGTGATGAGTAGTAAGATGTCCTAGCTTTACGGAGGGCTTTTTATAGAGCAACAGACTCTTTTTCCAGGCTAAGTGAAGATCTTCTAAATTAGTGAGGCGCCATTTCCTCTCCAACTTACGGGTTATCTGCTTTAAGCTGCGAGTTTGTGAGTTATACCACGGAGTCAGGCACTTCTGATTTAAAGCTCTCTTTTCAGAGGAGCTACAGCATCCAAAGTTGTCTTCAATGAGGATGTAAAACTATTGACGAGATACTCTATCTCACTTACAGAGTTTAGGTAGCTACTCTGCACTGTGTTGGTATATGGCATTAGAGAACATAAAGAAGGAATCATATCCTTAAACCTAGTTACAGCGCTTTCTGAAAGACTTCTAGTGTAATGAAACTTATTCCCCACTGCTGGGTAGTCCATCAGAGTAAATGTAAATGTTATTAAGAAATGATCAGACAGAAGGGAGTTTTCAGGGAATACTGTTAAGTATTCAATTTCCATACCATAAGTCAGAACAAGATCTAAGATATGATTAAAGTGGTGGGTGGACTCATTTACATTTGAGCAAAGCCAATTGAGTCTAATAATAGATTAAATGCAGTGTTGAGGCTGTCATTCTCAGCATCTGTGTGGATGTTAAAATTGCCCACTATAATTATCTTATCTGAGCTAAGCACTAAGTCAGACAAAAGGTCTGAATGCAATGACATCAACGTGTGTGTGACCCTTTTAAAGTTCTCCGTCACATCTTTATGCAATTTGCCGCAGGAACAGAGGCTTTTTATGGATTAATTTGTCCCTCAACGAGCTCCACTTCCTTATGCAATCATCAACCTCCAAACCAACGGTATGGTACGTACAATTTTCCTCCATGAATTGCAGGTCATTTGAGTGTCGTTTTCCAATTCCATGTTGTAAAGTTGGGTCATATTTGCGAACGTTTCGGCCAAACGAATTTGATCCATGATGGGAATTTAATCAACACCCTCTCGGCCCTTTCTGGAATAGTTTGGACACCACTGTTTTAAAACATGAGGGGAGAGGAAGGAGTGAAAATGTAAAAATGACAAATCACAGCCCTTGCTGTGTCCATCATTTAGCAGGTGCACGTTAGGCTCCGGGGAGGGTTCACAGCCATGCACAGGGTTCTGATCTAAAGGGGGTTTGGTTCGTCACACCCAGGGATATGTATGAAACTTCACATTATATTACAGTGCAGGCAACAAGCAGCATTTTGCTAATAATCACCAGCCTTGAATGACGCCCTGCCTCATTTAGGTCCCAGGTCTGAGCACGGTTTGGAAAAATAAGCACCCGGGTTTAATCACGTAAATGCTGTTCCCACTTTCCTCAATTCGGTGAGCGTCAGTGCTGAAATTCATTTTGTACCTCTGTTACTGGGCATGTACTGGACATGCAAGGGGTTTTTAATAGAAATACATTGGGATCGGACAGGATGTTTTGTCCGATGTGAGTGAAAATCCATTATACAAAATCTGCTATATACTGTGTTTATTTAATGGAAAACCATACAAAGCATTGGGACTTTTGCTTTTGTCCGATGAGTGTAAGTATCCGGTTTATACGATGTTGGTTTAGGGGAGTTTTACTGTACTTTTAGTTATGAACCTTTCCCACTGTCATGAGTGACACATCAAATACAATTATTGAGGCAATTATCTAGTCGGATATCTTTGATAAAACCTTTGTTACATGAATTTGGCTGCTAATATCATTGTTATCATTAAAGGATACATTGTGCAGTTCAAGGAAACTAATTGTGATCAAAGAGAAAATTAATTATTTAGCCGCATTTGTCTGTATTCATGAATTCATTTTCCGTGGCTTATCCAGGTCTGGGTTACAGTGGCAGCAGACTAAGCAGCTCATCCCACACTTCCCTATCCTCAGCCAGGCCATCTACCTCCCCCTGGGGAATCCTTAGCATAGCACTAGTAGAGCAATGTGACAGATACTTCTAATATGGGTCTTGTTAAGTAACCACTCATTTGACACAAAATCATTCCGGCGATACCCAAGGATCCTCCAAAGAGATCTAGGGCAAAAGATATCCAGTCATTGCCTTAGGTCATCAGTTACTGTCCAAGTCTCATAACCATACAGTAAGACAGGAAGCACCAGGACCCACTTGGACCTTTGTTTTCTTGCAAAGATATCACCATCAACAAACACCTCTTGTCTAGTGCCCTCATGGGTTAAAATATGTTATGAACTGGAGTTATTCAATTTTTGTTTTGTTCCATTAATTGTTACTTTTATTTGATTATTAATACTTGTTTTCCTCTTTAGTGTCATGATACTAGTACTAAAAGCGCGTCCATGTGTGCGCCACATGAACCCACCATGCAAGCCGATTGTGATTATTTTGTCCTCTGCTGGGCTTTAGACTTGGTTTTTCATGGTCTATGTTGTAACCATGTTCTCCTGTCAGATGACACCTTCACTTCGCCCGACCACAACAAATTTTTCGACCAACATGCTCACGGGCACACAAATAAAACCAATTCTGCTTAGTATTTGGACGATGTGGGCGCTACCTGTGAAAATCATTGTGGTGCTGGGTGGAAACTACCAAATAGCATTTATACAGCACTGAGTACTAAACTGTACCAGGAATATTTACTTGAAAGAAATCAAGTAACTGGGAAAATGTAAAGAGTAACTTGAAGTAGGAATAACTGAATGACTCAGATTATCTTTTAAACATAGTAGGTTAGCGAACAGTAAATGAGTATCTGTACCTATTTAACGTGAGAATTGTCAGTAACAAAATGCCCGTATTTTGTACCTAAAAAAGCGATAATGTCTTTTGCCCCTTGACATCATAAATGAAAAACATTTTGACCCATGACATCATGAAGAATAATGTCATATTCTTGTCTATGATGAGGAAAATTAATATTCCATCATGATGCCATCAGAAAGGAAATTCAGTATTTTTACTTTAGGACATCATGAAAAAACATACCTTTTTGACCCATGTCATCATGGAGGATAACCTCATATTCCTGCCTGTTATGACATCATAAAGAACAACAAATGTTCTACAATGATGCCATTATAAAAACTAAAGTGAACACTCTATACACATAACATCACACAAGAAAACTAAATATTCTAAGTTATAGCATCAATTTAAAATCAGATAATTAAGATTAAAGCCCAGTGATCGAGATCAAAGTCGAGGAATGCAGATCAAAGATTAGTGATCAAAGTTTAAGTTAAAAGAGACTGCGGAGCCTTGATCTTGATGGAGGGATGTGATCTCTGAGTGTCCTTCTCGTTATTTAACAGAACCCAGTTACTATTTTGTGCTGTCAAGTTAAACCAACATTTTTTTTTTCCAAACAGTCATTTTGTTTGTGAACAGAGGAGCCAGGGTTCAATGTCTGGCATGTCGGAGAGGTGACAGCACAGATTTCCAGAGACTTCCATGCAAACACAAACACTGCTCCAACAGATGTGTATTTGTGGAACTGATCGCAAATGTTGTACAGCAGAGCACGCATGCACGTGCAACACGGCTTTGATATCAAACGTCTGTATGTCTGTCTGTGTGGTGCGAGGAAGAGTACAAAGAAAAAGGAAGCACAGCTTGGGCTAGTGCCAAGTTTTGTTATCCCCGTTGCAAATGTTCCATTTCGGAATGACAGAGGATGCGTCTGTACGTACTGTAGGTTGTGTAAAGTGCACCAAAAGGTGTTATGTTTGAAATGATGTGATGAAAGAGTGTGTAAATATGTGGTATGAACCTATTTAATGATTTTCGTATTTCAAAGTTTTTAAAGGAGACGCTACATATAGATTGTTTTTGTGTGTTTGTGCACGTGCTACGCATTACCTGGGGGTGACACTGCATTACTGGAGTGCCCGTGTGTCCGGCTGTTCCCGGTTGGCCGGTGAGTGTTTAAGGAGTGTGTGCTCGTATGCCCATTTCTGCTTTCGTGCCAGTTTCTGTTTTCATTGCCATGAGCACTTGGTAGCGCATTGGATGTGATAGGCCCAGAGGATGATGGGTAACGCTTCACAGTCCGGGAGGTTCCAGTCTGCTGAGGGGTGGAGTCAGCGGGTCCCCTTCTTACTTGGGACCTATGGATCAGAACATCAGGAAACCACAAACAAAGTTAAAATCCCACATAGTAAAGTCATCCATCGACAATGTAAAATTCATTTAAAGGCCCCCAAATATGCAAATTTATGTTAATTAGGTATGAACATCAAAGGAAGCAAACAACTGGAAATCTTGTATCTGTCATCAAAAGAAGGACTGAAATGATATCCCAATTCACCTGTAGTGTTGTTAGAAATACTAGAAACTGAAATTGGGTGCCTTTTTGGAAATTAGCATAGTTTGGGCACTTCCACCCAAAAATGACTACACCTGTAAGTATGGCACAACAGAAAATAACAAGCCAAAGAGACAAACATGACGTCTTGGTCATAACACTGACTAATATGTTTTATAGAGGCGCGTCAATGATTCAGACGAAAATGCGCTTTAATCAAATGAATATCAAATCATTCTTTAGGCACACTGTGTCTCTCTGAGCTAACATCTACTCTTAGTTTCTGAGCTGTAACCTTCACTAATTCATGAAAGATCCTGTTTGATACTTTGTGCAAGAAGATGATAAATCACTGATGAACCAAAAGTAAAGTATCAGCCACCCAAAGGAAACAAGACGCACGGTTCCCAGTTTGCTCGTGTGTGCGCGTGTGTCATTAACCACATTAGACATTTGCATCCGGTCATGAAACCTCCTCCATTGTGTCTGCTCGACTAAATTATGAAGGAAGTATCAAAAAAGGACTGAAGCACAAAGCTTTGGATCAAACTGATGAACCTGTGTTCCATGACCTGGAAGCTGAGCTCATGTGAGCAATGTGAAGGTGTCGCGTGGCCTTCTTACGGGAAGCCAAGCCAACCTGAGGTCTTGGTGGTCTGGAGAAGCTCACGAAGTGCTGGGCTTCAGCCCCCTGAAATGCATCTGGATCCCACTGTTCCTTGCCGACAGAGTCAACAGAGCGAGACATCAGAGGTTCGGTTGAACAACGCACACCTGTAGCCCCTGTGAGGTAATTGAGGCTGCAATCAAACCTCAGATGAGGATATATAATCCTGAATTAACATTTACTACATCTGGTTTTCAGTCACATATCATGTATTTACACACTAAGTCCGCATGCGGACGCACAATCATCAAGTAAATAAACAAGCACTCATGCTGCAGAAATGTACATGCGACCACGCGTGTAACAACACACACAGCTGTTCTAGAGGCAGCGCAAGCACATACACGTCTCCAAAACAGATCGTATTCCTGCAGCCAAAGGGAAGAGGACACTAAATAAGAAGGGGGAGAGAGGAGGTAAATGTTTAATAACCGTTCTTCACGTCATCTTTTTGGTTTTTTTCTACAGGCAGCACCTGTAGAACGGCTGAACCAGGTGACCTAGGATGGGAACCTCCCTACTTTGAAACCTGAGGTGGTGCAGGGTTGCAGGAGGTAAAGCTGCCTGCTGCACCATCCAGTCCCTATCACTGATCGTTTGTTTTTGTAGAAGTGACACCTGGCCTCCGTCCTACTTCACTTCTGAGGTTTAACCAGATGTTACTCTTCCTATCTCTCTCTCTCTTCATCCTGGGTGTGAGCTCACTGCTGCCCTCTCCGCCTTCAGATCAGAGGGTGGAGAAAGCAAGCCAGACTCACTCCATACACTTGACGTCATCATAATGAACTTCAAGGACCCAGCGATCCAAAGATGAACGGAAAACCCCGCCTTGTTCTGGGTGACTTACGGGAAAAGTTCACGTTTTACAACCGTCGTCACATTTTTTAAAACTGTTAGCAATCAAGCCTCTAAGTGTTCTAATCCTCTTTAACAGTTGCTTCATAGTATGAGGAAACATATCCTACTTTAATGAAAGTATCAAATGAACTGAAACTGCATTTTCCTAAATTAATTGTGTAGTTTTTAACATATTGTTGCATTTCATGATCATATTGTTGGTGATATTATTAAATATTTGTAAAGGATATTAACTGTGTGCTTCACTTATGGAAAACACACTAACCAGAAGTATCTTCTAAGTCAGGGGTATTCAACTCCAGTCCTCGAGGGCTGGTGTCCTGCAACTTTTAGATGTGTCTGTGCTTCAACACACCTGAGTCAACTAATAAGGCCATTAGCAGCACTCTGGAGAACCTGACTGCAAAATGAGCAGGTAATTCAGCCATTTGATTCAGGTGTGTTGGACCAGGGACACATCTAAAAGTTGCAGGACACCGGCCCTCGAGGACTGGAGTTGAATACCCCTGTTCTAAGTAGATGTAACACCTATACACACCCTGAGGCCCACTGAGCCACTGCTTGTACAGAGATACCATAGCTTGAAGCGGGTGAGATTCTATGACTCCCCCTGGATGGGATGCCAGTCCATCACAGGTTACTTCCTAAGTCAAACTACCGCCAATAATTGAGCGGTCTGTGAAAATTCGAGTAAAGTGTCTCACCGAACACTAAGTAAGTCCCTTCGGATCCAAGGTGTACCTGCAAGTTGATTCTGGCACAATTTTTACACTGGATGCCCTTCTTGATGCAAATGGACATGACATGGAGAAATGTGGCAGGGGTGGGGTTTGAACCGAGAACCTTCTGCACTGAAACCAAGCGCACTAACCACTTGGCCACCACCAAGTGGTCCAAAGACTATAAATGCATTGTGAATGGAATTTTTTTTAATTAGTTTTGTGATACCATGAAAAGTCAACTACTGCATGCAAGAAAAAAATAACATCTTGCAGAGGAATTTGGCTTCTTCCTTGCAACATGCAGATCTGAGGTGGATCTGCATGTTGATTTGGCACAGGTATTACAGCGGATGCCCTCCCTAACGCAATTGCACATTACATGGAAAATGAGTAGGACTGACCCAAAACCTGGAAGCTTCCGCACTGGAAGCAGCCTGAACCCCTTGGCCAGAAGCCCTTGCGGAAGAATCATAAATGATTTCTAAACTATACAAATAGGAAACAGAAATCATCAACTATTACAATTTGAAGAATTCAGGTGCAAAATCCTGTATCTCCACCAGACCAATCTTGTTTTAAATAAGGATATTTACCTGATGGAAGTTGTACATCTCCATGAATCATTCTTTCTTGTTATGAAATGGTTATAGTACACTGAACAAAATAGCAGAATCGCAAAAATCAACCTTTATTCAGAAATGTGTTAATTAGCAACCTTTAATAAATTTGGCTGCAAAACCTGGTATCTCCACTTTCAGTTTGTTTGCAAAACTCAGTAAGTCCATCACTTTAATGTACGCTAGGACAGAGATGCCAAGTCGGTTAAAAGTTTCGTTCCAATGCTCCTCAGTGTGCTCCTGCAGGTGTTCCACCTGCTGCTGCACCTGATGTTTTGGAAAACGAGCGAGATGAGAGCCGCGTAAAGCCACACATCTGGCTCTCTCCATCTCCTCCTCCTCTCTGTGCCACTCCATGGCACAGAGCCCAACTAAGCATGCAGTCACAAAGTTCTTCTGGTGTGGATTTAAAGGAGCAAACTGGAGCGATCTGAATTGTTCATCAGCAGATGGATGAATATGGGTGTGTGTGTGGAGACAATGCGCTTCATTCACAACGTGGCAGAGCTTAACGATGTACTGTTACGTGGTAACAGGTTGCAGCAGTTCCTGAGGACACCTGACGCCTCTGCCTCAAATCATCACATTCGTGATCAGCAGCCAAGAATGTATACTTCGTGGCAATTGTGACGTGCCGTCGTTATGTGTAAACGTAGCATCAGAGAAGCTCTCGTGGTGCGCCGCAATCTTTGCATCACGTGACCAAGATACATGCCAGTGAGTGGGGCGTTGTTCACTCTGTTGTTTTGCACACAAACTGGGATGGTGCTTACGAGGTTCTGCATACAAACCGCATCTTGACTTGCATTTACCACAGGATTTATGGGGTGTTGCAGCAGAACTGATTTTGTTATTGGATACGAGCCTCGGTAATAGTTATCTCATTTTCCATGGTCGTGGCGTTTACGGGGTTTCGCGCCTGAACTCTTCATTTATACTTCTGAAAAAAGTTACAATTTTGATGTAATTATGAAAGTTCAGTAAGGTATATCTTTTAATATACACACAAATTCTAAGGTATAACTCTACTAGTGTATACTAAAGTATATGTAAATATCTAAAAAAAAAGAAGAGTAGAGCCACTTAGGTGCTTAGATTTAAAAGCTTTTTTATCCCATGGGAACTTGTTTAGTGCGTGTATCTTTACACCCCAATCAAAGACATGCCTGTAATTGACCCTTGGTCTATAAACTGGTAATCCAACTCCTATCCCACAGAGTCACCTGCTCTGCTTTGTCATCGATGAGTGGATATAATGGAAAAAATACACCAAGTTGGAAAATATTGCTTCAGATATTTTGTACCAGTAAAGTGCTGCTAATTAAAGAAGTACACTGCTGGTGTTATTTCATTGCTTATATGAAGCACACAATGGATTTCTCGGCTGCCTCATTCACTCTCACGGATTAACATCTTGAACTAATTTTTTTGAAGGATTTCTTGTAAACAAAGGAGTCATCAAAGCTGAGTACATGACTCAGAGGATTCATTGCTAACAGTGGTTTAATCTGAAAAGGGTCATTAAATCTATAACTCACATTTTAAAAGCAATTTTGGAGTTCTCTTACAAGATTACACAGGAAACAGGTTGAAGAGATGAAAAAATGTTGCAGGCATTAATCAGATCAACATAAAGTTTTAATTAAGTGGTGATAACACACAGTCAATTTTGCAGAGTAAACTTTTCTCTGCCGGCATAACATTTGGTCCAAATAGAGTTAAATATACTCTATCACAGTGCTAAATCAACTCTTATCGGAGTAGAAACGCTTGATTTGGCAAGACGTTAGAGCTGATTTCACTCTATAATAGAGTGTATTTTACTTTATTTCGACTGGGACCGAATGTTATCCTGGCAGAGTAAATTTTACTCAGCAAAAGTTACTGTGCAGGGTTACTTAATTAACATGATTCAAGACAGAAACAAAGCACAACAAAATGATCATAAATAACAATAAAAATAATATGCAAACCACAATATGCACAATTTATTCTATGTTCATAACTGTGACACACTTAAAATACCAAAGCATTCAGGGAATGTACACCTACTCGCCTATGGAGCAGAATTTACTAAATGTTGCTATTAATTTAGAATTTAATATGTTAAGCATAGAACAATACAAATGTGAGCGCTTAACCTCTTGGTTATGCAACAGAGTCTTAATATTAAATTGAAATGGTGTAGACATCCAACTATCTGTCTGTGAATGTAGAACTATTCCAAAAACGAGGCAATTTTTTTTAGTATGTGACTCATGTTATAACCAACCACATGACTCCAGGAGGTTTTTGTACTGACTGCACGGTATTAAATTTGTTGTTAAACTGTTTCCAACAGCCATTTCCTTTCTGCACTGCATTACCACAAGCTGAAACATAGTTATTCATCTGTGATACTGTTGATTTTGTTCAGTTTGTATCTGCATTGGTACAGTTTTGCTGATCTGTAAATGAGATAGAGTGAGGGGTCATTTCACTGGGATCAAAGATTAAACATTTTTTATGAAAAATATTAAACTTTTGCAAATACAAACTAGAGATACCAAAGTATATGATGCCGAAGTTACAGTAAATAACCAATTCCTTGGGGACAAAGGTTAAATCTGAGCAGTTTCAGGAAAAAATATTCAGTTCAAGTCAAGAGAAACTTGTGCTTGTTGAGTAATTTAAACTAAATGTGCTAAATTTGGTTGCTGATTACAGGTGATTTCATGAGGCTCAAAGATCAAATCCAGTGTTTTTAGTCATTTTCAGGTAAATGATTCAGTTGGACCAAATAGAGATTTAGAGTCACTGAGTAATTTAAAACCAAATTGCTGTTGAGGTTGTGAATTATGTAGTTTTTGAGTTTTACCATGGTAATGTTTTTGTTGGAGTAGAGAATATTGTGGATAAGGAACTGGCCTTCCAATATGTAGATCTCAGGTTGAATCTTGCTCTTGCTACCTGTGTGTGTCTTTAGACAAGACATTCAATCTGCATTGTCTCAGTCCACCCAGCTGAAAAAAAATGGGTACCGGTGTTGGCTGGAGAAATAAATGTGAGGCATCAATGTAAAGCACTCAGTGGAAGTGAAAAGTATGAGTCTGTGGACATTTTTAAGTCAAGACTCAAAACCTATTTTTATTCTCTTTCTTATGGATAGTTTTTATTTTTATTTGTTTTATTCTTTTACTTCTGTTTTTATTTATGTATTTGAATTTTTTATTCATTTTTAATTATTTATTCAATTTTACGTTGACTTGTTTTATGTAAGGCGCCTTGAGACAGCTTTTGCTGTGATTTGGCACATTATAAGCTAATTAAATTAAATTAAATTAAAAAGCACTACAGAAATACAGTGCTTCTTCTTCTTTTAATGTATTGATTTCTGACAAAGTGTTCCATTGAAGTCTTTAAGAAATTGTATATGACAAACATTTTGGCACCTAAATTAAGGCTGTACAACCAGCAGTTCTTGTAACATGGCAAAGATGCCGGCACACCAAAGGCTCGTCATAGGAATTTATTCATTTCAGTGTTTGAAGTTATCCTTTAGATGGTAGGTTCTGCAGGTGGGTCATGCAATTGCAAAATGTGCATCTTGATCTGGAACACCCTAAAACTGAACTGCTACAAAAAATCATGCACACAACCAAATAAACTGTGAAAATTGCACGTATCCTCACCTTAATTGACTGTA
This sequence comes from Thalassophryne amazonica, assembly GCF_902500255.1. Classification (NCBI taxonomy): domain Eukaryota; kingdom Metazoa; phylum Chordata; class Actinopteri; order Batrachoidiformes; family Batrachoididae; genus Thalassophryne; species Thalassophryne amazonica. Next base: position 63,596,298 of record NC_047121.1, read on the forward strand.
TAGCATTACACAAAGGACAGGAAAACCTTTGACACCTCTGATGCTGAGAGCCACAAAGCCAAATCCTGTTTTCAAACATAGACGCTAATTACTGTACGTTAGGGAGATAAACTTGAATGTAAGAGTTTACTGGGTTTAGTACAGGACAGGCAATTTTTTTCCATCAGGAACATGTGTTCAATAATTACATTCAAAGCATTACAATCATCATTTATATGTGCTGATAAATCTGAGTCCAAATACTTGATCAAAGCATCAGCTTATATCTGACAGCAGAGGAGGTCTCCAGCTAAGAAAGTCACTGGAGCTGTCCACTTCCACTCATCATCTTTCATCTTGCGTCTATGGAAAGCAATTAGGAGTAAATCTCACCACAATGGAGGAAATTGCAAATCACAGGGATAGCCAAGAAGCTACACTCTGCATAAAACAACACTTGGCACTGCGTCGCAATGTATCTTTGAACTCATCAAAGCAACATGAAACGTGAACACTAGCGCTCATCAAGGCATGACAGCAGTGTGAATGGCAGATGCAGCCACGCCCATTAACGCAAATGATCCGAATAGGAGAAGGTTTGGAGCTCAGAGCGCACATTCGATCATTGTGGAAACACGAAGCACGACCAAGAACTGGAGGACTGTCAAAAGTGCCTCTGATCTTGAAGCTTCTGCCCCACATGAACTACCCTGCCAAGAAAAACCCAAGGTGTACTTTGAAGTTTCGATGAAGGTGCTCAGGACGTTCGTGTACATGTGAGGGCATTACATGGTGTCACCTTTAGTTGAGCTGCCAGAAAACACTCCATCCTATCATTATAGTAGTGTTTTTGTAAGTCACCCCCTTTATCTGATGATCCTGCTCACCCCAAACAAAGATATAACAGCACTGACACAGATCCTCACCAAGTGTTTATATGCTCAGCCCCCTCAGCGTGACAAGCACAGGAGATGGTTTACAGTAATGCATGCGCCACAGCTGATTCAGCCATCAAAGGCCGGTCAGTCCAGGCATTGTATGCCTATATATGAACCCAAAAGCCTCTTTCTCAGTTACAATTATATAAGCCTGAATAGATCTTTGTCATTTGATTGGTGGTTTGTATGGCACGTGATATTGCTCATTCGTCCCATTTGCCATTGTACTCCATTTTCTGTGCAATTTTTGTTCCATTTATCGTGCAAATTTGGTTCCATATGTTTTGTACCACTGCATGCTGCAACCACAGCACACGCACATTTGCAGCAACGGCGCTTAGCAGCTTATTGACGCTACTCATTCGTCTAACACACACACAAAAAAAATCCAGTACACCATAAGCCGTCTGCAGGCATATGCAATATTCGTTGGGATAGTAGAAAAGCTTGAATCTTCGACTGGACTGGGTTGCTTGACGTGAGGACATTTCGCTTCAAATCGCAGAAGCCTCCTCAGCTATAATTCTTGCTCTGGTAGTCTGACTTCTGTCTTGACTCTTGTAGAGAAGAATAAACAGAAGCCAACAAAAGATGGAGTTTTTAAACTAACCAGACCCCTCCTACCGAGAGGCAGACTGCTATAGGCTACTGACTAAACAATAGCTCTAATTAGCAACTATTGTGCTGTAGTTAGCACTCTCCTAATGACAGGGCAGCTGTCCCTCCTAATAATGGGACTGATGACTCTCCTGATGACGTGAATGACTCATTGCCATGAACAAAAGACTGAAACTGCTTTGACCTGAGTACCCCATTGTAAACAGGGGACAAAGTGTGTCTCAGACCCCCTCCCCGGTTAAGGCTGGGTTTCAACTGTTTCACGTAAAATGCCTCCTCTGTGGGATGTATCTCACTAAAGTAGACCCGCTGTCAGACGAAGAGCTTGACAAATTTCTGTTGAGAATTTTCACTGGACTGAGAAAAGCAGACAGCAGTCGAATACATGACGAAGTAAGTGCATGGCATCAGGTACGGACTATATCATCGGAATTGTTTTTGAACTATCTGACTGTTTTTTCGGAATTGTTTTTGAACTATCTGACTGTTTTTGCAAGTTGACTGACAACAAATTTGGATTGGGTTGCTATTTAAAATTCATGTTGGATTGTTTTTGACCTCTTGATATCAAAGTTCCAGTGATGCACACCAAAATGTAAGTCCCTTTTCTCTTGTTTATAAATTAATAGAATATCAAATGACAAGAATCTATTTTAGGTGTTATATAAAACAAATAATGAATGTTTTTTTCATTCGTTCAATGGAAAAAATATTTCATGAGATGAATGATGGAACATTTCATCTTCACCTCATGAAATATTCGTACCATTGCACTCATAAACATTCATTATTTGTACACCAACATGTTTCCAACTGAAGACCTGGATGCAAGAAGTAATCAAGTCATTTTTTTTCTGGCACCAATACTGGCATTTATAACATAGAGAACATCATTTGGTACCAAAAAAAATCCAAAAATAAGTACTCACGTTTGGTATATTGGTATAAGATCATTGGTGAATTCACTAATAGAAACACTCAAGTCCAAAATGTGAGCAAGAAATTCTTACATCTATGACTGACCAATCAAAATGCTCTTATGTGACATGTGACAAGCTATCAAAATTTTACTTTGATACTCTTAACAGATGAATTTGTGAATACATTTCTAATCTGGCATGATGTTAATGCAAACATTTTGAGGTGAACTTTCCTGAATGACATGTGACATGAAAGATGCTGGCATCAAAGTTAGGTTTTTCTCATATTTAGGACATTAATTTCCAAGTTAACTGAGTTATTGTGAACTTTACTGGGTAACATTGGAATTAAATTAGAATTTCTTGTATAAAATTAAATTATGAAAGGCAGCAAGACATTGCAAAACTGACTGTTTGGCAATCAAAAATGGCCTTTGTGTGGTCAAAGTATCCAAGTCCAGGTACTTAGCCACAAAAATGCCGAAACAAATTCTTATTTTCTTTGTAATGGAGGAATATTTTTCCAGCACACAATAAGTTTTGTCTACTCTGTATAAGCCCTGGAACCAGCAGCAGGCACCGTAGTATGCTGCCTCTAAAAAAAAAAAAGGAACCACAGCATGTTTTGAAAATTTTCATCGTCAATATCTCAAAACTGTTATTTTGTAACTTAAGTACTTCTTGCACCCAGGTCTTGAGTTGAAAACAAGGTCCACGTTTGGACAGAGTTAGAGGAGCACTTGAAGCTACGTACATATCTACTTTGGCAAAGGTCATTTTTCACTTTGATTTGTTTGAGAATACCAAAGTCAGAACCCACATCTAATGGCCTGGACGTCTGGCTTACAGCAGCTAATGCAGAAAGTAGGCCAATATGAAGAGGTTGTCGGGGTGTTAGATGGAGCCATCTGGCGTCTGAACAGACTGTCTAAACACGACGGCCTGACAGCAGGCAGGAGAGTCTGGCATGTGCATCCCACGCAATCCAATAGCCCTCACCTCTGTTATTTCGTCCAATCAACTCGCTTTGGGTTCAGGCTACAGTATTCAATATTTGACTTTTCATGGCCCCTTGAAAGAAAGATGAGTGGCAAACCTCTGGAAACATCAGCAGGTTTACATGTAATCAACACAAGAGTTGCTCTATGCTGCTATGGAAAATCGGCTCATTTAAACAAAATGTTTAATGGTTCCATTTACCTTTTTCCAAAAGGGCGCTCCAGCCAAATGCAAAAAGAAAACTTATTACATAACGGCTGCAATAAACAGGGGAATTTGAAAAGCACTTGTTAAACTGAATAGTGAATGACGGTCATCAAAGACCGAGAGTAAAAGTTTGCACACATTGGTCGTCCTTCTCAAACACTTAAAAATAATGGAAAATTTATGAAACGTCCCTGTGATAGATTGACAGCCTGTCCAGGGTGTCCGCTGGGATAGGCTCCAGCAGCCCCATGACCTTCAATATGAATAAGTAGTATGTATTTCTTAAACGTTCATGAATGAGGATTGCTCTTAATGCCGTGATCAGTTCTGCTTATCAGTACGATTTTTTATTGATTACCTTTTCGATTCCTGATTCTGAGAGGAAAAAATGGAGGCCTGTACAGCTTTTCAGTATCATAGCCGCTTTTTTCTTAGTTGCAAGACACAGAGTTGGACATCATGACACGTGAGCTTTGGAAGAGAGAACTGTAAGAAAAACGTGTCGAGATCAATAAGAGGAACACATAACATCTGAGCCATATGATTACAATGGACTGAAAAATTTAGAACTGGTTTTTGAGTTGAATCCCGAGTGAGGAGGTTATGTTTTTAGCCTTATTACTTCCGCCAATGTTTGCCTTTACAATTACCTTCACCCCTGTTTGTTTGTGTGTCTGTTTGTGAATAGCCCAGAGCCCACAATTTTTCATATATCATTATGAAATCTTTACTGAAGATTCACATCCTGATAGACAAGAAGTGATTCAATTTACAAGTTCATAGATCAAAGGGCAAAGTCAGGAAAAATCTAGGAAAAACTGGAAAAAGCCCTATCCTTTAACATTAAACAAATTTTCAAAAATTCATAACTCTGTCAAAAAAGATCAAATTTCTTTCATATTTGAAAGCATTAGGAAAGGATGGTATCGTTTATCAACTGACAAATATTGATCTGGATCTGATCCAGAATACAGATTTTGTGGCCACTTAAATTTAACATTGAAAACCTTATTTAATGTATATTTTACATTATAGCTTGATCAAACACGACCCAATCACTCTCATATTTTAAAGTGAGGTGCAGACCGGCACTCACTATCACCTGACAAAGTTTGATCTGGATCTGACGTGGACTGTGGATTTTGTGGACATTTGAATTTAATATTGAAAAGCCCATTTGGTGCACATTTTGCAGTGTCTCAATTGACCTTAAAAATATTTTCCAAGGTAAAAATTTGTGGAATAGGAAACTAGTGTTGGTGGAGGTTTGCACTCTACGAGCACGGTGCTCTAGTTTATTTATATGATTATTTCCAGAACATCTTCAAGGCACATGAACAGATTTAAATGATATTTGGTGGAAAAGTAGGTCTTGGATCAAAGATGAATTGAATAGATTTTGAGACAATGGCATATCTTATATAAGCCCTTAGGCCCATTGTATCTCCAAATACTATAAAGTTAAAGATTATTGGAGGTCACTTAATTATCAATTTAAAATTTTTGCTTTTTCTGAAACTTGGCTCTGTGAGGACAAAGGAATAGACTTTGAAATTGAAGGATATCATTTGTATCATATAAACCATCCAGGAAAGAGAGGGGGAGGCGTGGTCCTGTATGTGAACAGTAACGTGAAATGTAAACTGGTAGAATCAATGTCTAGTGCTGTAGATGGAATTATGGAAAGTGTGGCAGTTGAAATTGAGATGCTGAAAGGCAGGAATGTGATTGCTGAATGTATTTATAGAGTGCAAGGCTCAAATGTAGACGCTTTCAGGGAAAAGCTTTGAAAGTATATTTGATACACAGAATAGCCAGAACATTTTAATATTGATTTTTATAACCCATTTTAATGTAGAGATATTTCTGATTTTTTGGATACATTATCTCTGATTTTACATCCAAGCAGGATTACCACTTCTTGTGCCACATTAATTGACAATATTTTCACAAATGATATAGAGCATATTGCTCAAAGTGGTTTATTGATAAATAATATCAGTGATCATTTGCCAGTCTTTACTTTTTTGATTTGCAGCTTAAAAATATGAGAGCTTAAACCAGTCTGAATACTTTAGAGTCAGAAATGAGAAAACAAATCATGAATTATGAAGGGAACTCTTAGAGTAAGACTGGTCTGGAGTTTATGTGGACGACATGAATGGAGCTTACAAATTATTCATAAATACTTACTTGTCACTTTATAACACATGGTGTTCACTAAAACCATATAAGAAAATTTCTACAAGTGGAAAACAATGGGAATGATGGGAGCACGCCAAAAGAAAAACAAATTGTACAGAAACTATTTCAATAAACAGATATGCAACAGACAGTCTTATCATTAATCTTTTCTGTTTTAATGTCTGCCTTGTAATTTCTTTTTATTCTACAATGTTTTATCTTTTTATTGTGCCCTTCTGATTTTAAATTTTGATTTTAAATTACTTGTGTTTTCACAAATTGTGTGTTATGTGAAGTGCCTTGGGGCGACTATGTCGTGAGATGGCGCTATATAAATTAATAAATTGAAATTGAAAAAAAAAATACAAAAATAAACTAAACTATTATGAGAACTGGTGAGAAAGATTATTACAATAGAAAGCTGAGGGGAAATTACAGGAATATGAACGCAACACAGAGTGTATTAAATAACGCAATGAGACTTAACTCCAAACCAAGAAGCTACCAGATTATTTTATTGAGAATGATGTTGAATATATCAACAGCGAAACTATTTCTAATGAATTTAATGTGTTTTTACAAATATTGGAGGTAATATTGCAAAATCCATGAATATAAATAACCAAAAGAAAATATCTGAAATGGGAAGCAGAATAATGCAGTCAATGTTTGTTGGGGAGGTTAGTGAACAGGAAGTCTTATCTATTGTAAGGAAATGAAAAAGTAAATCTCGAACCATTGACTGCATTGTTAATTTGAAGTTAAACCAATTCTGAGCTTTAAAAATAGATTTTTCATATTTAAAAAAAATGTGCTATTGTGAGTATCACTTTTTTTCCTCTACATCCACTTTTTAGCTACAAACATCTCATGAATAGACAAAGAATCCCACAAAAGTGTTTATTTTAATCGCACGGATAACTTAAGGTCAAGCCTGGGGCACATAAACGCTGCTTGAATGAGGCTTATTCATCTCATTCAGAGACAGCTTCATGGGTTTTTGTTCATTTCAAGGCTTCAGGTTGAATCTCAGATCACGAGTCTAACTTAGAAAACTGAACAAAGAGCAGCGGATAAAATGCAAACTTTGTACAACTCAGTCACTGCAGTGTTACCAACAAAGCCTGAGAAGATTTATGAGGGTATCTGGGAGTCAAAGAAAAAGCCCTGTGAGCTTTGCAGAGTGCTGTGTGAGAGGTACAAACAGGTTTTAGATGGAACAAAGCTTCCTGGTTGTATTCCAGAGAGCCGTACCGAGCGGTAAAACAAGAGTCTGGAGACAAATAAAATCTCTGGGTAACTGTGAAACACCTGGACGTGGACAGAAATAGCTCTGCTTTAGATTTTAAGTACATCAAGACCAAAAAGCTGGAGGTTGCGTAGCAGATGGAGCTCCACATTTCACCAACTCTACCTTGCAGCTAGACAAGGAAGGACGGTGCAAACTGTGGAAACTAGCCCCAGGAGGTGGAAACATTAGCAAAGATATACATATTTAACTGGTGTTCCTGTTTTGCTCTCCAAATCCCAATAATGTTATAAAATTTTGGAACGTGTTAAGTCCAGATTAGCAACAAAGGTGATATCACTCGACAACTATGAATTCAGCGTGCCAAGTGTGACACGTCTCGTCGAGCTCTGGATTAAGTAAAAATGTGATACTTTATGAGGAATTCATTAGTGATCAGATAGGTTAAATCCATTCTCCATAGAATGAAAAAAACTGGGCTGTTTTCCCATGTTGGAGCTAAACTGCCATGTCCCACAGGCAAAGATGGGAAATTTCAATTCAGATTTGGATTTGTTTTAGCATTCCCATATCCATTTTAGAAATTTAAAGATGTCTCTGTGGGGGGGGGGAGAGAATTAATACAGCACTTTAAACCCACCCTGCCATTGCACCACACCATCTGTACCCATGGTGACAGAGCACCGCTGTGGTCACGTCATTCCTCAGGCTTCTTCCTAACCGCCGTCACCCACTCACCGCTCAACACTGAGCTCCTGCGTCTTTCTTTCTATAAAATTCTGAAGTTAGAGCTTAAGCATGCTCCAATAAATATCATAAGGAACCCCAAGTGCATTTTCATTGTGCTGTTGTTGTGTTTTCCTCATAGCAACGAAGTCAGGCAATGGCATGCTGGGAAAGCTGGCGCTCACTGGTGCTCGCTGTCATTTCAAAAATAGCTCAACACCAGCCTCTGTCACATTAAAGTCTGACCTTAAATTACAGTTCTTTTGTGAATGCTTAATCCCTCATAGTAAATGTTTAAACCACCAGAGGCTTTGCCATCCTCATAAACTGTTTTGCAAGCTGATTTGGGATTTGTAAAGCCTGCATGTCAACTGCACAGTCATCCAGTGCTCACAGAGAAAAAAGTGAATTTTCATGATAAAACATGTTATGTCCGTGTTTGTCATTAGTGAGATAGAACAATCTACTTCATTAAAAAAAAAATAAGAACTGAGCAATAATGGCATCTGCTTGATCTCTTCATCCTTCCTTTGGCCATGTACTTTGGTCAACTTCCACCAAACTCAATATGTACAACCCCTGGAAAAAATTATGGAATCACCGGCCTCGGAGGATGTTCATTCAGTTGTTTAATTTTGTAGAAAAAAAGCAGATCACAGACATGACACAAAACTAAAGTCATTTCAAATGGCAACTTTCTGGCTTTAAGAAACACTATAAGAAATCAAGAAAAAAAGATTGTGGCAGTCAGTAACGGTTACTTTTTTAGACCAAGCAGAGGAAAAAAATACGGAATCACTCAATTCTGAGGAAAAAATTATGGAATCACCCTGTAAATTTTCATCCCCCAAATTAACACCTGCATCAAATCAGATCTGCTCATTGACATTGACCCTATGTGTCTTTTTGCAAGGAATGTTTTTGCAGTTTTTCCTCTATGGCAAGATGCATTATCATCTTGAAAAATGATTTCATCATCCCCAAACATCCTTTCAATGGTCCAAAATATCAACATAAACTTGTGCATTTATTGATGATGTAATGACAGCCATCTCCCCAGTGCCTTTACCTGACATGCAGCCCCATATCATCAATGACTGTGGAAATTTACATGTTCTCTTCAGGCAGTCATCTTTATAAATCACTGAATATGACTTTCATCCAGTCATCCACAGTCCACAATTGCTTTTCCTTAGCCCATTGTAACCTTGTTTTTTTCTGTTTAGGTGTTAATGATGCCTTTCGTTTAGCTTTTCTGTATGTAAATCCCATTTCCTTTAGGCGGTTTCTTACAGTTTGGTCACAGACGTTGACTCCAGTTTCCTCCCATTCGTTCCTCATTTGTTTTGTTGTACATTTTTCGATTTTTGAGACATATTGCTTTAAGTTTTCTGTCTTGACGCTTTGATGTCTTCCTTGGTCTACCAGTATGTTTGCCTTTAACAACCTTCCCATGTTGTTTGTATTTGGTCCAGAGTTTAGACACAGCTGACTGTGAACAACCAACATCTTTTGCAACATTGCGTGATGATTTACCCTCTTTTAAGAGTTTGATAATCCTCTCCTTTGTTTCAATTGACATCTCTCGTGTTGGAGCCATGATTCATGTCAGTCCACTTGGTGCAACAGCTCTCCAAGGTGTGTTCACTCCTTTTTAGATGCAGACTAACGAGCAGATCTGATATGATGCAGGTGTTAGTTTTGGGGATGAAAATTTACAGGGTGATTCCATAATTTTTTCCTCAGAATTGAGTGATTCTATATTTTTTTCCTCTGCTTGGTCTAAAAAGGTAACCATTACTGACTGCCACAATCTTTTTTTCTTGATTTCTTATAGTGTTTCTTAAAGCCAGAAAGTTGCCATTTGAAATGACTTTAGTTTTGTGTCATGTCTGTGATCTGCTTTTTTCTACAAAATTAAACAACTGAATGAACATCCTCCGAGGCCGGTGATTCCATAATTTTTGCCAGGCGTTGTAACTCCAGAATTGCCCATGAAGGATTTGTTTTGGAAAAGGTCAAGGTAAGGTCATTGCAGTCAAAAGCCAAAATATAGATTTTCCACACTGATGGCGACCAAGCATTGCACACATATGTTAGCCAGTTCCATCAAGTTTACCAAAGGGATCAGTATTACCATTGGGGTCACAGGTCAAAATAAGATGGGTTCTGGAATATCCCAGGAAAGCTCAAATTTGCCAAAGGTGGTTTGGGTCTATGGTCATATTTAACGTTTTTCACTCCAATTTGCATCTGGACTTGTTGAGCATCTGTTTGATCCCCTCATTTCTACGTCCTGTGGCAACCAGCCACTAGAATTGCCTGGAAAGAGTTTGTTTTGGAAAAGGTCAAGGTCTTTGGGGATCAAAGGTCAAAATTCTGATCCCCAGTATGGCCAGTGTATGTGTGTATGAACACACATACACTAGCCTGTTCTGGAATTGCTCAAACAAGATCATGTTTACCAAAGGGATCACCATTACCATTGGGGTTACAAATTGAAATTACAGTTTCTCCACTCTGAATTTCATCAAACTTGGCACACGACTGGAGGCAGGTTCTGGAATTTCCCAGAAAAGGTCAGATTTGCCATAGGTCAACGATTGGAGTAAATAGTCAAAATTTAGGTTTTTCACTCCACTTTGCACCAAATATAGCACAGTTATGCGGGTGGACGCTGGAATTGTCCAGGTGACATCAAAGTTACCAAAGACCAATCATAAGGGTCAAGATCTTTGAGGTCAAATGTCAGATTGCCATAACTTTGACAAATGCCCACATTCAGTATGACCTACTGACAATATGGCAAAGTCTTCGCAATACCCGATGGCCATATTTTGGCCTTGGGTAAAAATGTAGTAGTTCTACAGAAATAACCAGATCTTGACTCACTGGCCTTTACAAATTTAAAGCTAAGAGCAGTGCCAGTAACTCAGGGAATATCCCACACAAAATCAGAAATTACAGGAAAACACTTTGTCACAGAAACATAATGATAAAGTGCTAAAATGAGGACAAGTTCTTCTCATATACTATGGCTGTACACGGCCAAACATCAGTGAGCAATTAAAGCCCAGTCTTTCTTTGATAGCATCTCTAGTCATTATGACTTGGATAATTGTGGGTCTTGGCAGAATATTTCCCCCTGTAAAATCTGGGTGTGTCACAGGCCTTATCACACCAGCCACGGAGGCTGGATTAAATCATGTTCTCTCCGTCTGGCCTGCCTTCCAGGAATCCTGCTAGTAGCAGCCAGGGTGAAATGAACTACAGTTGGGTTGGATTGAATAAGAAAATGTTTCTCTCCTGGTGGGGAGGGGCTTATATTAGAGCAAAACACCCGTAAAAGCGAGAAATGTCGCTGAGAAATTTGTTGTTTGGATTATCTGTGCAGTCCAAATGAAAAGATACTGTTTCACTTAATTTTATAGGTATAACTCCCCCCCCCCCCCCCCCCCCCGCTGCCAGCATGAAAATAGATTTCCCTCTAAATTTGACCTCTCTGTGGTTTTTCGACACTCAGTGATCAAAACATAAAACTGCTGCCGTCTACTTTATCACAGGCCAAGCGTTGTGAAATAAACAGCTACTTTTTTGATCTCCAGGGGTCCAGCAGCAGTGCCAACCTGTCTGCTTCCACCTCAGGTTCTATAAAGTCGGTTTAGTAGCTACAACAAATCCAGTAAAGTCCCGTATCTGGATGGAAGCGAGGCGTTGCGGTTGCTGTGTCTGGAGAAACGGTGAGCCCAGAGGCCATTCAATACTCCACCGTTTATTGTAGTTTCTCTGATCGTTCACTAAGCAAAATGCCACAAGACAGGTCAGCAGGAAGAGCCATTAGAAAGTGCTGACTGAGGATGTGCCTGCGCTGTTCAGTGTCATGTGTCTGCCGATGACGCGCCAAAGCGGCTTTCCAACGGCAAAGATGATTGAGTTTTTGAACACGCCACAAATATTGGTTTGAAAATAAACAAGGAGGGAAAAGTGCAGATGAAGACGAAAAAGAAGCCAAACACAGAACTGGTGGTGATGAGGTGGAAAAAAGAAATGATGGCACGGAGAAGTATGCAAGTCGTGTCTGCCAGCGTTGTGAAGAGAAATCATTGGGTCCAGGTGCAGGATTGCCAAGGCGGGCCCCCCCAACCCAGAGCGCATGGTGAAGTAATGTCAATCGTGAACATAGACACCACATTAAGTGGTAAATGGACTGCATTTTTATAGTGCTTTCATGATCAAAGCACTTTACAGTGATGCCTCACATTCAATCATGTCATGATTGAATGTCATGTCACTCCCGGTCCCCAATCGGACCGGGAGTGACATGTTTAGCCGCATGTTCTCCGTGAATTGCTGGCTGTCTGAGTGGTGTCCAAAAAATGAGGTGGGCTTCATAGATAAATGGCAAAGCTTCTGGGGAAAACCTGGTCTTGTTAGGAGAGACGGCATCCATCCCACTTTGGATGGAGCAGCTCTCATTTCTAGAAATCTGGACAATTTTCTTAAATCCTCCAAACCGTGACTATCCAGGGTTGGGACCAGGAAGCAGAGTTGTATTCTTACACACCTCTCTGCAGCTTCTCTCCCCCTGCCATCCCCTCATTACCCCATCCCCGTAGAGACGGTGCCTGCTCCCAGACCACCAATAACCAGTAAAAATCTATTTAAGCATAAAAATTCAAAAAGAAAAAATAATATAGTACCTTCAACTGCACCACAGACTAAAACAGTTAAATGTGGTCTATTAAACATTAGGTCTCTCTCTTCTAAGTCCCTGTTAGTAAATTATATAATAATTGATCAACATATTGATTTATTCTGCCTTACAGAAACCTGGTTACAGCAGGATAAATATGTTAGTTTAAATGAGTCAACACCCCCGAGTCACACTAACTGCCAGAACGCTCGTAGCATGGGCCGAGGCGGAGGATTAGCAGCAATCTTCCATTCCAGCTTATTAATTAAACAAAAACCCAGACAGAGCTTTAATTCATTTGAAAGCTTGACTCTTAGTCTTGTCCATCCAAATTGGAAATCCCAAAAACCAGTTTTATTTGTTATTATCTATCGTCCACCTGGTCGTTACTGTGAGTTTCTCTGTGAGAAATCTTGGAGTCATTTTTGATCATGATATGTCATTCAATGCACATATTAAACAAATATGTAGGACTGCTTTTTTGCATTTGCACAATATCTCTAAAATCAGAAAGGTCTTGTCTCAGAGTGATGCTGAAAAACTAATTCATGCATTTATTTCCTCTAGGCTGGACTATTGTAATTCATTATTATCAGGTTGTCCTAAAAGTTCCCTGAAAAGCCTTCAGTTAATTCAAAATGCTGCATCTAGAGTGCTGACGGGGACTAGAAGGAGAGAGCATATTTCACCCATATTGGCCTCTCTTCATTGGCTTCCTGTTAATTCTAGAATAATTATTGTATGGCCTTGCAATATAAGGTGCCTTGGGGCAACTGTTTGTTGTGATTTGGAGCTATATAAATAAAATTGATTTGATTTGATTTGAAGGTTACTGGATAACTCTGTTGTTTTTACCATGAAGACAAAAAAACGCATAGACCATTTTGTATATATTGTTCAAAATGTGCATTTGTCTTTATTGTTTGAACCTTTTGTTGTACAGTCTTTCACACAAGACCTCAAATTACCTTTATAAAGTGTCAAAACAGTTGTTTATTATATAGTTTGCTGTATGTTTTGAATAAATGTGTGTGGAAAATTATTTTTCGCTTTATTTTTTCCTTGCCTATTTTTGATTGTAAACCTTTATTACACTTATAAAACACAACAAAAACATATATATTCTGAAAGCACAGGTTGTCCTGAAAAAAAAGAGACATAAAACTTGATTGTGGGATGCAGGGAGAGCTGTTAACAGCAATAATAAAACATTTATGCCAGGCGAGTGAACTGTCCAAAAAATGCCCTCGGACCCCAGAGGGTTAAAACACTTTTATTGTGAAATGACTTTAGCAATATTTGAGATCTTAATTAACTTTGCAACCAGTAGCAGAGGAGAACACAGTGCTGTTATGTCTGCTGACACCAAACGTGCGGAGGAGAACACATTTACCTGAATGCTGTCCTCAATGCTGAGTCTCACTGATTTTTTTTTTTTTTTTTTTGCTTTTTTCATTCTGCAATTCAGTTCATTTCATTTGTAAAGTGCCAAATCACAACAAAGCTGCCTCAAGCTGCATCACACAAGTAAGGTCTAACCTTACCAACCCCCATAGCAAACACACAGGAGACAGGAGACAGCGGTAAGGAAAAACTCCCTCTGAAGATTTGAGGAAGAAACCTCAAGCAGACCAGACTCAAAGGGGTGACCCTCTGATTGAGCCAAAGAATCATTTTGCTTCATCCTGACATCAGAATTGTCACCATTAAATTGGTGACCTCCACTATGATACAAGCGAGAAACGCAATCTGGGGCCCAACGCAATCTGGCTCTGTAATTAAAAGTAAAGTGGGTCATCATTCAGTCCCGGTTTGCAATGTGGTCGCATAACCTGCTTACTGCTGGCTATGCCTCACACATCTGCACCCATTTATACTGAAATGCACGGTGCTGCCACATTTCAGAGCTGGAGGTCCAGGTCGCATCCACAGTTTTAGCTCATGCATGCTGACATCTATAAAGATTGGCTGCTGCCATGTACAAGCATGCAGCAAATCACACTATCAACACCAGGCTCCGTGTTTATGAGATGAGCCTCCTGATTGATGTCGTCTGCATCTGCCTCAGCGCCGGACCTGGAGTTCATTCTGGGTTAGGCGCCTCTCATTCTACAACTGCTCTTCAGTGTCCGACCCACCAACAGCTGCATCTGCACAAGCCTGCTTGATGAGTAGGATTTGGCTGAAGGCGCGGTGCTCACTGGCACTGCGGCACAGAGACAGCATTTCTGATGGGACTTAGGAGAGACGGAGCGCAGGAGAGACATATCTGTCCCACGCTGACTTCTCTGTGGTTCTTTGTTCCCTCTGGTTTAGCAGGAAGCCAAGCACTCGTGGGACTCATTTGGCTTTCTGTTTACAGAGAGAAACGCACTAACTCAGCTTCCTTGCATCCAAAAACCGACAGTACAGTTTGAATCATCCCAAACATATTCCAAAATATGCTTATGTGGCATATGCTGACTGAATCTTTGCACACTTCTACAACCTTTCTAGTTCTCATGAGCCCCTGGAGGTGTTCACCTGAGGATAAGGTGGCCTCCACAGCTGAGTCTGCACTCCGGCATGTTGACATTGACCCTTTAGGACCTTTAGGATTTTTTTGCTGAATTGACATATTGAACGGTAAAAGCATATTACTCCTAAACTTATGATAAAGGAGCATTTACTTACCAACGGACTGAAAAACAGGAAAACCAGCTGGCTTCCAGTTTGGACAAGTTCATTGATAATGATTAAAGCATTAGAAATTTTTATTTCAATTCATGCATTTTTCAAGACAATTCTGTGATATGAATATTTGAATTCTGGCTGCAGAAATATTTCTGAACAAACTTATATGAAATTCTTGCAATTGGCACATTTGTTATTTCTGTTTTGTCACAAAATAGACACAACTCCCTCCCAAAAACAAGTTCTAATTCAGAGCATTTTCCACATACTAAATTAAAAAAGGTTATTTACATTCATCTTTACATTTGTCCCCTTTTCATTTGGGACAGTGACTGGACAACTGTGTTTTAAAGGATCATACATTTGGCTTTCTACTTAAAGACATGACCATGTCCTGCAGAATGTGGTTTGCAGTGTCTCTAGGTCAACTCCCAAACCAGTTGCATGCCTCTTTCCTTCCACCAAGAAACCTGGAATTGGTGAAATCTGGATAAAATTCTGCACTGGATGACCTCATGACCTGAATCCTAAGGTCATCTGGCACCATGGGTGCACTGGAGTCAGTTGTAAATTGTGTCAAAATTGAATGTCAAGCTCAAGTAACAGTCTCTGGGAGACAAAATATAATTTTACCCATTAATGACCTTGTGATTAGAGCCCGACTGATATATCAACCAGCCGATATTATCGGCCAACATAAGCCCTTTTCAAAGTACTCACTATCGACCGAAATTTTGCCGATAGAACGCTGATAATTTCTCATAAACAGAACAGCTACTGAAATAATGCTTGTGTCGGCAATGTAAAATGTCCTTGCACCATTTGTCTAGTAGATAGAGCGCTGACTCCATTCAACTGCGAGCTGCTTGCACCCCTGCTTATTTGTGTTCATCACTGGCCCCCGTAGTTCGCCGTCACACTGCACTGATCGGTTGACAAAATCATACAGATAGAAACTTACTCTTTTTTTTTTTTGCTGAAAAGTTAACTCCACGGACCTTCGATCCACCGTCGGCCATCTTGGTACTCCTCATAGAAGATGTGTGACGACATGCGCAATGTGAGTGTCCAATCGGAATTGGTTCTCCGTCACACGGTTTTCCAAAATCCAATCATAGGGCAGATTTAACTCACGTGATATGGCAAACATTATTTTCAGGAATGATATCTTACTAATTGGCCCGTTTGAATAGCCCACTAACTGCTCCAATTGCATTTTCTGAACTTGAAAATTCTTCTCTGTTATAAAGTTAATCAATATGAGGCCAAAGCTTCAGCTTTTAGCTCATACCTTTTTGTTAATGGTCCAAAAAAAGAACATTTTATTCATTAAAAAAAATAATAATAATATCTGTTGATTTATCGGCTATCGGCAAATCAGCCGATTTATCAATTATCTGCATTTTTTTCATCCAAATATCGCTATCGCCATCGGCCTCAAAAAAATCAAT
This sequence comes from Thalassophryne amazonica, assembly GCF_902500255.1. Lineage (NCBI taxonomy): Eukaryota > Metazoa > Chordata > Actinopteri > Batrachoidiformes > Batrachoididae > Thalassophryne > Thalassophryne amazonica. Next base: position 63,612,935 of record NC_047121.1, read on the forward strand.
ATCAGTCTGGCTCTATTCTGATCAAATTAATATACAAAGACCGCTATTGGTTCCCACTGGGATTATACATGTGCCAAGTTTGGTTGGTTTGGGCCCAAGAGCCTTAGAGATAAAGGGCATATATTGCCCAAATCTGCTCCTGGAGGCCACCTGCCCTACATGTTTTTCACATTTCACATACATTTTTTTAACATTAACATGTGTGCTCAGCCAATACGTAGCTGGGAAATACCAGAATTAAGTAACCAGATGTGAGCTGAGCAGGTAGACATAAAAACATGCAAGACAGGTGTCTTCCAGAAACAGATTTGGGCAGCCCAGCTATAGCACATGGTCAAAAAAATGGAGTGCAACTGCATTTGGGTTGCATCCAACTTCACTTTGAAATTCACAATGCATGTAATCTTAATAATTACAATGTAAAATTAATTACAATGTTCAAAGGAGTTGTATTTAGTCTCTTAATGAATAGGTGTGTTTTGGCCATAACATGAAACAAACCAATAACACTGTCATCTGTCTTCACCTCAATTCAAGTCAATTTATTTTAATTTATATGGTGCCAAACCACAGCAAAGTTGCCTCAAGGTGCTTCACACAAGTAAGGTCTAACCTTACCAACCCCCAGAGCAAGCACACAGGTGACAGTGGTAAGGAAAAACTCCCTCTGATGATTTGAGGAAGAAAGCTCAAGCAGACCAGACTCAAAGGAGTGACCCTCTGCTTGGGCCATATATCAAACATCCAGGTGCTGATTTAAGTGAGAGGATTTCTAAATGGTAAATGGACTGCATTTATATAGTGCTTTTCCATCTACATCAGAAGCTCAAAGCACTTTACAATGATGCCTCGCATTCACCCATTCACACACCGATGTCAGGGTGCTGCCATGCAAGGCACTCGCTATGCATCGGAAGCAACTTGGGAACCGGACAATCACTACAGATCCTTGGACAAGGGTCCGTAGTGATTGTCCGGGATTGTAGAGGATCTTCCCCTTTCTGGTGAGGAAATGGATCTGTGCACCACATCAACTTTATTTATCCTGAAGGAAATTATTTTGCCAGAGTATTGAAATAGTGAACAATTTTTTTATTCATTTATTTTTTTTAATAAGTACACCATATTTTTGCAAAATGACTGGAAGACGTTTGCACAAGATGTTCGACAATACTGCACATAACTCTAAAGCCCAGGTTACACATAGATGGTTTTGTCGGCGAGTAGTACGTAGACCGAAGTTCGCGATAGTTCCAGCTGTTTTTGCGGTGGAAAGGGGCGGAGCGCGCGCACATAAAAAAAAGAAAGAAAAAAGAAACTCCGCTCCCTGCTGCTGTTTGCTGCGGGGCTGCTCCTCCGCTCTTTCCCCCAAAAAACTCTGTCATAATTGTGTTTAGAAGCCAGTCATCATTTGCTTTATTATACAGCTGTGTAGCTAATAAGCAAAATAATCTCCAGGACGATTCACGCGCGCACGCACGTAAAATAAAAATAAAAAGAAACTCTGCTCCACGCTGCTGTGGTGCTGCTGCTCGCTCCAAAAACTCTGTCATGATTGTAAAATAAAGGACAGAAGAGACATAAGTCCTGCTCACAGGCTGCTACCAGATACAGGACATGTTCACATCTTCAAACTCCAGACATCTCCACGTCACTACATATTCAGTCCCTGATTGGTCACTGCGGTGTGACGAGAACTACGGCACTACAGGAAGTGGCAGGATGAAACGGTGATTAAAAAGTATCAAACACCGTTGTTCGTCATCACGGGAGGTCTCCGGGAGCGCTCCCGGAATTATTTGACATGTTGAATAATTTTTTCGACGATTCCCGGTAAAGCTGGAACTAAGCCACGCCCCCTAGTGCCAGCGTTAACAACGGCGTGTGATCCTTAAGACGGCCAAAAACTCTTCCGGGATGCTTCCGGGAGCTCTTACCGTCTGTGTGTAAACGGGGCTTAAGCAACTGAATAACTCTCACATAACTCTCCCATAATCAATTATGGGAGAATTCACAAAAGCTCCCTAAGGAGAAGCGATGAGGCAGTAAGATGAAGTTTTTAATTTTTCCACCTGTGTATACATTTACTTCATTTGAAAATTTTTGTTTTCCAATTCGGGCAGCACGGTGGCTTAGTGGTTAGCGCTGTTGCCTCACAGTGAGAAGGTCATGGGTTCAAGTCCCGTGGCCTTTCTGTGTGGAGTTTGCATGTTCTCCCCGTGTTTGCGTGGGTTTCCTCCGGGTGCTCCGGTTTCCTCCCACACCCAAAGACATGCGGGTTAGGTGGATTGGGATCTTTAAATTGTCCGTAGGTGTGTGTGTGTCTGTGTTTGTTTGTCTGTTTATGGCCCTGCGACAGACTGGCGTCCTGTCCTGGGTGTACCCCGCCTCTCGCTCTATGACTGCTGGGATAAGCTCCAGCCCCCCACGACTTAATTGGACTAAGCGGTAGAAGATGAATGAATGAATGAATGTTTTCCAATTCAGATTTGCTGTACTAATGTGTATCTCTGTGCGTACAATCAGAGCGTATGTGCATCAAGAACCTGGCTGACAGAACAGACCAGGTGTTTATTAGAACTTCTGCTGCCTCATAATATCAATGCATCACACTGTGCTTCACCCAAACTCATTTTAAGACCAGTATACCCATGGTCACACACACGAGAGCAAGCACTCATCCGACTTACACAATGTGGGTACTAGTCATGAAAATGACACGAGAAATTACACTTGTGCTGCACTGTGCATGGCTTTACAGCAGGTGTAAGGTAGAGGGCCCAGAGTAGCAAATCCTTAGACAGATATCAAGCCAGTACTTGTGTTAGTGCGAGGAAGCGATTAAAAAAACAAAAGAAAAAAAACTGTGTAAAACCATATTTTGAAAAAAAAATATTTTCTGCCACTTTTGAGATTCATTTCTATTTTCTCTTTATTTCGCAAAAGAACAGCTCATACTGTTACGTTTACTTGAGCTACAGTCCTATTCAAAGGAGAGCACCATTTTAAACCTCTTATCAAATAGCAGTGACCAAAAAAAGGGACAAGAACATAGTGGACAATTCATCTTTGAGTAGCAAAACAAAAGTGGTGCAGTAAAGAAAACTTTCCCACATACACGGAGGCAGGACTGCAGACAGACGTGTGTTATAAGTACCTGAGTATATCACAGGCCAACGGTCAAATATCTCCAAAGAATAAGGAAAGGAGTAAGAAACCAACTCAGCAACAGAAATAAATTCCAAACTATCAACATGTATGTCCTATCTGCCATCAGATACCCAGCTGGAATAATAAGACAGACAAAGGAAACAACTGATACTACTGCAGATGTTAGAACGTGAAAACTCCTGGCAATACATGGCTACTAAGTGTCAAAGCCAATAACCAGGATGAAATATGGTTCATCCAGGAGTATATCAGGAAGATGGTCCAAATCGCTATTGAAAGACTGAAAAAGCAGAAGACAGAAGGTGGTGAAGAAGAACAGACCAAGCCTCTCCATGGGATGCACCACTGAGAGATAAAGAATGTGGCTGACATCAAGAAATCCTACTGATTGCTAGAAAAGCCTGGGTTGAAGGATAGTACAGAATCTGTCCTCCTGGCAGCATAAGAACAAGTCCTGAGCACCAGGTCCATAGAGCCACTGATCTACCACAGCAGGCAGAAGAATGCCTTAGAAGATCAGCTTGCATCAGTAAGAAGCTGGATGTCTAGTAACTTTTAAACTCTGATAAGACTGAAATGATGGTTCTTGGTCCAGTGAGACATCGGCATCAATTTGACCAGCTAGCACTTAGCCTGGGTTTGTGTGTCATACATCATACGGACAAGGTGAGGACTTGGGGTAATTTTTGATCCTACGTTGTCCTTTGACTTCTACATTAGAGATATTATAAGGACTGCTTTCTTCCATCAACGAAATATAGCAAAGATTCTAGGGGTGTCGGAAAAAATCGATTCACGTCCGAATCGCGATTTTTATTTATTAGGATTCTGAATCGATCCAAAATGTCCAGAAATCGATTTTTAAAAAGCATTTTTTTAAACATTTTTTTGCTTACTCACTGTGTGTACTGTTTGTCAGGCAACGGCTTCCGTACTGCGGCGTCCCCGCGAGGGGGGTGGGGGTCCGGCGTGCTTCAAACATTCGTGAGCTGCAGCTTAGCATGGCGGATGAATAGCTAATTCAGCCAGCACCGTCTTTGCTGAAGGCAAATGTTTGGGCACATTTTGGATTTTATTATTTGCTGCGTAAGAAGGAGCTTGACATGACTTGTGCAGTGTGCAAAATCTGCAAAATGAAAGTCAACTACTTCGGAAACACTTCAAATCAGCAAGCCCACATGCGACGGCATCACCTGGAGATAAAAGAGGGGAGCAGCGTTATCTGCCGACTACTGACCAGCACTTCACTAAACTGCCAGCCAACTCTAAAGCAGATAAGTAAATTTACATCTAGAATCACTTGATTAACCTTATAAAGTAATATAACTATTTCTCAGAGCTCTTTGAATCGAAAATCGATTCTGAATCGAATAGTCACCCCAAGAATTGGAATCAAACTGAATCGTGAGTTGTTGTACGATTCACATCCCTAGAAGATTCATCCCATCCTGTCTATGGCTGTTGCTGAGACCCTGATTCATTCATTTGTCTCTTCTAGGTTGGATTATTGCAACGTTTTATTTTCTGGTTTGCCGCAGTCCAGAATCAGGGGTCTTCAACTGGTTCAAAATGCTGCTGCCAGACTTTTGACACAAAGCAGAAAGTTTGACCACATTACACCAATTTTGGCATCTCTTCACTGGCTTCCTGTCCCAGTGAGATCAGATTTTAAGGTCCTCCTACTGGCCTATAAAATTGTTCACGGACTGGCACCATCCTATTTGGCTGATCTACTTAAACCTTACGTACCGGCCCGGGCTTTGCATTCACAGGATGCAGGCTTACTTTGTGTTCCTAGGGTGAATCAAACATTTGTGGGAAATAGAGCCTTCTCTTATCCTGTGGAATGATCTCCCTGCGTTAGTGAGGCAGTCAGACTCTGTTGAGACTTTTAAGTCACGATTGAAGACGCATTTATTTTCTAATTTATATGATTAAAAGCATAATAAAAAAGTAAAAAGAATAAAGAGCATAGTAAAACACAATATGTTAATCTTTTAATTATGCTCTTTGATCTTTTGCTTTAATTTGTTGTTGAGGTGACGCTGTGGTGATTTGCCGTTCTATAAGTTCAATAAATTGAATAAAATTGAAATTGATGACCCGAGATGCAGCCTGTGCACAGATGCTCCTGAGACAGTCCTGAGGGGTACAAGATGTAAGCTGGAACAGCATACATGTAGAGGCACTATCATGTACCTGGCATAGTGGACAGATAGCTCTGGGTCGCTAATATGAATGAGAAGCACCAAAGTACAGGTGGGGAACACGACCAAAGGTTGAGAACAAAAGAGTTAAGGTGTTGTGGGACTTCAAACTCCAGACAAACAGGTGCTGGCCAACCAACCGCAGACAGTGGTGGTTTACAAGGTGCAGAAAACAGCGAGTGGCAAATGTGGCAATTACAAGTGATGGCAACATCAGAAAAAAAGAACAAAGGAAGACTGAGAGGTACCAGTGGCTGAAGGAAAAATGACAAATGATGTGGATGATAAAGCTCCAGGTAAAAGCCAAAGTGGTCCCAATGGTAAAAGGGCTTCTCATGACTATGACCTACAACTTGGGAGAGTGGCTCCATGTACTTATATACTTCTCCACCAAGCTATAATGCAAGTGTGACGTGAATTTCCCATATCAGTTTATTTAAATACAACATTCCTGCTGCATTTGACACCTAAAGTTCTGCAGTTATCACTACTGCTAAAATAATCGCTGATGATAATATGGGAATATTTGTGCGAGTGTGAAAAATCTGGCAGGTGCTGTTGTGACGTACTGCATTTTCACAGTGGCTCCTGTCAGTGCTGGTGTGCGGTTTGTCTGGAGTGGAAGTGAAAGCAACCAGTGATTCATGATTAACATGGAGAACTTCCACTATGACCACAGTTTCCTCTGAGAAATGTCTGTGTGGGCATGCACAAAGCCTTGAGTCAACAAGCCACATAACCACCAGGCTTATTAGTCACTGGGCAAATGGTAAGTCTGATATAAGCAACAGTTAATTCAGCCAAAGCTGTGTGCCTCATCCCCTTAAGAGTCACTCTGCTCTACGTTAAGGGGTGTTTTTGTTTTTCAGCACTTCAATATGTTACAGAGTGTGACTGGATTTGTGAAAAAAAGAAAAAGAAAAACCCCAGACCTGATAGAGAAGTATGTACTACATTAGCCCTGAGGCCCAGTGGTTAGAGTGCCTATACCCAGATACTATAGCATGAAGAAGATGTGATTCTATGAGCACCCACTTTCACACAACCCTTCAGAAAGGATTTTGCATGAACTTCTCTGCCTCTCAAGATATGTGAAGTTACCATATTTTCCGGAATATAAATCAAGCCTGTCAAAAAATTCCTCTTAAAGAGGAAAAAACCATATGCAAGTTCCACCAGAGTATAAGTCACCGGGCCTCCCAATCTAGTAAAAAACCTGTGACTTATACTCTGGAAAATACAGTACATGTACAATACCTTCTTCTTCTTCTTCTTCTTCTTCTTTGTCTTTCGGCTGTTCCCGTTAGGGGTCGCCACAGCAGATCAATCGTTTCCATCTCACCCTGTCCTCTGTATCTTCCTCTGTCACACCAACCACCTGCATGTCCTCTCTCAGCACATCCATGAACCTCCTCTTTGGTCTCCCTCTTCTCCTCCTGCCTGGTGGCTCCATCCTCAGCATCCTTCTCCCTATATACCCTGGGTCCCTCCTCTGCACATGTCCAAACCATCTCAATCTCTCCTCTCTGACTTTGTCTCCAAACCGTCCCACCTGAGCTGTCCCTCTGATATGTTCATTCCTAATCTTGTCCATTCTTGTCACTCCCAAAGAGAATCTCAACATCTTCAGCTCTGCCACCTCCAGCTCTGCCTCCTGTCTTTTTGTTAGTGCCACTATCTCTAAACCATACAACATAGCTGGTCTCACTACTGTTTTGTAAACTTTCCCCTTCACTCTTGCTGATATTCTTCGGTCACAAATCACTCCTGCCACCTTTCTCCACCCACTCCACCCTGCCTGCACTCTCTTCTTCACCTCTCTACCACACTCTCCATTACTTTGAACAGTTGACCCCAAATATTTAAACTCATCTACTTTCACCACTTCTACTCCTTGTAACTGCACTATTCCACTGGGCTCCCTCTCATTCACACACATGTACTCAGTCTTGCTTCTTCTGACTTTCATTCCCCTTCTCTCCAAAGCATATCTCCACTTCTCCAGACTAGACTCAACTTGCTCTCTACTCTCACTACAGATCACAATGTCATCTGCAAACATCATAGTCCATGGGGACTCCTGTCTGATCTCATCTGTCAACCTGTCCATCACCACTGCAAACAAGAAAGGACTCAGAGCTGATCCTTGGTGTAATCCCACCTCCACCTTGAATGAGTCTGTCATTCCGACTGCGCATCTCACCGCTGTCACACTATTCTTGTACGTCCTGTACTACCCTAACATACTTCTCTGCCACTCCCGACTTCCTCATACAATGCCACAACTCTTCTCTTGGCACCCTATCATAAGCTTTTTCTAAGTCCACAAACACACAATGTAACTCTTTCTGTCCTTCTCTGTACTTTTCCAACAGTATTCTCAGAGCAAACATTGCATCTGTACTGCTCTTTCTCGGCATGAAACCATATTGCTGCTCACAGATCTTCACCTGTTTTCTAAGCCTAGCTTCTACTACTCTTTCCCATAACTTCATGCTGTGGCTGATCAGCTTTATGCCTCTGTAGTTACTGCAGCTCTGCACATCACCCTTGTTCTTGAAAATAGGAACCAGCACACTTCGTCTCCACTCCTCAGGCATCCTCTCACTTTCCAAGATTTTATTAAACAATCTGGTTAGAAACTCTACTGCCATCTCTCCTAGACATTTCCATGCCTCCATTGGAATGTCATCTGGACCAACTGCCTTTCCACTCTTCATCCTCTTCATAGCAGCCCTCACTTCTTCCTTGCTAATCTCTTTTACTTCCTGATTTACTCTCACCATATCATCCAGCCTTTTCTCTCGCTCATTTTCTTTATTCATCAACTCTTCGAAATATTCCCTCCACCTTCTCAGCACACACTCCTCACTTGTCAACACATTACCATGTGCATCTTTTACCACCCTAACCTGCTGCACATCCTTTCCAGCTCTGTCCCTTTGTCTGGCCAATCGGTACAAGTCCTTTTCTCCTTCCTTACTATTCAACTTCTTGTACAGCTCGCAATATGCCTTTTTCTTTGCTTTTGCCACTTCTCTTCTCGCCTTACGCCGCATCTCCTTGTACTCCTGTCTACTTTCTTCATCTCTCCGACTATCCCAAAACGTTTTCGCCAACCTCTTTCTCCTTATGCTTTCCTGGACCTCTTCATTCCACCACCAAGTCTCCTTGTCTTCCTTCCACTGTCCAGATGTCATACCCAGTACTGCCCTAGCTGTCTCCCTCACCACATCTGCAGTACTCTTCCAATTGTCCAAAATTGCTTCCCCTCCAACTAGTGCTTCTCTCACCTGCTCGCTAAATTTCACACAACAGTCTTCCTCCTTCAGCTTCCACCATCTGATCCTTTGTTGAGCTCTCACTCTCTTCTTCTTCTTTACCTCTAAAGTCATCTTACAAACAACCATCCTATGCTGTCTAGTGACACTCTCTCCTGCTACCACCTTACAGTCTGTGATTTCTTTTAGCTTGCATCTCCTATAAAGAATGTAGTCCACCTGTGTGCACCTTCCTCCACTTGTATATGTTACCCTGTGCTCCTCCCTTTTCTTAAAGTAGGTATTCACCACAGCCATTTCCATCCTTTTTTGCAAAATCAACTACCATCTGTCCTTCCCCATTCCTATCCTTGATACCATATCTACCCATTACTTCCTCATCACCTCTGTTCCCTTCACCAACATGCCCATTGAAGTCTGCTCCTATCACTACTCTTTCATGCTTGGGCACACTCTCCACCACCTCATCTAACACACTCCAGAAATCTTCTTTCTCCTTCATCTCACAACCTACCTGTGGGGCATATGCACTGATGATATTCATCATCACCCCTTCAATTTCCAACTTCACACTCATCACCCTGTCAGACACTCGCTTAACCTCCAACACACTTTTAACATACTCTTCCTTTAAAATGACCCCAACACCATTTCTCTTCCTGTCCTCACCATGGTACAACAACTTGTACCCACTGCCGATGCTCCTGCTCTTACTTCCCTTCCACTTGGTCTCTTGCACACACAATATGTCTACCTTTCTCCTCTCCATCATATCAGCCAGCTCTCTCCCTTTACCAGTCATACTACCAACATTCAAAGTTCCCACTCTCATTTCCACCCTTCTAGTTTTCTTCTTCTCCCGCTGTTCGTGGCAACGGTTTCCTCCTCTTCTTCGTCGTCGTCTTCGCCCAACAGTAGCCCAATTTCCACCGGCACCCTGTTGGGCAATAGCACCGGTGGCGGACGTTGTTAACCCGGGCCGCGACCGATCCGGTATGGGAATACCTTGAAGACTTAAAATTAACTTGTGAGTCAGTTTCTTTTATGTCCAAAGCCTAGCCATCATTGTGAATCCTCAGTAGGTGCTACCATCAGTTAGGATCGGGGGAGTGGTAGCGGCACAATTTGGACATACTATGCTGCCACCATCTTACTTAATTTAATTTATTTTCATTTATATAGCACCAAATCACAAGAAGGTTGTCTCAAGGCACTTCACACAAGTAAAATCTAACCTTAACAACCCCCAGAGCAGCAGTGGTAAGGAAAAACTCTCTGAGGAAGAAACCTCAAGCAGACCAGACTCAAAGGGGTGACCCTCTGCAAGGGCCATGCTACAGACACAAATTACAAAACAACTCACAAAACAAATATACAGGAAATGTTGCCAGTGCACAGGAAGGTTTCTGGAACAGATAGCACACCCATCTCTGGATGGAGCCACACTTCAAACAGAGAGAGAGAAAAAAGCAGAATCAAGCATCAGAAAGACAACAAATACAGTGTAACTTGTGAGCATTAACCAACAAGAAAAACAGAAGAAATACTAAGGTGATCACCAGCCACGAGCCCTAAACTTCTCTAAAAAGACAGAATTTAGATAAAGTTGAGACCGTGGCACGCTCCGTTTACTAATAAAATGAATTAAAAGAGTAAAAAGCATAGCAACATACGATGCAAGTATGCAAAAGGGAAAATAAGTGCAACTTAAGTTTGGACTTGAAAGTCTCCACAGAATCTGACTGTTTTATTGATGCAGGGAGATCATTCCACAGAACAGGGGCACGATAAGAGAAAGCTCTGTGACCTGCAGACTTTTTATTCACCCTAAGGACACAAAGTAGTCCTGCACCCTGAGAATACAAAGCCTGGGCCGGTACGTAGGGTTTAATTAGTTTAGCTAGGTAGGGAGGTGCCAGTTTGTGAACAATTTTATAGGCTAGTAGCAGAACCTTAAAATCTGATCTCACTGGGACAGGAAGCCAGTGAAGAAATGCCAAAATGGGTGTAATAAACCTGCTCTTTGACCCAGATATTAATAGACATACACATACTAACGTATCAAGTAAAGTCTGACAGCATGCGCTGGTTCTGCAGTTTGCCACATCCATAACACCACAGAACCGTATACTAACATTCATTCATTCATTCATCTTCTACCACTTAGTCCAGTTATGGGTCACGGTGGGCTGGAGCCTATCCCAGCAGTCATAGAGCGCAAGGCGGTGTACACCCTGGACAGGACGCCAGTCTGTCGCAGGGCCACAAACAGACAAACAAACACAGACACACCCACACACACACACCTACGGACAATTTAAAGATTCCAATCCACCTAACCTGCACGTCTTTGGATGTGGGAGGAAACCGGAGCACCAGGAGGAAACCCACGCAAACACGGGGAGAACATGCAAACTTCACACAGAAAGGCCACGGGAATTGAACCCACAACCTCCTCACTGTGAGGCAACAGTGCTAACCACTAACCCACCGTGCTGCCCGTATACTAACATATGCCATGAAAATTTCTATTTTGCAAAACATGACTTTTAAAAATGTTCCTGATGTAAATTTGCACAATACCACAGTAAGTTGCCTCATGGAATAGCTTAGTGTAGTCCAATGTTTCCCAATTCTGGTACTGAGCATTTTCAATTTCTCCTGGAACATAAAACATGCCAGCTGTTGATTGACTGAACACACCTGACTGAAGTCTGAGTACTTCAGGGTCAATGGAAAATGTGTAGTACTTTGGGATCAGGATTGTGAAACACTGATATAGTCTATTTACACACTATGGCAGGGGTATTCAACTCCAGTCCTCAAGGGCCGGTGTCCTGCAACTTTTAGATGGGTCTCTGCTTCAACACACCTGAGTCAACTAATGAGGTCATTAGCAGAACTCAATTGCATACTGAGCAGGTAATTCAGCCATTTTATTCAAGTGTGTTGGACCAGGAACACATTTATAAGTTCCAGGACACTGGCCCCTGAGGACTGGAGTTGAATACCCCTACACGATGGTTTTGTAGATCATCCAGGTACCATTTGTCTGTTACTAAATAGTAAGTCTCTTCTGCTGGTCTCTTGTTTTTCACTTGGGGGATCCAAGGTGGATCTGCATGTTGACGTACACTGGATTCCCTTCCTGACACAACTCGGGGTGAGCTTTGAACGAGGAACCTACCGCACTGAAACCAAGCGTACTAAACACTTGGCCACCACCCTGTGATGTCTATTATTAAATCCCTACTGAAATTTTGGATACCCCAGTGATTGTTACACACTGCTTTTTGCCTACCATAGAGTAAGGTAGTGTGAGTAATCAGACATCGCTTTGGTCTGTTGGTCCCCCCAAGGACACTGCTGCTTCTTGTGGCAATCTACCTCCAAAGAACTATTCTTCAACCCCACCACCACATTTTTTTGAATTCTTGTTATCCATTCCTCACATTTTATAGCAACGTAACTGTTCACAAACAGCAGATGTCTGAGCCTCGGTTGGGGTCTTCACTCTTTAAGGGCCCTCTAGTTGTGGTTGTGTCACAGATTAGGTAGAGATGACCTGGAAGCCTCCTGCATCCTCTACACATATCCTGCTCTGTTTCCTGCACAGAACTGCATGTCAGAGAATGGTGGGAGTGTGGAGGCGATATGAAGGAAGCACAGGAGGTGGTGAATATGTCATCAACAGTTATAACAGTTCCGATAACAGTTCCAGCTGAGCCAGGGGTGGTCCTGTCCTCTATAGTAGGAGCTGACAGAAATATCGTGATCTACAGGATCTGAGAGGCACAAACCTTTCACATGCTGAGCACAGACCTCAGCAGTGAGATCCATTTGTTCCACACTGAACACAGACAGCACAGGACAGGGGAGGGACCAGTTATTCATTTGCCAGCTGCATATAAAGGATGCGTTTCTTTCATAGATTTAATCCCTTAGAGCAGGCAACTGGGACACCCGGGACACAGCTGCTCGGGTCGAAGGAGAAACTGAAGCCTGGGGCTGGAGATGGGAATAAAAGAAAGGGGAGTAGATTACAGTGATATGTTCCCTTATCCCAGACAACCTTTTCATGTTTTGTCGATCTCACCAAGTTTTTTTTTACGCTGGGCTGTCACTCACATAGCGTATGTGCTGGATTCATTCAGCAGGACGACCACACAGTTACGTAGTGGGCAGACTGCATTTTATTATCATCAAATTTAGTGTCCAGATGGACATACTTATCAGCACACATGTAGCTAATAGAGTTGGAGAATATATACTTAGCTTGTGTGTTTCTCGGTGCAGGGTACAGCATGCAGGTGTTTCACTGGAGAAGACCAAAGGGATGCCAACGTTACAGCTGGTTATGGCAGAGAGATGGTTACTTTATGAAGTGGGGATGGGCTGGTTGATTCCCTAGGTGGTTGCTATCCAACACTTGGGTCCACGTATTTTATTTATTACTTTATTACTGATATTGAAAGGTGATGTGATTAGATTTGGGAGTAGTTTGGTCATAGTCAAAAGGTCAAGGTCATTGTGGTCCAAAACCACTTATACATATATATATATATATATATATATATATAGATAGATAGATAGATAGATAGATAAATAGATAGATATGTTCTCCACTCAGACTGCAATTGCCAATCACAGATTAGCCTTTCTGTCCATCATTTATCTGTATTTTGGCATGCTTGGCGCCAGAAAGTTATGTTGGGGGCAAAGGGATCCAAAAAGGCTGGGACCAAAAGTTATATTGGATCGGTTCCCACTGACCAATGGCATTAGAGCTTACTGCCATCAGATAGCCAATCAGAGCACGGCATACAATTATTTAGCCGAGTGTGAAGAGTCCGGGATGAAAATCAGCACCTCCAAATCCGAGGCCATGGTTCTCGACCGGAAAAAGGTGCTTTGCCCTCTTCAGGTCGGTGGGGGGTGTCCTTGCCTCAAGTGGACGAGTTTAAGTATCTCAGGGTCTTGTTCACGAGTGAGGGATGGATGGAGCGTGAGATCGATGGATGGATCGGTGCAGCATCTGCAGTGATGGGGTCGCTGTATCGGACCATCGTGGTGAAGAGAGAGCTGAGTAGGGGGGCAAAGCTCTCGATTTACCAATCGATCTACGTTCACCTCACCTATGGTCATGAGATTTGGCTCATGACCGAAAGAATGAGATCGCGAGTACAAGCGGCCAAGATGAGTTTCCTCCGCAGGGTGGCTGAGTGCTCCTTTAGAGATAGGGTGAGGAGCTCGGTCACTCGGGAGGAGCTCGGAGTCGAGCCGCTGCTCCTCCATGTTGAAAGGAGTCAGTTGAGGTGGCTCGGGCATCTTTTCCAGATGCCCCCTGGACGCCTCGCTGGAGAGGTGTTCCGGGCACGTCCCATTGGGAGGAGGCCCCGGAGAAGACCCAGGACACGCTGGAGGGACTACATCTCTCGGCTGGCTTGTGAACACCTTGGAGTTCCCCCGGAGGAGCTAGGGGAGGTGTGTGTGGATCGGGAGGTCTGGGCGGCTTTGCTTGAGCTACTGCCCCCGCGACCCGACTCTGGATAAAGTGGAAGAAAATGGATGGATGGGTATATATATATATATATATATATATATACACGAGGTCTATTAGATAAGAAACCGACACTTTTTTTTTAACTATATGGATTTGAATGACGTCGATTACACCAATCAAGCTTGAACCCTCGTGCGCATGCGTGAGTTTTTTCATGCGTGTCGGTGACGTCATTTCCCTGTGGGCAGGCCTTGAGTGAGATGTGGCTCAGCCCTCTCGGCTGAATTCCTTTGTTTCACACGCTGCTCGAGACGGCGCGCGTTGCTTTATCAAAATTTTTCTGGACCTGTGAGGAATATCCGAGTGGACACTATTCGAGAAATTTAGCTGGTTTTCGGTGAAAAGTTTAACGGCTGATGAGAGATTATGGGGTGTTTCTGTCGCTGTAAGGACTTCCCACGGTGCGGGACGTCGCGCAGCGCTTCCAGGCGCCGTCGTCGGCCTGTTTTGACCTGAAAACATCCTAATTTAAGGCTTAATTCACCCAGGACGTCGTGAGAGAACAGAGAAGATTCAGAAGAGGCCGGCATGAGGACTTTATGCGGACATTCCACTGTTTAAGGACATTTTTTAATGAAAGACGTGCACGCAAATTCGCCGAGTCGTTTCCGTGACGACTCGGCGAATCTGTGTGCGCCGCGACAGGAAAAACACCTCTGTGTTGAAAACCATTTGTAAAATTCAGACGGCTTTTGATGGCTTGCAACAAGTGAGTAACTGAGAAATTGTTTAACAGCTTGGGCATGTTCCAACTTGCCCATTAAGGTTTCCAACGGAGGTGTTTTTCCTGTCGCGACCCCCCGCGGTCGGGTCCGGCCCGACATGCGACTCTGCCCGCACGTTCTTTCATTACAAAATGTCCGTTAACAATGGAATGTCCGAATAAACTCCTCATGCCGACTTCTTCTGAAAGTTCTCTGTTCTCTGACGACTTACTGGGTCAACAGAGCCTGAAATGTGGACGTTTTCAACTTGAAACGGCGAGACGCTGCCGCCTCGAAGCGCAGATCGCCGTCAGGCACCGTGGGCCGTCCTTACGGCGACACTACCAGACCAAAATCTCTCATCAGCCGTTAAAATTTTTACCGAAAACCAGCTGAGTTTATCGAATGGTGTCCACTCAGTTGTGCCTTACAGTTTTGAAACATTTTTGATCAAACAAAGCAGCAGTCTCTGAGCCATTCCTAAACAATGAAAAATCGACGAGAGGGTGGGCGACTCCTCACTCAAAGACTGCCCACAGGCGAAATGACGTAACCGACAGGCGTGAAAAAACTCTCGCATGCCCACGAGGGTTCAAGCATGTCTGATGTAATCACACGTGATTCAAATCCATGTGGTTTTTAAAAAAAATAATAAGATTGGATACTTTTCTAACAGACCTCGTATATATATATATATATATATATATATATATATATATATATATATATATATATATATATATATATATATATATATATATATATATATACATCTAGGATTCTTGGTTGTTTATATATATATATATATATATATATATATATATATAAACAACCAAGAATCCTAGATGGATGAACTGAAGCATATATTCATCAGCAAAGTATTCGTGATTGACTGGAACTGTGATTGAAAAGAAGCACCAAAGGACAAATGGCTACTGTAGTCAAATCTGGTAACCAAAATGAAAGTAGGTAACTGATGACATCCTCTTTATCATCCTTTTTCAGTTTAATTAAATATTTCATGAAAAAAAAACTATGTAATTAAACAAAAAACTAAAAAATCTTGGCAACTCATTGTATAGTGAAACAAGAACAATTCACAGTGTAGCATATGTCCGAACTCCTATGTGAAGTTGGTGTGTGGTTTTCAAGGTTGGGTAGGATTACTTTGAAAGAATACATGTCGATTACATGTATGTAGATACATACATTTGGATTACTTGTAATCTGATTACTTTTGGATTACATTTCAAAGTAATCCTACCCAACCCTGGTGGTTTTACAGTAGAGGTGACAATGATGTCTGGAAAATCTATTTGTATAATGAAAGACTGCTGCTTTACAACTGGTATGGGTTCAATTGACCCCATTTTCAAATGGAAACATCCTCTAGTCTCCTCCCAATTCAACACCAAGAAATGGTTTCAGTCAGACCAGGTGTTCCTTAGCTATTACGCAGAAATGAAAATCAAGATGCTATCTGTATTGGCCATATTGGACAACAGACGACAGCAATTTTTCAAAGGAACCTTCCAATGGCCTCCATCAAAACACCACCAAGAAATGGTTTCCATGAGAAAAGATGTTCTTTAGTTATTGTGCAGAAAAGAAAAGCTTATAGACAGATGCTGAGATGGACGAGGTGAAGACATATTGCCACCTTGAACAACTTCATTGAGTGGAGGCATCATGAAAAAGCACTGCATGAACTATTCACCCTGACATCGGGGTGAATGTGAGGCATTATTGTAAAGTGCTTTCAGCGTCTGATGCAGATGGAAAAGCGCTATATAAATGCAGTCCATTTACCATATTTCAGGAACTGGAGTCCCCTTCAGGAAGAAACTGTTCCACTTTTTCTTTTTCTTTTTTTTTACACTAAAGATCCTGGAATTGTTTCACTTCATAAACTGAAATACAACAATTTAGCCGCTCCAGGGTACTCTAGGTGATTAATGATGGCACAAGACCTACTGCATAGAGTTTGCGAGACTGAGGAACCACTGACTGGGCAGACACAAGCAACCAGGCATACAACAGTATAAATTAATACAGCAACACATTTCCAGATGTCAAACAACAACAGTGAAGGTGTCATGGAAATGGAAAGCACAATGTATCTGACAATGAGGTGCAAATGCTTGCACACAGATGAGTTGTTGGCTCCAAACAAAAAAGTCTTGCAGCGATTTGTGGTTTATACGTGTTTGAAATGTTGTGCAAACCTAAGCAGTAGTGAGAAAACCAAAACACGAGGGAAGTCTTCAAATAAATAAAAGTCACAATATGCGAAGGGGCTCTGATAGTTGAAGAGTCCAGATTTGCCACTGTCCATGATCAAGATGAAGATTCTGGGTTTCGATGACTTCATGGCCTCAACCATTGGTAAAGTATTTGGATGTCGTGAGAATATCAAACTCGCTGAGAGCTTCGTGTATCACTGGAAGTGGCTTCCGCATCGCTGGGAGCTCAGCCTGTGAGGTCAGGAGATATCTGGGAAGAGCTTATGGGAGTCATGAGGTTGCTAGACAGATGTGTTTGGTGATGTCAACAACCTTGTGGGAGGATGAAGGCCCAAATCCTTAGAGACTCCTTGCTTCAAGTCTTACTGTACGGATGTGAGACCTGGATGCTAACCAATTAACCAAGATGAAAGCTGGATGTGTTTGTTTCTCTGGTGAAGCTTTGGGTACCACTGTGGCATATGAGAGGTAGGAAAGAGAACGGTACCACTTGCATTCTGAGGGAATGTCAGTAAAGACCATGTAACATTTTCCTGAGCATGATCCTACACATGGGTACCTCAGTGCCGAGGACTCCTGCAACTGGATGAGGACAAAAGATGCCCATGTATCACCTGGTTGTGGCACACAGATGACTACTTTTGTGAGATAGGGATACTTGGTTAGTTGCTAATTGAGATGCAGAACCTGTCCAAGAACATTGACAAGAGACAGTATTTATATCCCAAGACTGTCTTAGAATGCAGGAAAAAAGACTTTTTAAAATATATTTTGGGGGGCATTTTCTGCCTTAATTATAGAAACAGTGAAGAGAGTCAGGAAACAAAGACAGGGACAGGCGACTTGCCTCGTCGGGGATGCTGGTATGCGCCTTAACCCCTCAGGCATAAGTGTCCCAAAACAGTATAGATTTAAAAAATTTTCCTTGGGGGCCTCTCCCCTAGTAGGGGTGAGGATTTGGCCTATAACCAATTCACCCCCTCTCACCCTTCACCTGAAGCTAGATTTACGCCTCTGGAGTAGTTTTCTCGATAAAGACAAAGAATCTTAAGAAAAACTGACTGTAGACACAACACTTGCACTACTGCATGCTTGCATCTTACACAAAATAGACCTTTATAGCTTAATCATAAGAAGCGAAGCCAAATGGCAGATCTGGACAGTAGAACGAGTGATTCTAGACGACATTGTGCAAGCAGTCTCTTCATTATCGTTGGAAAGATCTCCTTTTCTCTGACTAATGCTATTTTCTTGTTGTGATTCTGATTGTCCTCCTCCCCCTCCTTTTGTGTTTTTTTTTCCTCCCATTTTCTAAACTATTTCTTGTTCTTGGCGCCACTTGATAAGGCTGTGTCAGTATCAGGATGCTGCTGACATAACAAGCCAAGTCCACTCCAAGAAAGACATATATAGAACATCACACCTTCTCTGGTAGGGAGAAATGAGGGGAGTAACTGGGTGCTGCTTATAAAGTGGATCCATCTATGGGCCAAGCTTTGGTCCCTGGATAAGTAAGTGGGGGCAAGACCAACATAATCTATCTGAGGCCAGGCGTCTGTCCTCTCCGCTTCTCTCTTTACTCCTTAATTGATCTTTGGCACTGGTCTCGTCTTTGGCTCCCTCTAACTCGCTCTCTGTGACCTCTCGTTGGCTCGTGCTTCCCTAGATTTGGAAACAGTGGGACTTCAGTCTGACATATGAAACCGAGACTTGTATCCACCACTTGTCTAAGGGGAACACTGTCTCACCCCTCAACAATCATTTTGGCCTCAAAGTGATTGTAGAACATTTGGAGCAGTACATGCAGCTTCAGGTTTAATAAGATTTCATATAGCTTCACAAAAATTACAACAAAAATAACTTAAGTATTCCAATTTAAGTTAATCTGGTCCCACTTTTGTCTGTTTGCTATGTGGTTCTTCACAGTCTGTCAGACTGGCTTAAAACTCAGTCAGCTTTGTTATTTTTATTTTGGAAATGTGCTTAAAGGTGTTTCCTGTTAATACTCTGTGCCATTTAGACTGTACCACTCTCAAAATCCTTTTCTCCATTGAACATTGCTTGTATATTTCTACCAATAAATGCCGTTTTATTTTCTATAACCCCAATTCTAATCCAATTACATTTTTTCCACAGATCTGATTGGTTAATCGTGTGAGAGTGCAGACTGTATAATATTTCATATACGTGTAATTTTTGCAACAACGGTGGCAAAAGATGTATAACTCCGGTGTTCTGATGAGATGTGATTACTGTTGAATGTCATTTCTGCCCTCGGCGCAACTGCGCCTAACTGCGCATGCGCAGTATTGTCGGGACACTGAACTTTCAAGAGTCACAATTCTACAGAACACCGGCTGTGTGCACTGCTAGCTGTTAGTGCTGTTAGCTCAGAGTGAGAGAAAGTCAAGTACTACCGCCAAAAGGGGTGAATTTAAGCTACCGTACAAAAGTATTGTGGATTCTCACACAGAATTACCGTTTCACATTTGATGGATTTTCACATTCGATGGGTTACTCCACCCCCTGACCACTGTTGGAGAGATGATCGCTGCTTCACGGTAAGCCCAATTACCTAAAGAAAAATAAACCATGCAAACGATGGAATTCAAGTTTCCAATTCAACTCAAGTTCCCAATTCTCACGCAAACATGCAAACTCCACACAGAAAGGCCACATGTGGGAATCAAACCCATGACCTTCTTGTTGTGAGGCAACAGTGCTAACCACTAATCCACCATGTTGACATTATCCTGCTTCTGAGTTTCTGAGTTTCTGAGAAATCTGTTTGCTTTTTTTCAACAAATAAGTGAGCTAGATCAAGTGCAGAGAGACATAATGAGTTTATGGAATAAATTTCCATAAAATTTGTCATTTTCACACACACACACACACACACACACACACACACACACACATATATATATATATATATATATATATATATATATATATATATATATCAATTCAATCAATCAATTTTTTTTTTTATATAGCGCCAAATCACAACAAACAGTTGCCCCAAGGCGCTTTATATTGTAAGGCAAGGCCATACAATAATTATGTAAAACCCCAACGGTCAAAACGACCCCCTGTGAGCAAGCACTTGGCTACAGTGGGAAGGAAAAACTCCCTTTTAACAGGAAGAAACCTCCAGCAGAACCAGGCTCAGGGAGGGGCAGTCTTCTGCTGGGACTGGTTGGGGCTGAGGGAGAGAACCAGGAAAAAGGGGAGCAGAGATCGATCACTAATGATTAAATGCAGAGTGGTGCATACAGAGCAAAAAGAGAAAGAAACAGTGCATCATGGGAACCCCCCAGGAATTTAACCTTGACTCCTGACCTTGATTGTTGACCAATCCAAGCCAAAATAAAATCATTTCTCCCCAACAATTCCCCCAATGTACCTACCAAGTTTGATCATAATTGGATTCAGCTTACAAACATCGGTACAAATATAGTTACATAAAGACCGAGCACTGTGGTGACGGCGCCGATTACACTGAGCTCCAAGTTTGGAAAGTTGGCCCGAGAGGGGAATGTTTCATCTTGAACTTAATATCACCTGTTGTAAAGAGTTAGTCAGCTTTAACAGAAATAAGAAAACAAACACCAGTCATGGAAGGAGAATGCATTACTCAGGAAAGCTGTCTGCTTCTCGCAGTGTTAAACCTGCAGCGTTGTCTCTCTCTATTTGCCCCAGATTTGTGACTCAGGGCAGAAAAATGTCCTGTGAGTCAAGAACAAAGAAAACATATGCATAGCAACTGTGCAGTCCTCTGGGGTTTGCATTAATTATAAGATTTACTACGACTCCAAGTTAATTGTTTTGGGAAGACGTTTGTAAAAAAAAAAAACCCTTTCATGAAACATTTACTTTAAAACATTTAGTAGAATTTCAATAAGCTCCCACAAGTATGTGGTTTGCTAAACCCAAATA
The DNA here is from genome assembly GCF_902500255.1 of Thalassophryne amazonica. Lineage (NCBI taxonomy): Eukaryota > Metazoa > Chordata > Actinopteri > Batrachoidiformes > Batrachoididae > Thalassophryne > Thalassophryne amazonica. The sequence continues at coordinate 63,634,043 of NC_047121.1, forward strand.
ATTCCACAACAACAGCAAGGCACGAAGATTATCCTCACAATTAGTACGAGAAACAACATAACTGTCAGCTGTAGTAGATAACATTTAAATGGTTTGGTCAAAAGAAATTACACAAATAACAAACTGGCTAACGGCAAAACAATGACATCAGTGCCCAAACACATAATGGCACGTTATCGGACCATAACGCCGGGCCTGCGTGCAAAACGGAGAACGAGTTGACAAGATAAATCTGAGTGTGTAAGTAATAATAATCCGTCATAATCTTCCCAGAAACAATTACGGCTTTCAACATCCCTGGTCAGAAATGTAGACATGGCAACGTGATTAATGAAACCAAAAAGCTGGAACTAAAACCGACTCTTTCGTTTGACTCCTTAAGCCAAGAAACCATTACGCCCGTCTGATTAGCCATCCAGAGAGAATCTGCAGTAAATGCCTTTTTTTAAAAAGCAAATAAAGTGCGGACACATCGGCTACAACAACAAACTGAAAATGTCAAAGCATGAAGAGAATAATGAGTCCATCAAAGCTGGTGTCTATTTTCAAAGCAGTTAATTCCTCTGTCTGGGATATGGCGTTCGATTTCCTGACATATTGCACATTCTCTGTCACGTCGTTTCCTTCTTAACCTCATGAAGAGCTGCCGTCTTAAACACTGAAGTAAAATGCTCTCTTGCTTTGTTTGGGGGATGTTTTACTGATAATGGATTCAAAACTTAACATATGAACCACATCATGTGGTTTCATATGACAACAAACACATGCAGAGAGGCTGTGAGAAACTACTGTTTGTATCCGTTTGTGGTAATACATGCCTGAATCACATTAAAATACTATATCTCATCAAGAAATATAACATTAAACACTCTAAGTTCACCAAAAATATGATTTCAGTGATCAGTGCAAAAAAGATTTGAAACATGTCAAAACAAATGCGGTTCAGTTGTGGATTAAGACTACTGCAACTCCACCAATTCATGGGATTCCCAAGATGTTGCTGGGTATCATAGTCAGCCCATACACACGTACTGTGAGTGCTATATGAAGCAGGGACAAAAACTCTGGACTTTCCACAGTGAAAAGTGATGTTCCTCAGGGATATGTTTTGGATCCTACACTGTTCAATGCATGCAGTTGTGGAAACCAGAGGCTGAGGTGCCTCTGTCAGTAAGGAAATGGTTTCTGGATGAGGCTGTGATCTTTGGGGAATCAATAGATATCCTGATTGCAACACTTGAGAAGCTGAGTGAGGTATTGGAGTGTTTGGGTTTGTGATTCCTGGATAAAACTAAGATCCAGGCTTTCATCGACATCCTGGATGGGGCCATCAGAATTATATCTGTATGGTGAAAGTACTGAACTTGTAGAGACATTCACTTATCTTGGCAGTAACATTCATGAATATGGGCCTTTGGCCTTTGAGATCAGGAGACACCTGGGCAGAACAGAGTCATGTGGTCACTGGACAGAGATGTTTGGTAATGCCATTATCAACCAATGTCCAAGTCTTTAGGGTCTTGCTGCTTCCTGTCTTACTGTATAGTTGTGAGGCTTAGACACTAACAAGTGACCGAAGGCAATGACCGGATGTCTTTGGTACTAGATCTCTTCAGAGGATCCTTGGGCACAGCTATATGACTGTGGAATGACTGTGTCAAACAAACATTTGCTTGCTGAGTCTCACATTACATTGTGTTTTTCCCAGGGCGTTTTCCTACTGTCGTGGATCCAATGATGCAATGCAAAAGTGTACATTCCCACGCCTGAGATCTGATCCTTATGTGGTTATACGCATATGGAACTGTGAAATTTGTTCTGCCTTTACACATAGAGAAACAACTACTCACACACTGCGAACAGGCTGTTTCGTGACAGCAGGTCGGGAGGTCTGAAGGGCATCTGAAGCTTGCCGTCCCGAAGGTGTTCTCTGGAAAGGGTCGGTACCGGGTTCAACACGTCTCAGGGTCCCACCATCACGGATGTACACTTGTTCTGGTGCGATCTCCTCACAGCGGTGCCCCTGGAACCCGGACCGACACACGCAGGTATGCGGTCTGCTGCATGAGCCACGGTTCTGGCAGGGGGGCTGGCAGTCAGCTGAAGGAAGAGCAGAGAGAAAAATTTTAATTTTCAGTAGGTTATGTCAGTGCATATGCCTCCAAGAGTATTCCAGAGGTAGCAGAAGTGACATTCCCTGATCCGTATATCAGGGTTCACTTTAAATAAGACTTGGGCCAGACCCCTGAAAGTGGCCATGTCACTACTACCCAAGGTGGCAAAAACTTTAGATATGGCACTTCAGTCACCTATATATACACCGCTGAAAAATGTATGATAGCATCCCATGGTGGGAGTTATAGCCAGGTAGGGGTCAATGAAGGATTACACTGGGTCAAAATTTAAAAATGGTTCAATAATATTGAGAACTATACCACATCATTTGTCTGATCATAGGGTTTCCAAAAGAGTATAGTTTGGGCTATCTACGACTGAATGTTATGGAGTTATAAGATTAAAAACTGCAAAAAATGGCTGCAAAGGTGAATTTTAGTTTGTACAGGGGCAAAAGTTAAAGCTACTCCAATTTTCAATCAATCAATCAATCAATTTTTTTTTATATAGCGCCAAATCACAACAAACAGTTGCCCCAAGGCGCTTTATATTGTAAGGCAAGGCCATACAATAATTATGTAAAACCCCAACGGTCAAAACGACCCCCTGTGAGCAAGCACTTGGCTACAGTGGGAAGGAAAAACTCCCTTTTAACAGGAAGAAACCTCCAGCCGAACCAGGCTCAGGGAGGGGCAGTCTTCTGCTGGGACTGGTTGGGGCTGAGGGAGAGAACCAGGAAAAAGAAATGCTGTGGAGGGGAGCAGAGATCGATCACTAATGATTAAATGCAGAGTGGTGCATACAGAGCAAAAAGAGAAAGAAACAGTGCATCATGGGAACCCCCCAGCAGTCTACGTCTATAGCAGCATAACTAAGGGATGGTTCAGGGTCACGTGATCCAGCCCTAACTATAAGCTTTAGCAAAAAGGAAAGTTTTAAGCCTAATCTTAAAAGTAGAGAGGGTGTCTGTCTCCCTGATCTGAATTGGGAGCTGGTTCCACAGGAGAGGAGCCTGAAAGCTGAAGGCTCTGCCTCCCATTCTACTCTTACAAACCCTAGGAACTACAAGTAAGCCTGCAGTCTGAGAGCGAAGCGCTCTATTGGGGTGATATGGTACTACGAGGTCCCTAAGATAAGATGGGACCTGATTATTCAAAACCTTATAAGTAAGAAGAAGAATTTTAAATTCTATTCTAGAATTAACAGGAAGCCAATGAAGAGAGGCCAATATGGGTGAGATATGCTCTCTCCTTCTAGTCCCCGTCAGTACTCTAGCTGCAGCATTTGAATTAACTGAAGGCTTTTTAGGGAACTTTTAGGACAACCTGATAATAATGAATTACAATAGTCCAGCCTAGAGGAAATAAATGCATGAATTAGTTTTTCAGCATCACTCTGAGACAAGACCTTTCTGATTTTAGAGATATTGCGTAAATGCAAAAAAGCAGTCCTACATATTTGTTTAATATGCGCTTTGAATGACATATCCTGATCAAAAATGACTCCAAGATTTCTCACAGTATACTAGAGGTCAGGGTAATGCCATCCAGAGTAAGGATCTGGTTAGACACCATGTTTCTAAGATTTGTGGGGCCAAGTACAATAACTTCAGTTTTATCTGAGTTTAAAAGCAGGAAATTAGAGGTCATCCATGTCTTTATGTCTGTAAGACAATCCTGCAGTTTAGCTAATTGGTGTGTGTCCTCTGGCTTCATGGATAGATAAAGCTGGGTATCATCTGCGTAACAATGAAAATTTAAGCAATACCGTCTAATAATACTGCCTAAGGGAAGCATATATAAAGTGAATAAAATTGGTCCTAGCACAGAACCTTGTGGAACTCCATAATTAACTTTAGTCTGTGAAGAAGATTCCCCATTTACATGAACAAATTGTAATCTATTAGACAAATATGATTCAAACCACCGCAGCGCAGTGCCTTTAATACCTATGGCATGCTCTAATCTCTGTAATAGAGACGTTAATAATAATAACCTGTAACATTCACATGTTACAGGTTAACGTGTTATAGAATCCAATGGAAGTTTTGGCCATTACTTTGGAGACCATGCATTCAACACAGTCAAAACAGTTCCATTTTTAATCCTATTTCAATTTCAATTTTCAATTTCAATTTATTTTCATTTATATAGCGCCAAATCACAACAGAGTTGCCTCAAAGCGCTTCACACAGGTAAGGTCTAATCTTACCAACCCCCCAGAGCAACAGTGGTAAGGAAAAACTCCCTCTGAGGAAGAAACCTCAAGCAGACCAGACTCAAAGGGGTGACCCTCTGCTTGGGCCATGCTACAAACATAAATTACAGAACAATTCACAGAAAAATTCACGGATGAATATACAAGAAATGCTATTGGCGCACAGGACAGGAGGATCGCCAACACGAATACAACTCCCATGTCTGGATGGAGCTGCACCTTAAACAGAGAGAAAAAACCAGAATCAGGTATCAGAAAGACAAAAAAATAATGTATAATTTGCCAGCATTAAACAACAAGAAAAACAGAGAAATACTAAGGTGACTTGAAGGTCTCCACAGAATCTGACTGTTTTATTGAAGCAGGGAGATCATTCCACAGAACAGGGGCACAATAAGAGAAAGCTCTATGATCTGCAGACTTCTTATTCACCTTAGGGACACAAAGTAGTACTGCACCCTGAGAATGTAAAGCCCGGGCCGGTACGTAGGGTTTAATTAGATCAGCTAGGTAGGGAGGTGCCAGTCCATGAATAATTTTATAGATTAGTAGCAGAACCTTAAAATCTGATCTCACTGGGACAGGAAGCCAGTGAAGAGACGCCAAAATGGCTGTAATGTGGTCGAACTTTCTGCTTCGTGTCAAAAGTCTGGCTGCAGCATTTTGAACCAATTGGAGACCCCTAATGCTAGACTGCAGTAAACCAGAAAATAGAACATTACAGTAGTCCAATCTAGAAGAGATAAATGCATGGATCAGGGTCTCAGCATCAGCCATAGACAGGATGGGATTAATCTTCACTATATTTCGCAGGTGGAAGAAAGCAGTCCTAGTAATATTTCTAGTGTGGAGGCCAAAGGACAACGAAGGATCAAAAATTACCACAAGGTTCCTCTCTTTGTCAGTGTGATGTATGACACATGAGCCGAGGCTGAGCGTTAACTGGTCAAATTGATGCCGATGTCTCACTGGGCCAAGAACCATCATTTCAGTCTTATCAGAGTTTAACAGTAGGAAGTTTCTAGACATCCAACTTCTCACTGCTGCAAGGCAATCTTTTAAGGATTTTATGTGAACGAGATTACCAGCAGTTATCGGCATGTATAACTGAGTATCATCTGCATAGCAGTGAAAGGTAATCCCAAAACGCTGCATATGTGCCCAAGGGGTGCTATATAAAGGGAGAAAAGCAGGGGGCTTAAGCCAACTGGTGGAACCCCAAATTTCATGTCACTAAGGTTAGAGGTAGTGTTACTGTACAAAACACAGTGAGAACGACTGGTCCCAAAATGATTTTCCAGCCTATCAAGTAGAATATGATGATCCACTGTATCAAATGCAGCACTGAGATCTAACAGCAACAGAACCGTAGTGGTGTCCGAATCCATTGTAAACAGAAGATCATTCACCACTTTAGTGAGAGCCGTCTCTGTGGAATTATATTTTCTAAAAGCAGACTGCAGTGGCTCAAAGAGATTATTGTCAGTAAAATAGTCTACGAGCTGCCGTGACACCACTTTTCCAGAATTTTAGAGAAAAATTATAGATTTGATATCGGCCGATAGTTTATCAATACACTAGGGTCAAGATTAGGTTTCTTAAGTAATGGTTTAATCACTGCAGATTTGAAACATTTAGGAACAGATCCAGAAGTTAAAGAAAGATTAATCATTTCCAGCACAGTCGGCCCAAGAGTGGGCCACAGGTCCTTAAACAGTTTTGTTGGTATAGGATCAAATAAACAGGTTGTGCTTTTTGTTGACATTACGAGTTTTGTCAGCATGCCTAGTAAGATACTGTCAAATTCTGTAAATCTAGGTAATACCTCAGTAGTGGCGCCCACATCAATAGCAGCGTGTAGTGGCTGGATTAAGGCATGCCGGGATATGTTTAACCTGATGTCTTCTATTTTCTTCCCAAAGTAATCCAGGAAATCTTGTGCTGTAAAAGGAGAGGGAACTACAGGTGGTTGTCCATGCAAAAGTGTTGCCACCGTGTCGAACAAGAACTTTGAGTAATGCTTGTTTTTGTTGATCAAATCAGAGTAGTAAGTCCTTGTAGCCAATAATGCATGCTTATAGTCTAAGATAGCGTCACGCCACGCAAGGTGAAATACTTCTAATTTTAACGACGCCATTTCCATTCTAGACCTCTTGCTTTATGCTTGAGGTCACGCAGATAATCATTGAACCAAGGTGACTGTGATTTGGGGGAGCGCGGTTTTAACACAGGTGGTGCAATCATGTCGAGTGTAGTTTTGAGCACTGAGTTTAAACTATCCACAAGTCTGTCTACTGACTGGGTATTTGTCAAATGTGAAGCTAAGACATCAGGCAGTCTAGCTTCGAGTTCAGTCTTAGTTGAGGAGCTGATGCATTGCTGTAATGATATATAAGGTTGTTCCACTAAACACGGCAGTGAAACTGTAAACTTAATAAGTGAGTGATCAGACACCACTGATGTAAGAGGCATGATGTCAATATTCGTGACAGCAATACCACGTGCGAGAACCAGATCCAGGGTATTTCCACTAATGTGCGTCGAATCCCGAATGCATTGCCGAAATCCTAACGCATCCACAATTTCCATAAATGATTTGCAGAAGGGATCAGAAGGCTTATTTATATGAATGTTAAAGTCACCAATGATCAGAATGTTATCTACACTAGTTGACAAGTTAGAGATGAACACACCAAATTCATCTAAGAATTCAGAATATGGGCTAGGAGGCCTATATACAGTGATAAAGTAATACGACTGATTTTTATTGTCCTGACCTTGGCGATGTGTAATATCCTGAGCAGAGCTAATCCTATTAGCTCAAACAATAAATTGCATCACTTTTTACCAAAACTGGAGCAACTTCTGACCCCTGTACAAACTGAAATTGTCCTTTGTCACTATTTTTGCTGTTTTCAACACATAACTCCATAGCATTCATTCATAGATATTCCAAACTATACCTTTTTGGAATCCCTATGATTGGGTGAATAATGTGGCATATGCTTCAATAGGATTGGAGCATTTCTAAATTTTGACCCATGTGTGATCCTTCATTAATCCCTACCTGGTTATACATTCACCAGCATGGGATGACCGTCATACATTTTTTTAAAATCCAAATAAACAGGTGACCAAAATGCAACATCAAAAGTCACCTTGGGTGCCACTGACCAACATATCCGGCCTACCGTCTAAACCCGACTCAGTTTCAGTTTCAGATCTTAATGCCCTTTGTATATATCATAGAGTGAAGGAGCCAGCAGGTGCTGTCACATTCACTTTCTCTTCAGTCTTTAACTGCTCTGTTTAGTCTAACTGTATATATGACCTCTTGCAATAAATCCTGATCCAATTTCCCATAAAGGTAAAGCTTATACTCGGGGTTCGTGGGTTAGTTTAGTGCTGTTTGCTATTCTACTGTATTTGCTGTGATTTAATCACTGATCTACAATCCAGTGTGTGACTTTACAATAATAAAGTCAACCTCAAAAGATAATAAAAGTGCAAGATCATAAAAGGTGAGTGAAAGGGGGAAAAACTGAATCATGAGAGCCAACTGGTAATAGCACTGGCATGCACAGTATTCTTTATTTGGAAAACAAACTAAATCTGAAGGGGCTTACAGTGCTGAAAAGACAAATGTGCACATAATATTTGTCAAAATGTCTACAAATACATGGCTAGAGAAAAGCCAACAGTCACATCACCAGCCCATTCCGAAATCCTCCAGATGCATTGCAGACCAACCCGTGACATGAATTAAAGTAAACAAGCGATCTTGTGACTCAAGTGTATGTAGTAGACGACACTACGGGATTTATGCCATTGGCCTCAAACAGTAAATCAGGGCACTGGTCTGTGTGGCGTGCAAAGCAAACAGCAGCACTCTATCAACACGGCTACGGAATGCTATTGACACAGATGCTGTGGACAGTGACAGATCGCAGGCAGGAAAGCTACCACGGCGCCAGCAGCCAAAAGTACCAGCCCGATGCCAACAACGCTCTACCTGCTGCACACTTCCAGTTACGGCGTAGTGGCATCTACAAATATTCTATTAATCATTTAACCCTTCCAAGTTGCCTCAGCTGCTACTGCTGCTGTGATCCTTCTTTTGCATTTCTGAAAGTATTTTCTGCTTTATGCACTGGAAAATTAGAGCATCCGTCATAATTTGGATTGACATACCGTACGATAAGAAAATATAAGACTTTACTGATCCCACACCAGGGAATTTCCTTTGGTACAGCAGTAGAATAAAAAAAGAGGCTGACAAGCAACAAAATCGACACATATAAATACTAAACACACCCTAAAAAGTTATGTACAGAATATACAAAATGGGACATTTTGTATATACAACCCCTGGCAAAAATTATGGAATCACCGGCCTCGGAGGATGTTCATTCAGTTATTTAATTTTGTAGAAAAAAAGCAGATCACAGACATGACACAAAACTAAAGTCATTTCAAATGGCAACTTTCTGGCTTTAAGAAACACTATAAGAAATCAGGAAAAAAAATTGTGGCAGTCAGTAACGGTTACTTTTTTAGACCAAGCAGAGGGGAAAAAAAATATAGAATCACTCAATTCTGAGGAAAAAATTATGGAATCATGAAAAACAAAAGAACGCTCCAACACATCACTAGTATTTTGTTGCACAACCTCTGGCTTTTATAACAGCTTGCAGTCTCTGAGGCATGGACTTAATGAGTGACAAACAGTATTCTTCATCAATCTGGCTCCAACTTTCGCTGATTGCTGTTGCCAGGTCAGCTTTGCAGGTTGGAGCCTCGTCATGGACCATTTTCTTCAACTTCCACCAAAGATTTTCAATTGGATTAAGATCTGGACTATTTGCAGGCCATGACATTGACCCTAAATGTCTTTTTGCAAGGAATGTTTTCACAGTTTCTGCTCTATGGCAAGATGCATTATCATCTTGAAAAATGATTTCATCATCCCCAAACATCCTTTCAATTGATGGGATAAGAAAAGTGTCCAAAATATCAATGTAAACTTGTGCATTTATTGATGTTGTAATGACAGCCATTTCCCCAGTGCCTTTACCTGACATGCAGCCCCCATATCATCAATGACTGTGGAAATTTACATGTTCTCTTCAGGCAGTCATCTTTATAAATCTCATTGGAACAGCAACAAACAAAAGTTCCAGCATCATCACCTTGCCCAATGCAGATTCAAGATTCATCACTGAATATGACTTTCATCCAGTCATCCACAGTCCACGATTGCTTTTCCTTAGCCCATTGTAACCTTGTTTTTTCTGTTTAGGTGTTAATGATGGCTTTCGTTTAGCTTTTCTGTATGTTAATCCCATTTCCTTTAGGCGGTTTCTTACAGTTCGGTCACAGACGTTGACTCCAGTTTCCTCCCATTCGTTCCTCATTTGTTTTGTTGTGCATTTTCGATTTTTGAGACATGTTGCTTTAAGTTTTCTGTCTTGACACTTTGATGTCTTCCTTGGTCTACCAGTATGTTTGCCTTTAACAACCTTCCCATGTTGTTTGTATTTGGTCCAGAGTTTAGACACAGCTGACTGTGAACAACCAACATCTTTTGCAACATTGCGTGATGATTTACCCTCTTTTAAGAGTTTGATAATCCTCTCCTTTGTTTCAATTGACATCTCTCGTGTTGGAGCCATGATTCATGTCAGTCCACTTGGTGCAACAGCTCTCCAAGGTGTGATCACTCCTTTTTAGATGCAGACTAACAAGCAGATCTGATTTGATGCAGGTGTTAGTTTTGGGGATGAAAATTTACAGGGTGATTCCATAATTTATTCCTCAGAACTGAGTGAGTCCATATTTTTTTCCCTCTGCTTGGTCTAAAAAAGTAACCGTTACTGACTGCCACAATTTTTTTTCTTGATTTCTTATAGTGTTTCTTAAAGCCAGAAAGTTGCCATTTGAAATGACTTTAGTTTTGTGTCATGTCTGTGATCTGCTTTTTTTCTACAAAATTAAACGACTGAATGAACATCCTCAGAGGCCGGTGATTCCATAATTTTTGCCAGGGGTTGTAGATAGATAGATAGAGAAAGAAAACAGGATGATAGATAGATAGATAGATAGATAGATAGATAGATAGATAGATAGATAGATAGATAGATAGATAGATAGATAGATAGATAGATAGATAGATAGATAGATAGATAGATAGATAGATAGATAGATAGATAGATAGATAGATAGATAGATAGATAGATAGATAGATAGATAGATATGTGAAAGAAAACAGGACAACAGATAGGTGAAAGAAAACAGGACAATAGATAGATAGATAGATAGATAGATAGATAGATAGATAGATAGATAGATAGATAGATAGATAGATAGATAGATAGATAGATAGATAGATAGATAGATAGATAGATAGATAGATAGATAGATAGATAGATATGTGAAAGAAAACAGGACAACAGATAGGTGAAAGAAAACAGGACAACAGATAGGTGAAAGAAAACAGGACAATAGATAGATAGATAGATAGATAGATAGATAGATAGATAGATAGATAGATAGATAGATAGATAGATAGATAGATAGATAGATAGATAGATAGATAGATAGATAGATAGATAGATAGATAGATAGATAGATAGATAAGGAAAAACAGGACAATAGATAGGTGAAAGAAAACAGGAAGATAGATAGATAGATAGATAGATAGATAGATAGATAGATAGATAGATAGATAGATAGATAGATAGATAGATAGATAGATAGATAGATAGATAGATAGATAGATAGAGAAAACAGGATGATAGACAGATAGAAGGTGAAAAACAGGACAATAGATAGGTGAAAAAACTGGATGATAGATAGATAACAGGTGAAGGAAAACATGAAAAAGAAACATGAATCGGATACAAAATTGCATTTGGAAATTATCTGTACTTAGAAAGTAATTGCACATGATATGACAATTGCATCAAGTTTGTGATATCATAAAGCAAAATACTTAAGAGATAAAAAGAAAAGGTTAAACTCAATCGCAATTAAGATATAATCAACACTTCCCTTACCGAAAGAACATCTCTTATATTGAATTTCATGAATATCCATTTATCACTGTTTGAGGTATATTGTTTTTAACTGTCATCAGTACACATTGTGAAACGTATTCATCTGTACACCATGCGGACCCCACCAGAACATCTTGTTTATTAATACTTTTAACGTGTTTATTTATGTCATTCTTGCAGGTAACTGTAATATAACTGGATATGGTTACTTTGCAACACCTTTTATACCTACCCATACCAGATACACTTCCTGACACAACTCCATTTTAAATAAAGAACATTCAAAACAAGTCTAGGCTTGTCCCGTAGGTGGTAGTAATCAGCAGATGGCCACCATGGTCTTAGGTGTATTACAAGAACAGAACAAAAAAAACTACAAATTTGTGCAAATGTTAAGCTGTATTTTTGTAATGTGGATCAAAAACATAGTTTCTATTGAGTGATGGAATGTGACTGCTGGGTATGTCCCTTCTCAATAACTGTGATTCTAATGATGTTTGTGCAAGAAGTATAATTCCGTTAGTTACAACAACAGATGGGTAAGTCCCACTAAATATTTTTCTATTTCTGTTTTTAAACCAATCTTGCCATAACGTCATCTATATAAGCCAAGTGGCCTCTTTTTACGTGTGTGTAACTTCGATCACGGACAAACTGGGGAGAGCTGACATTTGCCATTTGGTATGCTTATGTATTGTGGATCAAGGATGAAAGCCGCGAAAATGGAAAGTTGATAGAAATAATGTTTTTGGAAAAATTATGGATATTAAGGAACAACTGTGAACAATGGACATTGATATCACCATTAATCAGTCCCTGATAACCAGACAAGCTCTGAACAAAGGAAATATCTCAACCTTGTCAGTTACAAAACATGACATCAAGTAATTATGCCAAATAATAAATACAATTATTTACACAACTTTCCTGTACTCTCAGTTAAAATCATTATAGAAACTTTGACATTTGATATTTTTCAAAGGTGGTAATAAATTATGCAAAGTGTTTTATAACTTTTAACAATCTCTGTCTTTTCATCTGTCCACACGTACCATGTCATGTATTTTAGAATGTCATGTGACTCTTTAAATCATGTGACCTATAATAGCAGAAATAAAGTGTTTCCATTGCAGTTTTTCAAAATAAGGGTTTTTAGAATCGCCTGATAAACCGCCTCAATCGAGTGTTAAGATCTTGATATTGTTGAGTTTTTTCCATTAAGCGTATTTTCAATTTGCTACTCCAAATTATGCAGTTTGGAACGTCATGGAAACCTGCCTGAAATTACCACTGGGACTGATCCAGTGCATCAAAGTTAATCACGTCTAGTATGTTTTGTCATCTTTTATACACACTTTTATTTTGGTAAGTCACAAGACAGTAGTATTGTTGTTTTTTAAATTACTGTCTAATACTCTATTCTTTCAGATATTAACCCTTTAATAATGTTAACCTTATAGCACTCCCAGCGCTATGTTGTGACCGTTCCACGTAAAGCCTCATCCCAACCTGCTGTCTTCAGACAGAGTCTTGACCTTTGGCGCACTTTACCTGCCGCTCACACGCTCGTACACCTGCACCCTCACGAACATAGTCACACCTCTCAGGTGGCTCCAATAAAAGAAGAAGCTCTTTCGTCAATCGTCACAGTGATTCATTCCGTTCAGTTTTCCATCATCGCCTCGGTGCCACAGCTTTTGAGATGTGCTTTAATAACCTTTGATCCGCACTTGCGTCCTGCTTGTGCTGTGTCATTTGTGTAAATGATTTTAAATATATTTTTAAGGCTATAGAGAGAACCTTAACAGTGTAGATTTAAAAGTGCAATTGTTTGGCCAATTATTTGTTCGGCTTGAACCCACACCCTTTGGATTGAAAGCCAACAGCACTTTCATATTGCAAGGGCTATATATATATATATATATTTTATATTGAAAGTCTCTTAAAAGTCTCACTCGTTCAACATGTTGTCATGTTCTCATGCTAATGCATGACATTCTGAAACATTTCACCGATATGATCTGCAAGTCAAGATTGGGCAGAAAATAACTCCTTGAGCGTATCTCAAGTTGAGAGCTCTGCATTGTTGTCATTTGATTGGTGGTTTGTACGTCACGTGATATTGATCATTCGTCGTATTTGCCATTGTAGCATGCAATTTTGGTTCCATTTAGTGTGCAAATATGGTTCCATATGATTTGTACCATTGCATGCTGTGATCACCACGCACGCACACACGAGCAGCGACGGCAATTAAGCATCTAACACATAAAGAAAAAACAAATCCACTCCACGCCGTAAGCCATTTAGAGGAATTTATAATATTTGCTGGGGAATATCCAGCTAAAGTAGAACCGCTGTCAGATGAAGAGCTTGACAAATTTCTGTCGCAAATTTTTGCTGGACTGAGAAAAATGCAAAATTTGCAAAATGTGCAAAATTTCGTTATGCCTGCATAATGACAATAAAGATCTTGATTGATTGATTGACTGATTGATTGTAAAGCAGAAGATGTACACGAAGAATTCAGTGCACGGCATCAGCTATGGCCTAACTTCATCGACAGGATTATTTTGAACTGGCTGTCTTTGCAAGTTGACTGAGAACAATTTTGGACTGGATTGGTATTAATTGTTAATCATAATTAATTAATTATAAAGCACATGTTGGAGTGTTTGGAACCTCCTGACGTCAAATGACCAGTGACGCTCATGAAAATTGTAAGTCCCTTTTCTCTTGTTTATAAATTAAAAAAAAAAAACAAAACACATTTTTAGGCATTATATAAAACAAATGACCTTGATTACTGCCTCAATAACCTGTTTTTACATACAGAGCTCTTTGTCCCAGTCCTGTATTTGTGTCCAGCCATTATCGTCAACCAGACCTGATACAAGGTCATTATGATTAAGGTTATATTTTCACCAGGGAATTTGTTCAATTACACTGCAAAATCACAACAAAGTTTCCACAAGAGGCTTCACATGGGTAAGGTCTAACCTTACCAACCCCTTGAGCACGCACATAGGTGACAGTGGTAAGGATTATGCTTTCCATGCTATATTTACCCTACCTCTCTGCCATCGCCCATGATGTCTAGTTTTGGGGAAACTGAGCTCTACCATGACATGGACAACTAGAAGATGCAGCCACAGCAAGTCATGAATAGTTTAACATCAAAGTTGAATAAGTACGGTCAACTGGGTTATTTAAGGCGCCGTTATGTCATCCCACCACATTTGTAAGAGTGCTGTGAAAACGATTTGGAAGAGACTCTGTTTATGTCTTTCAATGCCCTGCTTGGCGGTGGGACAAAACTTTGCGTCCTCTCAGAAAGGATCCTTTTACAGGCAATTAGGGCAATTTTCTTGTCACTGTGATCAATTTTTGATGACTGTTGCCTCTTGTGCATCGATAGAACAAATAATGTGAATAAAATTCAAGACAACTTGGAAGGTTTTAGGTACGTGATGGTTTCACTTGATGAAAGATGAGACTGGCACACCTGTCAAAGTGTCAGAATCTGAAAGTTAGAAATTTTGTCACGTACACCACATTTATTTTCCCATTGTCTGGCTCGATGCCACTTTCAACAATCTAAACAGAATTTTGGATGAAATATGCCACTCTGCATGTTCACATTGTAAAACAGAGCCGATGTGTGTTGCTGTTTGATGTACGAGTAATTTTGAGTGTTTTTTTTTCTCGAGTGCCAGCAGGGTATTTTGTAACCTTCATACTGTATCTGTCTTAGAACAGGAAAGCAGATCACCAATCTTGGAAGGAATTTGATGTAACTTACATGAGTGTCTCGAGATGAAGAACTTTTGAAACAAAATGGTCAAAGACATAGTTAATAAAATTTCCAGGCTATCTCTGCAACCAATAGGTCTAGAGAGATGATGCAAAGTTTATACTCGCTAATTATTTGTTGTTTATTACACCACTGATGACATGATGATACCACAAACACGTCACAAAATTATCCCACTATAGTCGAAAACCCCATTTCCTGGATATCTGCACCTGTTAATGCATCAAGCCACGAATGCCTTTCTGTTTATGACACAGTCCAAGATAGAATCCATAGGGAAGAGCTCAAGCTCTGACATATTTTTGAAAAAGTTATATCACTTTGCAAAGTGGGTACCTCAACGGGATAAGGAGTTGGACTACAAAAATGTAGACATGGGTTGGATTCCCAATCACACTACCTGTTTGTGTGCTTGGACAAGACACTTAATGTGCAGTGTCTCAGCCCACCCAGCTGTCAATGGTACCTGCCTTGGCTAGGAAAATAACCTAAATTGGCCTAGGAAGAGTCATAGAGTAATTAAAGGACACATGTCACGTTTTTTAACATTCCAGTTAGTAAGACAACATAAAAGTACTCATGATTGTAAGTGTCTCTGCACATGTGCTAATAATTGGTGATCTCTGATGTATTTTATTCCTCTCACTCCGAGCGTTAGCAGGTGCAATTCCAGAAAATGTTTCACTCAGTAATTCTTGGAAATTTTTAGTGTGTGACGTCCTTATTAGCAAAACAGAAACATCCTAATGACAGACAGACAGATGGAAACGAACCTGCTCCATCCAAAAACGAAGCTTCTGAGCTGCTGTTCAAAAGTGATGGCTCAGATTTACGGAGAGGAGATGACACGCTTTACCCCGAAACTCTTAACTTTTTCAGAGTGTCGGATTTTGGAGCCTAAAGTGTGGAGACGCGCTGTTTGTGTGGATGCTGGTTACTGAAGCTATGGATGTGGACTTGGGACATCTGACACCATTTTTAACAGACTGCCTGGACACAGAGATGGATTTCTTACATTGGAAAAAGTCCAAATACATTAGTTCCAGGAGTTCATGGACGTTATTTTACATGCCACAATCGAGAGAGGAAGAGCTGCAGCCACGGCGATCTCACACACGAGTGCGCTTCTTTGATCGCGTGAAGTTTACATTTGGAGATTAATCCATAACACAACGGTGAGTCTGGCATGTTCAGCATTTTACTCATTTTGTGTTTAGTTGCTAGATTTCTATTTTTTTTAACTTTGAGAGACTGTAAATTTGGAGCTGGAAAGTGTATGTGTGCTGTGCGCACTGTGCAGCTGACGAGATGCTTGTTTTCCCCTGGCAACAGATGTATTTTTTAGATTTTATTGATAACAACACTCATAATTAATCATGCACAAAGCTGAACCTGGAGCAGAGATGGTTATTGACAGGCCGCGTTTATGACTTGTGGCCGTGCAGGTGCACAGAAATTCTTGGAGCCGCAGCTTTTACCGTATGTAATTTACTGCCCCTTTCCAAGAACCAACTCATTATTTTCCTCATTTTGAGTTTATTAAAGGTCACGTTAGAACCAGGCCTGGGACCCTCACAGATGGTGTCCATCTTGTGAAAGGCCCAGAAAAAAGCTCACATAACACTTTTATACAACCACCGTAGGTGTGGTTTAGTCTCACATTTCTAATGTTACTGGTTCTCACCAACAGGGGGAGGTCTCCCTGTGTCTGACACTTGCACATATGATGGAAGTGAAACTTAACTCTTATATTTACACTTTAAACCAGGTTTCAAAAACTCCAAACAGATAACAGAGGCAAATATTTGATCACTAACATAAAATAAGGAATTAGCACAGATATTATCTAACACCGTGACTACATCAAAATTAACAGTTATCACTTAAGAACGAGTCATCATAACACGACATCACACTTATGTAAACTTTGGAATTAATCTGTACCTCCGTTCTTAACATTATCAGCTACATTCTATTGAAGTGCATGCTGGGACGCTTCTAGATGCAACGTCACTTGTTGGACACACCCAAATACTCACAAGTACTTTGTTTTCGGACGTCTCCGTAGCTGTTTGTTGCAAATGCTGTGTACTTTGAAACCAGTCACGGAAGTTCACAAAGTAATCCTGGTGGATCATCAGATGGTCACAAACAGCCTAAATCTAAACTGTCATGATTTTGGTGCAACATGTCCTTTAACATCACACTACAAAATCAGGAAATAAGCACTGGCACCAATGGACCTCAGAGTATGAATAGGATACACGCAGGCTGTTTTGGGTGGACTACAACCCAAATCACTGGGGTTCAAATCCCATCCCAGTCCATCCAGTTGTAAAAAAGTACTGGCGTTGCCTGCAGAAGCAACCAGCAATGAATTGGCGCCCCATCCAGGGGGAGTTGTATACCATCATCCACTTCACGCTACACTGTCCAAGGAGAAGCACTGACACCAATGGGCCTCATGGCTGTGTAGGAATTAACTCATTAATTACATCATCATGACAATGCGATACATTTTAAGTCCAATTAGTTTGCACACCACAGTTTTATGGGTTTATACACACAGCTCCCCTCCTGTGATGGCTCACCTGGTTCCAACATAGGCGTACTACACTTAACCAACCCTCAAAAAATGCTTTTCCCAATGTAAAGTAGGAGAAAAACAATACAACTTCAACATCATCAGGCTCTGTCTTTCCACAAATAAAGCCAAATTAAACTCTGCTCCATTTGTTTTCACATTAAGAGAGACTACTGTGCTGCCCCTAATCAGCCTGTGGTATGTAGAAGAAAAGCTACCAAACTGAGGATTGAACAACAGACAATCACCGCACTCCCGTGCTTTGTGGTGCACCAATTTTGTTTAGTCCAAATGAACTGACTCATGCTTTTTTTAACTACGCTGAGGTCAGTGTAGCCCTTTCTGAATGAAGCATACACAGTTACAGAAAAGTGGTGGTGGATTTGTGTAACTTGGTACGTGATCTGAATTTTCCATCATGGTATAAAGTAAGAATTGCCTGAGCTCTGTTTGGCAACGAGCTAAATACATCATCGGACTAAAGTACAGGTTGGCCACATGCCACCAGTTTGTCCGGAGTCTGTTTAACCTCAAGATTGAGAATGAAGTGAAGGCTCAAAGAGGCCACATATTCCAGCGACATTATGCTGCAGGGGGAGACGTCACTAATGTGTGAAAGTGCATTCTTCAAATAAACCATCTGAATTAAAATGAGAAACAGTGCAGGCCAAAAAAATAATAAATACAGGTTGATGGCTGAGGTGTGAGATGGAATACAGGTTTCATTATAGTACGTGTGACACTTTTAAGCTGTGTGGAGCAGAAATGACACCAGACAAACACGTCGCCTGTACCACCACCACAGTGAGCAGGTCAGTGTCTCTGGCCGTGAGAGTTGCCCCCACGCGTTCGGACCCATCTGTGTTGTCTGCGGACCCTGCCTTTGGGCTGTTGAGCACATTGTCACGGTTAATTGCTGTCGTGCAGATTTGTCTTGCACATCATTAAAACTAATTGCCTCACATTCCATCCATTTTCACAAATATGTGCCGCAATTATTACTTTGCGCGAATAATAATAAAACGAGAATCCCTCGGAAATAAAACAGCAGAAATGGCAAACATTCCTGGCGCTGCCACTTCAGCCTTAATTATGACCAAGACAGACTGGCCAAGGTCGAGGAGATTTTGTGCAGATCCAGTCATCTGAAAACAGGAGACTGAGAGAGATTCTTTTTGGCAGGTTTCAACCTCAACATCCAAGCAGACATGCTGATTCTGGGGAATTGGGGATGAAAAATTATTAATATGGAAAGTGCAAATTCTTTGGGCTTAGAGAAAATGTGAAACCACAGATTTGGGTTTTCCTTCCGACACTCTTAAGTCTATAACACACAATATGAGGATATGGTTTAGAAGGAACTAGAATCCTGCTGCGCCAACACATAAAGTGCTCTAACAGGTACTCTTGTGAACTTTTTCAAAATAATACAAATAATAACAATAATCCTGGATTCACCCATCCACCGATTTGGATCCACTTTAAAATTCATATTTTTATATCTCTGTAAATATTGGTTAAAAAAACAAACAAAAACTACTGTATCAGTTTTTTTTTCAAACTTGGTGGCGCGGTGGGATCTGACCCAAGACAAAACCCATTAACTTCTGGAGGTGATCTAATTATGGCAGCAGATTCGGGACTCTCTCCCCTGCCCCTTTTTTGTTTAACATTGTGAGAAAATGCATTTTTTCAACATTTGTGTCGATTTACACAAAATCTGGATTGTTGTCCAGTTCGACACCAAACATCACCTGTCCTTAGATACATGTCAGCATTATACATATGATTAATTCCCCTCCCCAGAAAAGGTCTATACATTCTCTCAATGAAAATGTTGAAAAATGCCTTATCTCACAATGTTAAAGGCCCCTTCACACACAGTGTGAATATGTACGACTCCAGGACGCCCCCCCATCGGAGCAGCTGGTATGCGCACACCACAAAACATCGCGCTGACGGGCAGTTCCATGCACACGGAAACACAGCAGCTTTCCCCCCCCAAAAAAAAGAAGAAAAAAATACACCCAGGGGATTCAAACCTGTGCCTTCCAAAAGCTCTGATTACCAGTCAGAAACTTTACCAAGTGAGCTACCATCACTGTCCTGTAAAAGGTGCTGAACAGTGCCTTACATCATGAAGTAACATGGATGTATTTAAAAAAAAATAAAAACGACGCACCATATAAAAACATTGCATTGTATTAAACCCCTCTCATTAACAAATATGAGCCGTCTGTTCCTCTGTAGATGACCCATGGTCACTGACATACAGTCATGAAATCACATGAATAAGAAGCAGTTCGCTTGTCTCATTCATGTCCACATCTGCTGGCGTGTGTCCTGCCGGCCTGCATGCGTCTTGCCGACATGCGTCTTGTGGATGGTGCGACGCAGGACACTGTGTCATGTGGAACAGAGTGGGTTCCGCATGTAGAACTGTCAGGACTGACACGTAGGTGACGTGACAGTCAGATCGCCTGCTGCGTGTTATGATCTGACGGTCCGTTTCAACCTGGGGGCAGTGTGTCCATGTGCGCGCTGTGCGTGCATGCGCTCGCTCACTGCAGCCCCTTGCCACAGTGATATATGTTTTTATTTTTGTCCACTTGATGACAGCAAACAGACACATGCGCGTCACAGTGGTCAGTTGTTAGTCCATGTCCGTCCAAACACAGTACTGTCCAGCTGGGATGTCCAGAATGACAGATCTCCATGGCCGCTTCTGTCATAGCCACACCTCCTGTCAGTTCAGCACACAGACCGAAGCCACACTCGTGGGGCACTTAGACAAATTTCACTGCAAGTACGATAGTGATTGTCTGCAGACTGGCCAGATTCAAGCTTCTCTACTATGGAAACCACCTGGACAACTGAGAGCCTACACAGAAACATTGCTTCATGTGAACTTAATGCCTTTTCACTCAGCAAGACTTAAACAAAACTGACAAAACTCAAACAGGTATTATAGACAGGGGTGCACATAACTGGTACTCATCATGCTCATGTGTGCTAAAAAATCATTGATGCACAGCAAACAGCACACAGGTGGAAACACTTGTCCTACAATCTGTCATTGCTTTCCTCTTATGAAGTGCTTCCCTTGTGTTTTCTGCTGCGCATAATTTATTTTTAGCACGCACACGCACCATGAGTACCAGTTATGCGCATGCCTGATTATACATCTGCTCACTTCCCACAGTTCAATTCAGCTATACCGGCATACACACAAAAATAAGAAATAACACTGATACTGAGAAAATAATCGCAATAATCAAGAGAAAAGGGCCCTCCACGGGCTGAGACCATGAGGCACCATTATGAGATTTAGAGGCTGGAAGTTGCCACGGAGATGAGGATTAGAATCGAGATGATTACAGTAAGGGTTGTTTCAGGTCCTGCTACTCTGAAACAGGAGGTTTGGAAATAAAAATGAAAACGTGTCAAAGCCGTTACAGTATTTCTGGTCTAATAGCAAATGCACAGTGATGTCCATAAGTATTTGGACAATGCTATTTTAGTTTTTTTGACTGTGGAGTTCAAATTAGAGAATCAATACATCCATGTAGTGCAGACTTTCAGATTTGATCTGAGGGCTTAACACACACCCCCTCCACTTTCAGAAGCCATAAGTAACTGGACAAATGTAGTGTAATTTTAGTAATGTCTGTCTGTTTGTTCCTCTACTCCTCCCAGGTCCTTTGTCGAATTCCCACCAAACTTGAAATAACAGGAGTAATAAGTGGCCTTTATTGTCACTGCACTCACAGTCATACAATGAAACTTGTCTTCTGCATTCAACCCATGCTAATTACAGACAAAATTCAACTACTAGGAGAAGTGGGTTAAATGCAAAGGACAAATTTCTTGGATAAAGGTCAACCTGAATTGCCTTTTTAAGGGTTAGTTTCAGCCAAAGTCAAAGTCATTGGGCCAAAGGTCATAATTTGATTTTTCACTCCAGTATCCACCACACGTTGTTCTTGAATTCTGGAATTTCCATGTGAGAGCAAAATTCACCAAACGTTAATGACCGGTGTCAAGATCATTGGGTTCACATGTCAAAATTTTATTTGTCACTCTGAGTTGCACACATATGGAGGCGGGTTCTGGAATTGCCCAGGCAAGGTCAAGTCTGCCAAAGGTCAATCACCGGATTCTAGGTCATACCTGTCAGTGTTCGTTTGTGCACTCCACTTAGGTCTTTTTGCTGATTTCTAACAAACTTGGAATGTCAATAAAGGTCAATCCCAAAACTGCCTTTTAAAAATTACATTTGGCAAAAGTCAAAGAATTAGATTTTCAACCTGACTGACCAACTGTGGCACATGCTTGGCTGATTCCAGAACTGCCCTGGCAAGTTCAGCCAGAGGTCAAGGTCATTGGGGTAAAATGTCAGATTGCCACAGCCCTTACTGTCTTCATGCCTACATGTACAATTACCTAATTGTACCTAATTCTAAATTTAAGAAGTAACACACCATTTGTATAGCCAGTTTTCTTGAACTAGTCAGGAGATGGATACATGAACATTTCCAAATCACTGAATATGTCTTGGACTTCATGTACATCAATCATTAAGAGATACAAACAGTATGGTACTGTATGTAAATCTGTCTGGAGGAAGCAGCTGTCAAAACTGAGTGAAGGAAACTGCTGAGACTCCCATGACAACTCTGAAGGAGTTCCAGGTTTCTGTGGCTGTAGAAACTGTGGAAAGTACAACTTTTGTCTGTTGCATCACGGTGGAATTGTAAGTTGCCAGCACACGCATGGTAGCCTCAAGCATAGATTTGATCAGTTTTGATTTATGAAAATCCTCTGTTCCACTCCACCAGGAATCTGTCGTGGGTCTCTGCTGGATTACATCCATGTTAACACAAATCAGAAAGAGATCTCTGTGACATCATAAGCCAGGATTTTCATGACATTACAGATGTTTATCTACTAATATAAGGAACAGGTTGGTCATTGTGGTGTCCCACAGCAGCCTGTACTCAAGGTTCTTGAAATGGAGCAATATCTCCACCCGGTGGACATTTACCATTAATGCAGGTACAAAGTAAAATTTTGCTAAGAGCTCCAGTCAATAATGTTACAGAAAGAGATAGAAGGGAACATTTTTGATGCAAATCCACACCACCACCACAATTTAGTTGTGGTCACACAGCTTCCACCTCTTGTATTTAATCTACACTAAAGGAAAAAAAAAATAGTCACAACCCAAATCAGTTTTTGCATATTTTATGCATAAATATGAAAAAACAAAGCTTTACACCTTTATTAAAACAAAATTCTGAGCTGAATCACTGCAGTCTTAGGTTACAATAATAGTGTTAACACTTCATGCTGTGCATAATGTGTGTTTGAGTGCATGTGGACGCAATGTTTACAAAGGGGTTAAATTATTGTACAAGCACTGTAAAACATGCAGGCCTGAAAAAACTGCTGTAACATTGCACAAACTGGAAAAAAAAAAAACACGTCACAGGCAACTCTACAACTTGTGAGTGAATACGTGGTCTGGTAAAGCTCCTGTGAAGACAGCAGGAGCTTCTCTTTAGGAGTCACCACAGAACCTGACAGATCTCATGAAATAGGTCAAGTGTTTAAGATTGTGGGAGGCTGCGGGGAGAGAAAAGTCTGAAAACGCGCCTCTTATCTGCATACAATCTTCACTGTAGAAGTAAGATTTGGTCTACTGAGCAGTTAATGCAATTGTGCCTCAATGATCATCATTTCAAGGGAGTTTTAAAGTCTTTCAAACATGTGATTTTCACATGCTTGGCAGTACAACGGCTCTCATTTGAGAATGGCAAGCAGCGAACGTTTTGATTATTCTTGCTTTCATTAAAGTTCGGAATCAAACTCTTCTATGGTTCTAATCAGAACCACAAGAGAACAAGGCCAACGCTGTTTGACTGATGACTGATCCTTTATTTTCTCTCTGCGGTGAACATGGACAGTAAGTAATAAAACAAGAAGGGGCATTCAGAGAGTGCGCCAAACGTGTTAGACACAAATCCTGAAAATGAATTCATTATGATTCAGTGATATATGGTTCTATATCCTCTTGGGTATTGGACTGAGTGGGTATTAGACTGTAAATACCTTGGATTTGCATGGTGATGTAATAAGTTTTCATTTATTGTAATATAGTGAGAAGGGGGTAGGAATTTATGAGTGTTTACTTCTTTCGACTCCTTTCCAACTCCTTTCCTTTGACTCCTTTCCAACTCCTTTCCTTCGACTCCTTTCCTTTGTTTCATAGTTAACATATTTTTCTTGTGGATTTTTTTCATTGTTTCCAGTAAATTCATTCATTCTTCTTGATGATTGTTCAGTTGAATCATGTTATTGTTGACTAATGCATGATCCTTCCACCATATTTAATTTATATTCGCTACAATGACCTTGGTTTTGATATTTCAAGGTCACAAATGATGCAATGTAAGGTGATATATGACTTCATATAGAAGACCTTTAACCAGTTCCTTAGAATAGTCATATGCATACGAGAGATAAGCAGGGGTGGTGGCCAAGTGGTTAAGTGCTCTTGTTTCTAAGGTTCCCAGTTCAAGGCCACCCCTGCCCATTTTCCAATGTGGAGTTGCATCAGGAAGGCCATCCGGTGTAAAAAGTGTGCCAAGTTGAGCCAAGGGGACTTGCTATTAAGTACAAGAGAGAAATAAGAAATTAAGTCCTATGTAGGCCATGAGGCCCATTGGTGTGGGTGCCCATTGCTTGATTCCGTAGCATGAAGTTGATGTGAGTCGACAACTTCCCCAAGATACGACACCAGTCTGTCGTAGGGTATTTTCCTGCTAAAATCGGTTACCCACTTACATCCGGAGTGGACTCAAATCATGCAGATGAAGTGTCTTGCCCAAGGACACAGACAGAAATGTGGCCGGGTAGCCTAACACCGTATCCCATTGGACTTCCTGTTCTACATCCATTTGGCCTTTGCCTAAGACCTTGATTTTTCACCAGTTTTTCTCTAAATCAAGTCACTTCATCTTTGACTGATCCTCCGTTATTCCAACAAGTTTGGTCCAAATGCCATCACGCACTAAGTGGTCATACAGATCCTCACCTTTCAATCAATCTTCTGTATAGTAGTTTTGGTTCTCATCGCTCAGCTGTGGCTCAGGGGGGGAGTCATTTTTTGTTAACCTACAGCTGAACCATGGCACCATGTGCGTTACTTTGAGCCACACTATATTGTGCCTCAACCGCACACCCACAGTCAGCTCCTAATGAGCCACATGCTGAGCCGCTCGCTGGAGGAGGATATTTGGATCTGGGGGCGTGTGCCCGCAACTTGTAAAGCTGGCTCTCTGCAACATGGTGCTCCTCAAAACCCACAAACCTCCTGGGGGATCACATCCCAACAACTTCCATATGGTCTTTATAGCAGGAGAGAGCTGTGATGTGTGATTGACTACCGGCTGCACTAACAGCACTGTTGCCTGAGTGGGTGTGTGGGTGTGTGTTGTGTGTAAGAGAGAGAGTTTGTGGAGAGCAGTACTCAATGGTAGTGCACCAAGCACAGTTTGGGAAAATTTTACCGGCAAAATGGGGATAAATTTGGAAAATTGCTGAGACTTTTCATCTTGTTTGGTTGTAATGGAGGGTAGCACAGTGGATTAGTGGTTAGCACTGTTACCCCACAGCAAGAAGGTCATGGGATCGATTCCCACATGTGGCCTTTCATGTTCTCCCCATTTTTGAGTGAGTTCCCCCACATCCAAAGACATGCAGGTTAGGTGGATTGGAAACTTTAAATTGTACATAGGTGTGCTTGCGGGTATGAATGTGTTTGTCTATATGTGGCCCTGCGACGGACTGGGGTCCTGTCCAGAGTGTACGGCGCCTCACGCCCCATGACTGCTGGGATAGGCTCCAACTCCCTGCGACCCGATCTTGGATAAGCAATTGAAGATGAGTGTGTGTAGCTGCAAAGGCTGTTTCTCTCTCTCTCTCTCTCTCTCTCTCTCTCTCTCTCTCTCTCTCTCTCTCTCTCTCTCTCTCTCTCTCTCTCTCAAGGACAGGGGTTGGGATGGATACCAAAAGCTGAGATTAAACGAGGCACATTGCTAAATTGCCACATTATGACAGACCAGAGCATCTAAGTGAAAACCAAAAAAGTATTTCCTAATTGAAAAGAAATTTTAAAATTTCTATGTTGACTGCTCAGCCTATCACGTCGAAAAATTAGGTCTTTGCAGAAAATAGAATGATCACGTCACATTTCAGCCTTTTGCGTCCCTTGATTAGCTTCTGTGATATGAGTCGCCGTGTTCTTTAGTTGCATCTTTTGAAGCAGTCAGATGGAGAATTAGGCAAGTTCTTTCGCTGGATTCCACACAGCCCGCTATACTCCTCAGTGGCAGTTTGTCAGTAAGTTGCCCGCTGGCTGGAGTTATCTACTGTGTCCCGCTGCCCTGCGATTCCTGTTCCAAGAAGAAACAGTGATCTAATTTTAAGTAAAATATCAAATGCCATAGATGTTTTTAGGTGTCATATAAAACAAATAATGAATGTTTTCCATTTGTGCAAAGGAAAGAATTTTTCCATTCAGTGAAATATGGAACATCTGGCACCTCACTGAATGGTTATGTTCCATCTGTCAACTCCTGCAAATGTTCTTACCATTGCACTCATAAACATTCATTACTTGTGTACCGAGTTCCATTTTTCATTTCTCTGCAAAATGCTGTCACTGTAAAGACTTTTAATACAGGTAACATAACCTTAACCAGGTCTGATGTTTTCACAAAATTTTCACAAAGACTTCTTTGACTAGGAGTATTAAGAAAAGCTTTTGGTCCAGATGCTGAGTAGTACCTCATTTACATGACACAATTGTCTATGGTAGCAATTATTAAAACATGTCATGCAGGAGGCCAAAACAGGACCCAACTGCACCCTACAAACAGATGCACCAGCTGGAGCGGAGCAAGCAGCACTCCTGGTTTGAGGAGACAAACAGCGCGAGCTGTCCAGAGTCTGCGTTAATGATGGCGTTTGGTGGGATAGGGTGTGTACTGATTGCAGGATTTGTCTAATGGGCTGTAACTTTCTACAGGCTGCCACTGGAGAGTTATGTCCTTGAACCCTGAACTATGCAAACCCCCCCCCCCCCGCCCCCCCGCCAACAAATCCACCCACGCCAAATAAACCCGAGGACAGATCTGCAGCAGCAATTCCAAAGAAGAAACACCAGCACAATTAAAACCTCCTGTTCTTGCAAAAGAAAAAAAAGACACTGCTCAGCAGACTTTTTGTTGCAATTAAAGTTGATCTTGCGCAATAGTTTTAAATTATGAAGTCTTTGCTGTGTAAAAATTGGCACACATTTAAACAGAAAACCCACACTTGAATCACGAGAGTCATGCAAAATATTGATTTGCAGCTTACTTGAGCTCAAAGGACATGTGAACAACAGAAGTGTGATATATGGCTTCAAAATTGTGTTTACTAGTAACCACTGGGGTACCTTTAACCAATTGCTCAAGATTCAATTGAATTCAATTCAATTTATTCATTTTTTATAGCGCCAAATCACAACAGAGTTGCCTCAAGGAGTTTCACACAAAACAATTCAGAAAACAAAATTAAATGAATTAAAAGATTTTAAAAAGCATAGTAAAGGAGTAAAAAAAAAAAGTAAAAAACATAGAAACATAATAGCCAGTATGCTAGCCATACGAAAGGGAAAATAAGTGCGTCTTAAGTATGGACTTGAAAGTCTCTACAGAATATGACTGTTTTATTGATGCAGGGAGATCATTCCACAGAACAGGGGCACAATAAGATAAAGCTCTGTGACCCGCAGACTTTTTATTCACCCCTAGGGACACAAAGTAGTCCTGCATCCTCCGATCGCAAAACCCGGGCTGTTATAGATGAGCGTTACCTTACAATGTCTCCCAAGGTCAAAGATTGTGTGAGCAATGGAAGGACAATACATTCGTGTTTAATAACTATAGGAATATCTTCCACTAATTCCTCAAAGTAGCAATTCCAAATGCATTTTACCATTCCAGGTTACTCAAGGTCAAAGATCACGTGACTGACCCAAAAGGTGACCTATGACTTCATATTAGCATATAATACTAACCTTGGGCACATCTTTAACAATAAAATCTCCCATACTGTATGTACGAGGCCAATATTTGACATTGATTTGTTATCTTGACCAGGAGCAATTTTTTCCCCCTCAAAATCAGCTCATTTTGTCCAAGGATGAAGATAATTTATCCCATCAAGTTTGATCCAAATTGGAACAAAATTCTTTTGGCTATTGGTTTTGCATATGATTGGACGGACACACGAGGCCAAAAGGAACCTGTCCCTGAATATGTTCCTCCTAAATGAGTCCTATACATGCCCTGAGACACATTGGACTAGTGCTTATCCCTGGATACCACAGCGTGAAGCAGATGACAGAACACTGGAAGGGACTCCAGCCCACCGCAGGTCACATCCCCCAGCAGAGCCTGGTTTGGACAGAGACAATGCAGATGAAATGTCTTGTCCAAGGACATGAACAGATAGCGTGACCAGGAATCAAACTCCTAACCCATTGATCTACTGGCTCATATAAGGCTCTCCCACAAAGCCTTCCAGTTAGAAGTCTTGAGGTGCTTAAGTAAGTTCCTCTAAGAGCCATTCTGGCTCCGTTACTTTTGTCCTTGAGACTTTTTTTTTAGATTTCTCAGTCCTGAGTAAATGGTTTTTGATGGTACAGGGAATGCTGGGTGGATGTTGCAGTTCTGCACAATCACTGGCTTGTCAGCTTTCTCCCCTTCCAGGCCACAACACGATCAGGAGAAAAACAAGTTCAGATTTGAAACAATAGCGTGGTTCATAGAAGATTGAAAACAACAAAATTTATGACTGACGATGAGGTGCAGACCTTGGTGAGGCTGAATCTTGGATTTGGAATAAAAATGGCTTGTGTTGGTGTTTTATGAGGACAAGCACAACGCGGACAGAAAACCTAAACATGGATCAAGATTTCATGAAAATAAAACAATGACAATAATTGAAGTCGAGGACTGCCATCGCACAAGTTTATATAACCTTCGGAGTACTTAAAACTGAAGGGAAATCTGCACGGGGATCACACATTCCAGGCTCGTGGGAGTCCAGGGTGCTTTCGTACTGCATCATGTGGCTCATGACCTCTAGCTGCATGTCATATACTATCGAAAGTAGTATAAATATCATGAATAAGCTTGAATGGTGCAGTTCAAACATGGGTCCAGTAGATGTGCAAGCACCTTCAAAATGACCTCAGATATTTTAAGATCAGCGGTATACAACCCCTGGCAAAAATTATGGAATCACCGGCCTCGGAGGATGTTCATTCAGTTGTTTAATTTTGTAGGAAAAAAGCAGATCACAGACATGACACAAAACTAAAGTCATTTCAAATGGCAACTTTCTGGCTTTAAGAAACACTATAAGAAATCAGGAAAGAAATTGTGGCAGTCAGTAACGGTTACTTTTTTAGACCAAGCAGAGGTAAAAAAAAATATGGAATCACTCAATTCTGAGGAAAAAATTATGGAATCATGAAAAACAAAAAGAACGCTCCAACACATCACTAGTATTTTGTTGCACCACCTCTGGCTTTTATAACAGCTTGCAGTCTCTGAGTCATGGACTTAATGAGTGACAAACGGTACTCTTCATCAATCTGGCTCCACCTTTCTCTGATTGCTGTTGCCAGATCAGCTTTGCAGGTTGGAGCCTTGTCATGGACCATTTTCTTCAACTTCCACCAAAGATTTTCAATTGGATTAAGATCCGGACTATTTGCAGGCCATGACATTGACCCTATGTGTCTTTTTGCAAGGAATGTTTTCACAGTTTTTACTCTATGGCAAGATGCATTATCATCTTGAAAAATGATTTCATCATCCCCAAACATCCTTTCAATTGATGCGATAAGAAAAGTGTCCAAAATATCAACGTAAACTTGTGCATTTATTGATGATGTAATGACAGCCATCTCCCCAGTGCCTTTACCTGACATGCAGCCCCATATCATCAATGACTGTGGAAATTTACATGTTCTCTTCAGGCAGTCATCTTTATAAATCTCATTGGAACGGCACCAAACAAAAGTTCCAGCATCATCACCTTGCCCAATGCAGATTCGAGATTCATCACTGAATATGACTTTCATCCAGTCATCCACAGTCCACGATTGCTTTTCCTTAGCCCATTGTAACCTTGTTTTTTTCTGTTTAGGTGTTAATGATGGCTTTCGTTTAGCTTTTCTGTATGTAAATCCCATTTCCTTTTGGTGGTTTCTTACGATTCGGTCACAGACGTTGACTCCAGTTTCCTCCCATTCATTCCTCATTTGTTTTGTTGTGCATTTTCAATTTTTGAGACATATTGCTTTAAGTTTTCTGTCTTGACGCTTTGATGTCTTCCTTGGTCTACCAGTATGTTTGCCTTTAACAACCTTCCCATGTTGTTTGTATTTGGTCCAGAGTTTAGACACAGCTGACTGTGAACAACCAACATCTTTTGCAACATTGCGTGATGATTTACCCTCTTTTAAGAGTTTGATAATCCTCTCCTTTGTTTCAATTGACATCTCTTGTGTTGAAGCCATGATTCATGTGCAACAGGTGCAACAGCTCTCCAAGGTGTGATCACTCCTTTTTAGATGCAGACTAACGAGCAGATCTGATTTGATGCAGGTGTTAGTTTTGGGGATGAAAATTTACAGGGTGATTCCATAATTTATTCCTCAGAATTGAGTGAGTCCATATTTTTTTCCCTCTGCTTGGTCTAAAAAAGTAACCGTTACTGACTGCCACAATTTGTTTTCTTGATTTCTTATAGTGTTTCTTAAAGCCAGAAAGTTGCCATTTGAAATGACTTTAGTTTTGTGTCATGTCTGTGATCTGCTTTTTTTTCTACAAAATTAAACAATTGAATGAACATCCTCCGAGGCCGGTGATTCCATAATTATTGCCAGGGGTTGTATATTTGGATACTGTGCTGTTTTTCATGAAGGTTATCCAAAAACAAATTCAGACGGCTTCTATGTGTTTGGGAAATATGTTGCACATAGGTATGGGGCTGATAAAACGTGTGCACACATCAGACCTTGATCCCTAAGCAGCTGCTTTGCACATGTTTCAGTGGAAAAAAGTGCACTCAACTATATGTCCTAATGGGTAGGTTTACATAAGAAGCTCAAATACATACAATAAATGTTCTTTTTTTAAGTCCTTACTGGCAAAGTAAACCTTGTTAAATAAATCAAAGAACACCCTATTTGCAACAGTTTTACATGCATTCCTCTCTTGGACTTTAAGGGCCTTATCTTGATAATCTAGAGGAGCGTATTGCAAGTGCATTTGGACGTGTCCAACTCCACATTGCTATCTATACTATGCATAACCTAAGGTGCACAGTGAAATATGGTAGTATTTAATCTCTTAATTACTCATGGTTGTGTTTTGGGCATAATATGAATTAAACCAATCACAGTTGTAACTGTTGTTCCTTTTAAGATTTGGGTGCACTGCTGATGCATTGCTATTCAGATGACAGACTCAAGTGAGAGGTTTTCTGCAAAACAACTGGATCTGAGCAAAAAGTTGATAACTTGGCGTAAGGCCAATATAGCATTTTTTTTCTAGCAGAAAAGTACTAAGAGGGCGCAAACAAATGCTTCATCACAATGGTTTCAGCATTACTGGGGGTTGGGGGAGCTGCATGTGGAATTTGTTTCTATAAATACCTAACAACTAGCATATAATGTGCAGTGATAAAAAAAAAGTACTCACCCTCAGCAAGAACCAAGCATCTGCCCAATCTGCTATCACAGATGAGTTTTATTTTGTCTCTGCTCTGATAGATTTTAGTAGAGTAGAGCCAACCACCAGTAGAGGCCTCTGATAGGCCTCTACTGGTGGTTGGCTCTCAATGCGGTATTGTATCACTTCCTGTTCCAGAGCACAGCGGTGTTTTGCTGTATCTGTTAGCTGTTTAATCTGCACAGTTAGATTGAGCTAGTTAACTAGATAACAATTTGTTTCACAGTGTAATCTTCACATGCCTTAACTAAAGCACTCCCTCTGCTGAATCACCACTAAATTATTTACACATTATTCACTTTGTGTATTTTTAGGAATCCACTAGCTTAGCGCAGCTACTAGCACTTAGCCGATTTAGCATGGCGGCTTCTCCTGTCTCTCCCGCACTTTTCTGCTCTGGGTGTGAAATGTTTAGTTATTCCTCAGCCTCCTTTAGCAGTAATGGTACTTGTAATAAGTGTAGCTCATTTGTAGCTTTGGAGGCCAGGCTGGGCGAATTGGAGACTCGGCTCCGCACCGTGGAAAATTCTACAGCTAGCCAGGCCCCTGTAGTCGGTCCGGACCAAGGTAGCTTAGCCGCCGTTAGTTCCCTTCCAGCAGATCCCAAGCAGCCGGGAAAGCAGGCCGACTGGGTGACTGTGAGGAGGAAGCGTAGCCCTAAACAGAAGCCCCGTGTACACCGCCAACCCGTTCACATTTCTAACCGTTTTTCCCCACTCGGCGACACACCCACTGAGGATCAAACTCTGGTTATTGGCAACTCTGTTTTGAGAAATGTGAAGTTAGTGACACCAGCAACCATAGTCAATTGTCTTCCGGGGGCCAGAGCAGGCGACATTGAAGGAAATTTGAAACTGCTGGCTAAGGCTAAGTGTAAATTTGGTTGTAATTCACGTCGGCAGTAATGACACCCGGTTACGCCAATCGGAGGTCACTAAAATTAACATTGAATCGGTGTGTAACTTTGCAAAAACAATGTCGGACTCTGTAGTTTTCTCTGGGCCCCTGCCCAATCGGACCGGGAGTGACATGTTTAGCCGCATGTTCTCCCTGAATTGCTGGCTGTGTGAGTGGTGTCCAAAAAATGAGGTGGGCTTCATAGATAATTGGCAAAGCTTCTGGGGAAAACCTGGTCTTGTTAGGAGAGACGGCATCCATCCCACTTTGGATGGAGCAGCTCTCATTTCTAGAAATCTGGCCAATTTTCTTAAATCCTCCAAACCGTGACTATCCAGGGTTGGGACCAGGAAGCAGAGTTGTAGTCTTACACACCTCTCTGCAGCTTCTCTCCCTCTGCCATCCCCTCATTACCCCATCCCCGTAGAGACGGTGCCTGCTCCCAGACCACCAATAATCAGTAAAAATCTATTTAAGCATAAAAATTCAAAAAGAAAAAAATAATATAGCACCTTCAACTGCACCACAGACTAAAACAGTTAAATGTGGTCTATTAAACATTAGGTCTCTCTCTTCTAAGTCCCTGTTAGTAAATGATATAATAATTGATCAACATATTGATTTATTCTGCCTTACAGAAACCTGGTTACAGCAGGATGAATATGTTAGCTTAAATGAGTCAACACCCCCGAGTCACACTAACTGCCAGAATGCTCTAAGCACGGGCCGAGGGGGAGGATTAGCAGCAATCTTCCATTCCAGCTTATTAATTAATCAAAAACCCAAACAGAGCTTTAATTCATTTGAAAGCTTGACTCTTAGACTTGTCCATCCAAATTGGAAGTCCCAAAAACCAGTTTTATTTGTTATTATCTATCGTCCACCTGGTCGTTACTGTGAGTTTCTCTGTGAATTTTCAGACCTTTTGTCTGACTTAGTGCTTAGGTCAGATAAGATAATTATAGTGGGCGATTTTAACATCCACACAGATGCTGAGAATGACAGCCTCAACACTGCATTTAATCTATTATTAGACTCAATTGGCTTTGCTCAAAATGTAAATGAGTCCACACACCACTTTAATCATATCTTAGAGCTTGTTCTGACTTATGGTATGGAAATAGAAGACTTAACAGTATTCCCTGAAAACTCCCTTCTGTCTGATCATTTCCTAATAACATTTACATTTACTCTGATGGACTACCCAGCAGTGGGGAATAAGTTTCATTACACTAGAAGTCTTTCAGAAAGCGCTGTAACTAGGTTTAAGGATATGATTCCTTCTTTATGTTCTCTAATGCCATATACCAACACAGTGCAGAGTAGCTACCTAAACTCTGTAAGTGAGATAGAGTATCTCGTCAATAGTTTTACATCCTCATTGAAGACAACTTTGGATGCTGTAGCTCCTCTGAAAAAGAGAGCTTTAAATCAGAAGTGCCTGACTCCGTGGTATAACTCACAAACTCGCAGCTTAAAGCAGATAACCTGTAAGTTGGAGAGGAAATGGCGTCTCACTAATTTAGAAGATCTTCACTTAGCCTGGAAAAAGAGTCTGTTGCTCTATAAAAAAGCCCTCCGTAAAGCTAGGACATCTTACTACTCATCACTAATTGAAGAAAATAAGAACAACCCCAGGTTTCTTTTCAGCACTGTAGCCAGGCTGACAAAGAGTCAGAGCTCTATTGAGCTGAGTATTCCTTTAACTAGTAATGACTTCATGACTTTCTTTGCTAATAAAATTTTAACTATTAGAGAAAAAATTACTCATAACCATCCCAAAGATGTATCATTATCTTTGGCTGCTTTCAGTGATGCCGGTATTTGGTTAGACTCTTTCTCTCCGATTGTTCTGTCTGAGTTATTTTCATTAGTTACTTCCTCCAAACCATCAACATGTCTATTAGACCCCATTCCTACCAGGCTGCTCAAGGAAGCCCTACCATTAATTAATGCTTCAATCTATCTTTATTAGTTGGCTATGTACCACAGGCTTTTAAGGTGGCAGTAATTAAACCATTACTTAAAAAGCCATCACTTGACCCAGCTATCTTAGCTAATTATAGGCCAATCTCCAACCTTCCTTTTCTCTCAAAAATTCTTGAAAGGGTAGTTGTAAAACAGCTAACTGATCATCTGCAGAGGAATGGTCTATTTGAAGAGTTTCAGTCAGGTTTTAGAATTCATCATAGTACAGAAACAGCATTAGTGAAGGTTACAAATGATCTTCTTATGGCCTCAGACAGTGGACTCATCTCTGTGCTTGTTCTGTTAGACCTCAGTGCTGCTTTTGATACTGTTGACCATAAAATTTTATTACAGAGATTAGAGCATGCCATAGGTATTAAAGGCACTGTGCTGCGGTGGTTTGAATCATATTTATCTAATAGATTACAATGTGTTCATGTAAATGGGGAATCTTCTTCACAGACTAAGGTTAATTATGGAGTTCCACAAGGTTCTGTGCTAGGACCAATTTTATTCACTTTATACATGTTTCCCTTAGGCAGTATTATTAGACGGCATTGCTTAAATTTTCATTGTTACGCAGATGATACCCAGCTTTATCTATCCATGAAGCCAGAGGACACACACCAATTAGCTAAACTGCAGGATTGTCTTACAGACAAAGACATGGATGACCTGTAATTTCCTGCTTTTAAACTCAGATAAAACTGAAGTTATTGTACTTGGCCCCACAAATCTTAGAAACATGGTGTCTAACCAG
This sequence comes from Thalassophryne amazonica, assembly GCF_902500255.1. NCBI lineage: Eukaryota > Metazoa > Chordata > Actinopteri > Batrachoidiformes > Batrachoididae > Thalassophryne > Thalassophryne amazonica. The sequence goes on from NC_047121.1 coordinate 63,669,309, forward strand.
ATCCTTACTCTGGATGGCATTACCCTGACCTCTAGTAATACTGTGAGAAATCTTGGAGTCATTTGTGATCATGATATGTCATTCAATGCACATATTAAACAAATATGTAGGACTGCTTTTTTGCATTTGCACAATATCTCTAAAATCAGAAAGGTCTTGTCTCAGAGTGATGCTGAAAAACTAATTCATGCATTTATTTCCTCTAGGCTGGACTATTGTAATTCATTATTATCAGGTTGTCCTAAAAGTTCCCTGAAAAGCCTTCAGTTAATTCAAAATGCTGCATCACCCATGACCCTGAACCATCCCTTAGTTATGCTGCTATAGACGTAGACTGCTGGGGGGTTCCCATGATGCACTGAGTGTTTCTTTCTCTTTTTGCTCTGTATGCACCACTCTACATTTAATCATTAGTGATTGATCTCTGCTCCCCTCCACAGCATGTCTTTTTCCTGGTTCTCTCCCTCAGCCCCAACCAGTCCCAGCAGAAGACTGCCCCTCCCTGAGCCTGGTTCTGCTGGAGGTTTCTTCCTGTTAAAAGGGAGTTTTTCCTTCCCACTGTTGCCAAGTGCTTGCTCACAGGGGGTCGTTTTGACCGTTGGGGTTTTCCGTAATTATTGTATGGCCTTGCCTTACAATATAAAGCGCCTTGGGGCAACTGTTTGTTGTGATTTGGCGCTATATAAATAAAATTGATTTGATTTGATTTGATAGATTTTAAGTGACAAATCAAGTGACAAACCTTTCCTCCTGTTTGCCTGATAAGGTACTGCAATGATTTCACAACATCTTGCTGAACAAGGTCACTATAAAAAATGCTAAACAGTTGAGTAAAGTGTTTTAATGTGACTTACAAGGTTGCGATGGTGTCTATCCTGAAGGGCTTTAATTGTGCTTAAACTGTGGGGAGGTTACGGAAAAAGGCAATGTGCTATATTTTTGTGAGGCAAGCAGGAATCATTTTGTCAAGGAGGGTAGATGAGAAGGATATTGGGAGCGTGTGGTAGAGATGAAGACTTTAAGCATGAGAAATGACTTTAAGGTTGGTTGGAGCGCTGTGAGGCACAGCACGCCAAAGAAAACTGGAAGGAAATCAGGAAGAAAGTCCTTTTTTAACCACGCTGCACTCTGTCTATCACCAATAACTAAAGCAACTGAAAACAACTTTATTCCTCAATGCGAACGCTGCACCTTTCATCTGTCCTTTCAAACAGAGCAACAGCTTTAAATGAAAAGCTCTTTTTCTGTGGTTGTGCTGGGTAGATCTGCAGTACGCTGCCAGATGTAGGCCATACTTCTTTCAAAATATTATGCTGCACAAAGTGGTGAGTTGCTGCAGAATCTAGAAGCTACACCACAGTTTAATCCAGACCAGTTCTATCTTTTCTGCAGACTCGCTCCCCAGTGTGAAGTACACTGGAATGAATCACATATTTCAGTCTGTGTGCGCCACACCAAGATCTTAATCCAGTTAGTAAATCAGACACACAGTAATGCCAAAGTAACCCTTAATAAATCTGATTCATAGTGATCCTGGCATAACGTGTAGCACCATATACCTGGTTTGAAGGGGGGCACAGCTGCTACACCGAAGGTGTGTGTAAAGTGGCAAATGTGAAGGACAACTAAATAACATATGGACACAATCAGCAAATATTATTTCATTAAATTTTATAATCCTGTATGCATTTCAAAGCAATAGGCACAGAAATGGGTCAATAAGAGATTTGTCTATTGGCCATCTTCCACTGCTTATTTTTGATGCCAAATTTTTGAAGAAAACAAGAGTGGACACCCAATCTGAGCCTGTAATCAGGTGTAATCCATGGTGAAAGTAAGTTTTAAGCATGTTGAAAAAAACCTGTGACGCAGGGATGAATCATGACCAACAAAAAATGTGAATAATCAGATTTGAGTGGTGTCGCTCGGGGGGTACTGTTCTGCGACAGTAGCTGAAAGTGGACATGCAGGTACAATATGCAGTTATAGGGATTTACCGTTCCCTGAAAGGAATCCTTCTGATCCTCCTTCGCAACATGAAACCTATGTAAAACATGTTTGTACTATTCAAAAAAAGACAATTTTGAGATGTTCTGAAAAACATTTTAGCTTTTTAGAAAAGTGTGGGAAACATGAAGTACCTTTTGTGCATTTGCCAGTGTATGCACACAAACTATTATAGAATGGGATAAAATAGTACATAATATGACTTTTACCTTCTATTGCATATATATATATAAACACACACACACACACACACACACACACACACACACACACAGTTGTATTTTCCTTTATAAATCATTGGTTGTCTGGATCAGAAATTTCAGTTAAATGTATTGTATAGCAGATGAACACACTGATATTTGAGAGGTGAAATTAAGTTTCTAGTGTTTACAGAAAGTGTGCAATAATTATTTCAACAAAATTAGGCAGGTGCATAAATTTGAGCACCCTTGTCATTTTATTGATCTGAACACTTTTAGCACTAAATTATTGGAACACAAAATTGGTTTGGTAAGCTCATTGACCCTTGACCTCCTCACACAGGTGAATCCAGTCATGAGAAAGGGTATTTAAGGTGACCATTTGCAAATGTTTCCCCTCTTTGCATCTCTTCTAATGAGTGGCAACATGGGAGCCTCTAAACAACTCTCAAATGACCTAAAACAAAGATTGAGCAGGAGTAGGCAGCTAAAAAATATACACTGCAGGAACAGAAGCGACGAGATGACTCAATCAACAAAGGAGAATAGTGAAAAGTGTGTGTGTCCACGTGCTACTTTCATCTTGAAGAATTTAACAGGAGCAAAGGGAAGAGAGAGAGACACAAACACAGCGCAGCAAGTCTTGGTCTCTCTGTGTCACAGCGCAGTCAGTTACTGAACTGTCACATGAAACTGCCTTTAAACTGAAAACAACCAAATGCTAACGCTATTCCTGGTCAGTGTATCAAAAGACATACAGGCCAGGGATTCAACGAAACAAACAATCCCATTTCTGAATTTCTTTATTAATGGCATATATGATGTGTATTCTCCCGCGGGACAAGACAATGGTCAGAATTTCAGCAGGAATGGGACGAAGAATATAGTCCCACGCAGGGCTCTATTCTCACTATGGAACCACTTTGGGGTCTTGGGTAGCAACCACCCAGGAAGACAACTAATTCATTCTCACCTCTTGAAAGTATCCTTGTACCTGCTGCTGCCAGGCATCTCTTCAGTCATTTCCAGTCACTGGAATCTTGAACACTGAGGCACCTCTGTGATGAATCATGCCCAGAGAAGCGCACCACAAGGCCAAAATGTCAAAGTTGATGGGTCCTTTAAATGAAATTGGTGTTCCACATCTGAGCCTCCCCAAGTATCCAATCATTTCATACAAATTCATTCAAAATGTGCCTATGTAAAGTCACTATTAAAACTGTGTGTCTGCAAAAATGCACATAATTTTCAGAGGTATTATGGTGAGTGCGCATGTGGCTCTCCTTTGTGATATTTTATGCACATGCATGAGCATGCTTTGCATTCCCATCTTTAGCCATGAATGGATGTAGACATTCCCTCAAAGAATCACATGCATATAAACCCTCTGTCTGGGCTGATAAAATTTAGAATGACTTACAATGCAGTTTCATGAATGGTAAATTGTGTGTATTGTGTTTCTTTTCCACTTTGCCCTATCAGGTTGGACTGGCACTGGAAAACGTGTGCATGCATGGTTTAAAGTATGCACCAAACATTCTTCCTTTAGAAATACCAGCTCATGTGCAGGAAAAGGTGTGAACATGCTTTCTGTGCGTGCACATTGTTATACAGCGCAGGAGGCTCATGATGATCTGCATTAGCTTTAACGTGACCCCCCTTTAACTCCTGATTCTTTTGAATCAGGGGCATGACTGCTTTTCAAATTCCAAAGGAGGGCGTGAAAGACAGTAATCCTGGTGTGACAAAGGATCATGCCACCTGGGAGCCTATTCAAGAATCCATTTATATCCAGGTATTAGTGAAAGCCAGGCTAAAGACTCTGAAGACAAAGTCCAACAACAGCAACGCTTCTTATTTTAATCATTTTATTTCCAGGAAATGTTGGAAACCAAAACTTCCACGCAGGATTTCTACAATGATGTGCAACAATATAATTGTCATTTACTGTATTCACCGTAACACATGCCAGTAATTCAACATGCATCTTAATTCCACAACTAAGCAGCTTATATTTTGTAAACTTTTCCAAAACAAAGAAATTCATGTGGAGCTACAACATTCCCATCGCTTACATCCATCCACTGATTCCAATCCACACACTAAAACGGAACTTATTTTGCGATCCACTTTGGATATCCTTTCTCAAAATACACTTGATTTTGAGGCAATATGCTTGTTGTGGCAGAATGAAGGTCCAAATCTTTACAGACCCGGTGCTTCCATCTTACTGTGTGGTTGTGACACGTAGACGTTAACCTATGACTGAAGGTGATAAATGAAAATATTCGGGACTGGGTCTCATCAGAGGGTCCTTGGGTACAGCTCTGATGACCGTGTTAAATAAGTGGTTACTTGGAGCGACTCAGATGAGGAGGATCACTTGCATTGCTAGGGAATGTCATCTATGACATTCTGGTTATGTGACGAGTTTCTCTGGCAATGATCAGGCATGCAGGTGCCTCAATGATGAAGACTTTAGCAACTGGACAAGGCCAAGGACACGTCCACATTTCACCAGGCTACAGCATATAGATTACTTCTTTAAAGAGATGTGCATGGACCAGATGTCTGCCTGCAGTTGGCATCCAGAACCCAAGGCAGTTCCGTAGTGTGGTGGACGCAGTACCACATGGTACTACTGTACCATGACCTGACCTTAAAGTTAACTGAAGTAAAGATTAAAATAGACAGATACAGGAGAAGTCAGCCCCAGGTGTCAAGTGGGCCTGGGGCTAAATCTACCCCTACCATTACACCTACCCCTAAACCAACCCTAATCCTAACCAGGCTGAGTTCTCCTGAGGGCCAAGTTCTCCCAAGGACTGAGTTCTCTTCTTCCCAAATGAACTACATTTGTTAGGTTTTGCACAATGTCTGCTAGAACCCCAAAATGTAGGCAGCAAGAGGCGGGTGGTAAGTGCAAAAACCAGGTGATTTAATGTCCAAATAACAACCAAAAACTCCAAACAGTGACACAAAGTGAGGTGTAGGAAAAAGGTCCAAAAACACATCAAACAAAGTCTAAACTGAGTCAAAAGGAAATGAATCAACAGAGTAACACTGTAGAAAGTAAAACTCTGAATACTCACAGGTAGCAGGAAGAAATGTGAAACAACTGGCAAACAAATAGGAACTGAGGCTTAAATGCAAAAGAACTGATGAGAAAATGAAAGACAGGTGTGTGCAAAAGTCACAGGTCAAAAGATAACATGAAGGTGGCACAAAACTCAGTGTGAAAGGTGAGTAAAGGAAAAAAAACATGATAATAAAACCTCCAGAAAGAAGTCAAAAACCATAGAACCAAAATACAAACCCAAGTACACAAAACTAAAAAAAAAAACAAAAAAACAAAACAAAACATAGAACTCAAATGTGTAAAAAGTGTAACATAAGAGACAACTCACAAGAAGAACTAACACATAAAAAGAGGCAAACAAACAAAGGGTTAGGGTTAGGGGTAGGGTTAAGGTTAGGGTTTAGGGTTAGGGTTAGGGTTAGGGTTTGGGGGTTAGGGTTAGGGTTAGGGTTACCAAACACAAGTCAAGAACTCAAACAGAAAAGCAACATGGAACTCAGTGTGGAATAAAAGTGCTACAGGGGACAAACAATAATCAAACTACAAAAAAATGAACACAAACCAAAAAATATAACAAGAAATACAAGCACATAATCAATGTGGAACTCAACCGAGGAGGGCTCACACACACACACACACACACACACACACACACACACACACACACACACACACACACACACACAAAACAATGTTAACTTACGTTGAATTGGAATTGAGAAACTGGACCTGAAAGCTGCATTGTTAGAACTTACATTTCAAGTTGTGAGCACTTATCAGCTAATACCTAATTAGAGAAGTGAAGTCTTTTGTGTAAATTAGCTTTTCGGCTACTGCTGAAAACCATTAGCAGACCAGTTAGCTGCCACAAAATTTAGTTCAGCTAACTTTGTAGGCTAACATTTTTCTTTAAAGAAGGTTTAAGGGTCAAAAATGTTTGTAAACCTTAAAATCATACATATCTGTTCATGTTGGAGCTTAATACACTAATCCAGTGAGTGAAAATGACACACTGAATTACTTTGTTTTGTTTTGTTTTCTTTTTTAGAAAAAAAAACTAAACAAAAACTAGCTAAAGCTGAAGTCACACAATAAAAGTTAGTGTTACTTAAATTACTGGTAGCTTCAGCTAAATGTTTTAGCGGTTTGTTTGTTTAGCTTTATCGCAGTTAATTTTTCAATTAGCAGATTAGCAATTATTGATGCTAACTTTTAGGTTAGCTGTGCCCACCTGTGTTTATTTCTTATGGAAGCACATTGCATTCACTGGGTAAAAACAATTACACACCTTATCTCGGAATTATGACAGAAGATCTTATTCTGAGATCTCTTCTTGTAATCTTGTAATTACAGCCTCCTGTTATCTTGTTTGTTTGTTGTTGTTTTTTGTGTTTGTCAGTACACATCTGATCAGTACTATAAATTTCACAATTTCACAATAGGACAGAAAGTGTTGGATCTGTAGATCCTCGTTTATCATTATTCTGCTATTATTACAGTGTTAACAGTACATTTCTGACTTATGACCCAGGTGGTACCAGTGACGAGCTGTGACTCGGCGATGGTTCAGTGCAGCTGCTTTCTGCTCTTCGTCTACGCACTAACGTTTTCAATGAATACCGATTTTTGGGGGGAGTTTTTTTGTTTTGTTTTGTTTTTTCATGAATTCACTGAATTCTGCTTCTCTATATTTAGATTTGTACCATTATGTACTTGAATGTCACAGTGAAAAGCACTCTGTAGAACACAACTTATTCTTCCCTCGGCTGCTCCCGTTAGGGGTCGCCACAGCAGATCAATCATTTCCATCTCATCCTGTCCTCTATATCTTCCGCTGTCACTGTATGTTCTCCCTCATTACATCCATAAATCTCCTCTTTGGCCTCCCTCTTCTCCTCCTGCCTGGTGGCTCCATCCTCAGCATCCTTCTCCCTATATACCCTGGGTGCCTCCTCTGCACGTCCAAAACATCTCAATCTCGCATCTCTGACTTTGTCTCCAAACCGTCCCACCTGAGCTGTCCCTCTGATATGTTCATTCCCAATCTTGTCCATTCTCGTCACTCCCAAGGAGAATCTCAACATCTTCAGCTCTGCCTCCTGTCTTTTGTTAGTGCCACCGTCTCTAAGCTGTATGACATAGCTGGTCTCACTACTGTCTTGTAAACTTTCCCCTCACTCCTGCTGCCTTTCTCCACCCACTCCACCCTGCCTGCACTCTCTTCTTCACCTCTCTACCACACTCTTCATTACTTTGGATACTTGACCCCAAGTATTTAAACTCATCTACTTTCACCACTTCTACTCCTTGTAACCACACGATTCTAATGGGCTCCCTCTCATTCACACCACATGTACCCAGTCTTGCTCCTACTGACTTTCATTCCCCTGCTCTCCAGAGCATATCTCCACCTCTCCAAGCTAGACTCAACCTGCTCTCTTCTCTCACTACAGATCACAATGTCATCTGCAATGTCATCTCTAGAACACAATGTGAAATTAAATAAAAATTATCAAAGCCAAAATTATGGAATGCATAACTATGGGCAGCCTTTGGTGTAACATCATTTTTTTCAGCCACTTTTCTTTACACAATACTGAATATGTTACTCAATATGTCTTGACTTGTATTTATATGAATATTAACAAATACAAACAGTGTGGTACTATATGATAACTGAGCAGCTCACAAAAACTGAGTAACCATGCAAGAAGGTGACAAGTGAGGGAAGCCACCAAGACAATGGAGTCATAGGCTTCTGTGATTAGACAGACTGTATACAGTTGCACCAACCAGTCATAGATTACTACTAGAGTGAAATACAAGACTTTGTCACAATGGAACTGGGGGAAAAATAAATAAATCTAGGCTTGTTTCCCATTGTCGCTTCCAGCAACTTCCATCTGGTCTTTGTTTCACTCCTCTATGAAGCTGTGTAGCTGGTGATGGACCATACAAAACTTGCACTGTACACACTGTGACCAGATACAGCCAGAGAGGCTTATAACTCCTTTAGAGTTGTCACAGGGTGTCTTGGTGGCTTCCCTCACTGGTCTAAATTTTGCACCAGTAGTCTTTTTTTAATGTCAACTTGTAGAGAATTGTTTTCACAGTGGACTCGAAATGCATAATTTATGATTCATAAAAAAGTCTGAATACTTTTTGAAACTTAATTTTTAAACATGCAAAAGCCCAAGGGACCACAAACCTTTTCATGCCACTGCATGTGGCAGTCAACCACAATAAAGCCACATCTAAAATCAGAGCCTGACAAACACAAAGACGTCTATCTTTAGTTACAGTGGTTAACCTGGTAAACAGAAATAAAGCTGATCTGGCCGCGGGAACACAGTGTTCACTTTGTCCTAATTGATCAAAGTGTTCTATCGCACAACGTTGATATTTTTAGCACAAATAAATCTGCTCACCAGCCATACGAAAGCCAACAACACACCCACCAGGACCCAACCAGGCCTGAGCATGAGTCAGACCACAACCTCCGACTAGAGGTCCAGACGCAGACATGGATAAAACACATTTCTATGAACATGTAGGTGTGCTCCCTGGATAACTCGTGAACTGATTCCTGTTATATATTTGCTGTGAGCTGAAGCCAAATGAACAAGGAGGCATTGTTTGGAAACCATCACTCAAGACACCCAATCCAGCCGCACGGGTGAAGCCTGCAGCTGACGTTTTTAATACTAGACATGACTTCAATCCCTTCAGCGAGAATTTCCTCGACACAGCTCAGGTTGTGCTGTGTTTTTACTTATGCCCTCAGCCTCGAGGTTTGTTCATTTTCTTTTCCCCCGCTGTGAACATGTTTTCTCATGAAAACGCCCGGGTCTTAAGCGAGGACAGAATGAAAGTGGACTGAGCGTTTTCTCCGTGGAGGTCTTGCGCTTGTCGTAGCTCCAGTCTGGGGCCTGTTTGCTGGCACCTTGCCGGCCGTGGGGGCTTCACTCAGCTGATGATACCACTGCCTCCAGTCAAACTGGGCCAGCGCCAAACTCTAAGAGGGTCCAGATGGTGCAGCAGACCACTAGCCTGCTCAGATCCGCTCTGCCTTGTTTAACATAGACACGTTAGACTGGACGTGTTACTTTTGGGCAGATAAAATGTATTTACCCTTTCAATTTAGGTAACCACAGCACCACGTTAAAGGTAATTTACACTTCTCTAAGTGTGCCTCCAGCTGCGAGTTGAGGGGAAAAAAGGAAAGGAAAGGAGACTGTGCTGGGCAGGAAGGAAGTAGACTTGATTTGGAGGCTGCAGGAGCCGATCAGATTGTTGGGTAATCGACTGACTGAATCGTGTGCAAACTGTTTTTATATAAGAGATGGAGATAAATAGAAGAAAGAACACAGTAAACGGATGAAAAACATTAACATGGACGTAACTAGAGCTACAGAGAGATCGATACCTGTAGAGCGAGAGACAGACAAATAAATAGAGATCTATACCTACAGGCCGGTGGACAAATCGATATCAATAGACATGGATAGATGGATAGATAAGACAGACATATAGAGAGGTAGACAGATAGATGGAATAGTTGCTGTAAGTCAAAAAGTGCCAGTTTGCTATGTGGGTTTTACTTGTAAAATTTAAAGATAACTCTCTAAAAAAAGGTTACGATTCTAACCTATTATTTCAATCTGTGGCTGTAAACAAAAATTGAGTCGGGACATGCAAAGACTAAAACAGGTCCGTGTTTTACACTTTGTGCCATAGACTTACATACATTATCATTTCAGTTATACAGCACCAAATCCTAAGTGATCTCAAGGTGCAACACACAAGCAAAAGTATTTTTTATTTGTTTCTTTTCTATATTGCGGTGATCTTGGTAGGCCTTGGTTTTATTAAGTACCCACTATTAAAGAGCCAGAAAATAACTGTTTATTTTTTCATTTTTTGGGCACTCCTACTCCTAATTTTCATCATCCCACCAGTATCCAACAACCATCCACCAGGTGCCAGTCTTGTCTATGGGATATTACATTAAGAAACCAAATTTTGCTTTGAGCATAGGTCAAGTATATGAAGGTTCACCGGATTTTAATCAGTCTTTCCTCAATGTGTGCCCATTTTTTGAGATATACAAGAAGATTGCATTTATTGTTTGTGAGTTATGTGAGCTATGTGAGACTGGAGGGGCTGGACTTATTCTTTCATTCATCTTTAACTCTCAACAACATTGTCAAAATGAATCAAATGTGCAAGTACACTCTAAGAAATAAAATGTTGAATTTAAATGATAAAGTTAAGGTAACTTTTTCCATATAACATTTTCAATTAAGTGCAAAACAATATTGTTGTTGAAATTAATTAAATCAAATGAAACATTATTACTTAAATCCCTAAAATTAACAATTGCAGGTATATTGAAAATAATAGTATTAATTACATTTAAAACCTCTGTTTCATTTCATAGGGTGGGTATTTAAAAAAATGTCAATATTTTCAATGCCATCTTCAAATTTTACTAGCTGATTGTGTACATTTGAACCCAGGAGACATATTTCTCAGGTGTAATTAGTTTTATATAATCAGCAGTTTAAACATTTATACAGATGTCAGTGTTTGGATCATGGAACAAGAACTTTGACAAAACAAAGCACAGTAACACTTACTTTCTGTGTTATTTTTAAGAATGCTTTTTTCCTCCCAATTACAGCTGGTGTGTTCCATTCTACTTTTTAATTTTCTGGCAGTTAAGGTATCCAATAGTGCTGCAGTCAAATAAAATAAGGAGCAGTTCCACCCATCATTAAAGGCTAACAGAGTCATTTCCACACTAGCATGATACATGAAAAGAAAAAGCAGACACAACATGATGAACACAAGCATGGGGCCAATAACACCCTGAGAAAACTTTCATAGGCAAATGCGACTTGACAGGATAGTAATTAGCTGACATTTACTGTGCTATTTTTCAGTCCGTCTGCTTAAGAGTGTAAAAGCCTCCGCCTGCCTCTTCCACGGTGCACATCAGCCTGTTTGTGGTTTAGTTCAAGATCTCCAGAGATGTTTCAGTTTCACCACAGTGCATATGTTGACCACAATCATCTGCTGAAGGCGACAGGATTCAATAATCTTGAATTTCTCTTGAGCATGAATGAGTTTGATTTGCCGCATCAGAAATTAAGCAGGGCACTCACATGCCCACCTCAAAGTTGAACCCAGCAATTAGATGGTACATGGGCAAGGACTGACAGTAGGTTGAGGAATCGGGTTTTTCCCATGACCTACACAACAATGGGTGATTACCTTCCCACATTGGTAGCTACATACAGGTAGGAGTCAACTAAGGAATACACAAGGATCAAGAAGTTATCCAATCGTGTTTTGTCTGAGGTCAATGATTTCCAAGTAATGCCCCATTTACTCCAACTGAGACCGATATGAGGTCTGTTAGAAAACTATCCGACCTTTTTATTTTTTTAAAAACTATATGGATTTGAATCATGTGCGCTTGCATCAGCCAAGCTTGAACCTTCGTGCACATGCATGAGTCTTTTTCACGCCTGTCGGTTGCGTCATTCGCCTGTGGGCAGGCTTTTCATTGTCAGAAGAGGTGGAAGAGGTGTACATCAGCACTTTTGCAGCACATTCCACTGTTACAGGAGATTTTGTAATGAAAGACGTGCGGAGGAATTCGTGCGTCGGGACGGAGCCGCTAATGGCGCACAACAAAAAGCATGTCCGTGTTGGAAGTCTCACAGGACAAGTTGTGACATGCCCAGCTGTTACACAATTTCTCGGATACTCACTCGACTGAAAAGCCACTGAAAGCCGTCTAAATCTTCCGAATGGTTTCCAACACAGACATGCTTTTTGTTGTGCGCCATTAGCAGCTCCGTCCCGACGCGCAAATTCTTCCGCAGTCTTTCATTACAAAATCTCCTGTAACAGTGGAATGTGCTGCAAAAGTGCTGATGTTCACCTCTTCCACAATTTCTCTGGTAGTCAGACGACGTCCCGGATCAACACAGCCTTCACTTTGGAAATGATCTGGTCGTTTCAGCCTGTCGATGGCCGCTCAGAGCGCGGCGCGCCCTCCGCTGCTGTGAGCTGTCTTTAATCCGGTTGTAATGATCCTTAATCTGTTTGACGCCCAGAGTATCTTCACCGAAAGCCGTCTGAATCTTCCGAATGGTTTCCACCTGGCTGTCTCTCACAGTTTCTGGAAAAATTTGATTCAGCACTGCTCCAATCGCTCAGCCATTTCCCTGACAATGAAAATCCAACGAGAGGGGTGGACCAGTGCTCACTCAAAGCCTGCCCACAGGCGAATGACGCAACTGACAGGCGTGAAAAAACTCACGCATGTGAACGAAGATTCAAGCTTGGCTGATGCAATCACACATGATTCAAATCCATATAGTTTTAAAAAAAAAAATAAAAAGGTCGGATAGTTTTCTAACAGACCTCGTATAAGACCCACAAGATCATAACATTTGGTCAACTCTCACAAGTCTTGGCTTGTCTCCATTGTGATCTGTCGTCTGCGTTTAGACCAAGCTTTAATTGCGACTAAATTGTGGGAGTGAAAAATATGTTAATTAAGATCCACGATCGTTGATGCAACCCCATGGAGAGTCAATTGAGAGTCTATTAGGACCCACAGGATCAAGTTGAGAGTGAGTTGAGACGTGAGAGTTTATCAATACCAATTATGAGATCACTGGTCGCACAACTGGTGCAAGTGTTTTAAACTGTTCAATACACTTGCACACCTGTTGGAGACCCATGGGGACTGACAGAGAGTGATGGCGACCAAGACCGATCTTTTTACTGATCATGGAGACCCCACTGTGACCAGTTGGCAACCCCAGTGGGGGTTATTGAGAGTGACAGCGAGCAGAGGCTGTTTTTCAATCGCAACTCGGTCGTGGACTTGGTGTAAACGGACTGTAATACAGTTTCTACTATTTAAGGCCTAAAGTTATTGAGATATGGGGTGAATTCAGGAAAAAATTAAGATAAGTGGCAACTTCAGTTTGTACAGTGGTCAAACATAGAGGTTGTTTCAATTTGGGGCAACAAAAAATAAACACACAAAGTATCGGTTGGCTACAGCTGCCAAAATAACCTCAACCAATACTCTGTATTTGGTTTTGTTTTTTGTAATTTTGTTCCCCCAAACTGGAGCAACCTTTGTGTTTGATCCCTGTGGAAACTGAAATGGACTTTTTCCTTAATGCATCCCATAACTCAATAACTTTGGGCCCTAGGCTACTGGACAGAGCTGTTTGGCAATCCTTATACATATCTTTGCTGGAGAACACCAAGCCTTTTGGGATCTGATCCATCCTATCTTACTTTATGGTTGTGAGATGTAGATGCTATCCAGTGATCTACAATGACAACTGGATGTCTTTGGTTCCAGGTCTCTTTGAGGGATCCTTGGTACCGTTGGAATTATTTTGTGCCAAATGAACAGTTACTCTGGGAGACTAAAATGAGGAGTATTGCTTGCATTGTGAGGGAATGTCAACTATGACATTATGGATGTGTGGAATTGTTCTCTGTGCGTGATCCAGCGTGCAGCTGCCTCAATGTTGAGGACCTCATCAGCTGGAGAAGCTCAAAGACATGCCCAAAAATTATTTTGCTGTTGCAAATAGACAGTTACTTCTTAAAGGTTGGGATGAAATGGCTGTCTGCCATCCAGGAACCAAGTAGATTTTGCACTGTGGGGGATGCAGCAACGCATGGTAGCAGTGCACACTGCCAGAACTGACCCGATTGGTTGAATGAACAGAATTTGGAAGGGAATAGTTTCAGCGGTTGTGTAAGTAAAGTTCAAATAAGATCAACATCCACTGATGCTGTGACCTGTGACTTCTTGTCACATTACATGATTTATCATGTTATAACTAAGCAACTTTAAAATCTTTCAGCTCAATCTGTCATTTGCATATTTTTTTTAAAATAAAAACTGGAAAACCTTTCATTTTTGATCCATGAACACACTGAGGTTGGCCTTCAACATTTTTGTTGTTTTTACCCAATAACTCAAAACCTTTAGAGTAAAGATGGTGTGTCACACTAGCCCCCCCCACCTCCAAAAAACCCCAATACACATCACAATACACCTACTGTTATTTAATACACATCATGATATGCAACTGCACTGTTGTTCATACTAATTATGGAAAAAGCAAAATGAGGTAAATATTGAACTTCAAAGAAACAAATTATCATGAAGTATAAATTAGAATGCTTTATGTTGTCTGTTTCCAATTTGTTTGTTTTATTAAACATTTAGATTTATATTAGATTAGATAGAACTTCATGAATCCCCTGGGAAGACTCCCTCAGGGAAAGTGAGGTTCCAGGAGCATTGTATAGCAGCACACAGGGTAAGAAGCACACAGAGCATCAAAAGTGAAACTAAAAAACATTTGAAAATATAAATATAAATACACAAATATAAATACCAGACATACTGATCACTACTGGTTTACTGGCTACTACTGTTCCTCTCTGCATTCTACATTTTTGTGTTGCATCATTTATTCACCAGGTGATACTGATTATGTCAAAATTGGCGAAAGATGAAAGAAAGATTATTCATGCAAAAGGTTTAGCTTTTTTTTTTTAAAGAGGCTTCAACTTACGTTTTATGCATCGATTGGTTCCTGGTGCCACAGCCCAGCCGGAGCAGCACTGCTGACCCCCACAGACATTCGGCCTGAAAACAGAAGAACACATTATCCAACATACTGCTGTTAGATTAGACGCTAACAGCACTGTTACAAACACTAACATAGAGGCTCTGTTCATAACAGACTGTCTGGATGGCCTCGAGTCTTTGCATGACAAATAAAGCTCTGATGCAGTGGGCCTATTGATATGAACACCTTAGGGATTGCTCTGTAATTGAGGTTTATTCAATAAAAACTTTCAGGGCATGTCACGAAACTCGATCTGAACTGAAATGTGGAACCACATGTTCTTCTTTCTGTTACACCAAAGTGCAGAGGGAAAACAAATAGTTATCTGAACCTAGAAGGGATTATACGAGACACTTGGGACATGAAAAGCACCCTGAATCTTCTATAAATCACTGCATGAATGAGAGATGACAAGTTTTAAACAGTTAGAACTGGATTCCTTGCACTCTTTAATCCACACTGGACTAGAGTCCAATTTTACAGCGAGACAGATGAAAACAGGCAGGAGAGCGACTTCAGGGCAGCAGCCAGCAAGTTGGCATTGCTCTTGAATCCAGCATCTTTACAAAAAATTATTACTGTAAGCAGACGTCTGATTCATAGCAATTTGAGAAGATAACAGGCGTTGAGTCACTAACTTCGGCGGTATTGTGCTCATGAGGCTTTTGAGCCTTACAGAAGAGTCAGAGGAATAACATGAAGTTGTTTAGACCCTCTGGCAGGATCCACATTGTCATAAATTAGCCGCATCATGCCCAGCCAAAAATATCAGTCATCGCACTCAAATTTCAAGAAAGCACACGGGTATGGAAAAGCGGATTTAAAATAAATAAAAAAAAGAATAGATTGTACAATGTTCACACTCTGTTATATTTTTAGTTGAACATGATGATATTTCACCGTGGTGATATCTGGCGGTAGCCAATTGTCCAACAGGTGCCCCACTAACAGAGGGGCATGAATACTGATTCAACATGAGTGTTGAAATGTGAGCGAGAGCAGCGCTGCCAGTGCCGCGAGGGAACCGTAAACGAGCAGGCAGGAAATGTGCAATGAAAACACCTTCAGTCACATCTGAAGGTGATGAATCAAAGAGCTTAACTCCCCGTGAATTTTACTATGAAGTATTACGTAATGCAAAAAAAACTTTATGCTTCTTTAAACTCAAAGAACCCCATTCAACATCGGGACATGTTTTGTTGGCAAAGTGAAGCAAGACATTTCCCCCCACGCTGTAATAAAGCGTGTTGGATCGAAATCTGCAACCAGCTATTTTCTTTACACACGGCTATAATTGACAGTTCTTTAGTGAAACACTGTCTGACTCACAGATATAATCAGAAATGTTTTGGGTTTTTGTTTTTTTTTGTTTTTTCAAATGACTGATGATTGAAAACTTGGCACATTTAACACAAGGGCAGTCATCTTAGATTTAGTGAGAAATCAAGATTAAATTTTGGCAGAATGAGATATTGAGAGCAAATAAGTGGGAGAAGCTGCAGATTAAAGTCAAAAGCTGACACGTTAATCATTAGTCATGTTATTGTAGTTTTTTATCATATATCAAACCCAAGATGACACACAGCCCCCAACAACTTTAGATCTGGTTTGGGTTCTTACTGCTGTTGTAATAACTGTTACTTACTACTGTATTAATTATTGCAATAATGGATGTGAATGCATACATTGCAATAAATGTTAGTAATGTTATTATAATGACTGTAGCACATGTATGTATGCAGCAACCCCCTTCCCCCCAAACACACACACACTGCCCTTAGGGTGGGTTTTTGCTAGTGTAACTAATGCCTCTTTCTTTGAATATGAGAATGGGTGTACAGATTCTTCAGATAGCGATCATTTTCTGAATAATTATTACAACGGCAGGCAAATTTGGATGGGTAACTCAACCCCTGTTGTAGTAATTATCTCAAAGTGGGTGAAATTGCATTGGAAACTCAAACATGATGATAAATATCATGACAATAGCAGGCACAAATGCACAGAAAACCCAAGCAAAACGGTGATAATCACAACAAAATGGGAGAAGCCGCTTTAGAAACATAACCACTTTCCTAATTATTATTAGGAAAGTGATAGTTATCCAACTAAGACTCTGTAGACATAATCTCATACTCATGGAAAGAGGCATTCGCTATTGTACTTGTTGAGTTACATCACTGGTCACTAAAGTGGGCAAACCAGTGACCTTGTTGGTTGAGTCTCCTGTCCTGTGCACCAACGGCATGTCCTGTATATTCGTTTTGTGAATTGTTTTGTAATTTATGTCTGTAGTATGGCCCAAGCAGAGGGTCACCCCTTTGAGTTTGGTCTGCTTGAAGTTTCTTCCTCAGAGCGAGTTTTTCCTTGCCACTGCTGCTGTGGGGTTAGTAAGGTTAGGTCTCACTTGTGTGAAGCACCTTGGGGCAACTCTGTTGTGATTTGGCACTATATAAATGAAATAAATTGAATTTGAAACCTTATGCTGCAACGACATCCTTTGATACTCGGCCATTATGGGTGATCTTTGGATGTCATTGGAATGTCTTTGTGTCAAATAGATACTTAGAGAATTTAAGATGACAAAATCCATTTGCATCGTGAGGGAACATCAGCCGCAATGTTTTGGCCATGTGGCACATTTCTCTGAACCTCAACATTGAGGATTATGGCACATGGAGCAGGCCAAGAGGACACACATATTTCACCAGGCTGCAGCAGGTAGATGGCTATTTTTTGAGAGTTGGGCATGGACCAGTTGCCTTCCAGGACAAACAGCGGTTCAGTGGTGCAGTCCCAGTCCTGATTCTCAAAACAACAGACCTGACCTGTGGTTGACTTAACTGAGCAAATCAGATGATGGATTTAATGTGAACATGGAGCGTGTCCCAATAATTTGATTGTTGTTTATTGTAATACAGATGATAAACACAGTTAGCATCGCATGATCCCAACTGCAAGCAAGCAAAACCAAACAAGACCAGTATTTGTTGTTGTGTAGTTCATAATAGTGTATTAATAACTGTAACAGTTTCAGAATTTATTTTCCAACATGGTAATACAGATTACACCCCGCCTCACGCCCTATGAGTGCTGGGATGAGCTCCATCTTCCTGTTCCCATGACCCTTAATTGGAGGTAAATGGTTGAAGATGAGTGACTGAGTAAATAATACAGATTACCAGGAGCTTTAAAAAAAAAAGCCCAGGGTGAAGCTTTCTACATACCCAAAAACAAGGTGTATGTCACAGAACTAGACGAGGTCATTTTGCTTGTCTCCCAGAGCAAAAAGAGTAGAATTACCAACTTCTGTGACATTTTCACAGACATCTAAAGTGAGCCGATGCAGGACACAAATTACTTTTGGTTCTACATAACACCATCTTGAAAATGTTGGACTTTGGGGCTGTTTAACATGAAACCCCAGCCATGAGTAACAACAAAAAATAGATGTCAAAAACTCTTACTTTAAGTAGTAAAATCTTAATATACAAATGCTGTGTTTTCCAAAGTATAAGTTGCACCTGCCAAAAATGCCTTTTCAGGAGAAATAAAAAAACATGTAAATTTTATCAGCTGTTTAATTTGACATTTATTTATTTATTTATTTTTGCATTGTTGGAGTGTCCTTTTTATTACTGCTATTTTCTCTTATTATTGGAGTTTATTTTGTTTAGTGATGTGATTCTTGTAAAAGTACCGAATAAACACTTATTATTATTATCATCATTATTATTATTAAAGAATGTGTGATTTTTCAGTATACAAGTCACAGGAGCTCCCAAACTAGCATAAAAACCATGACATATACTTTGGAAAATACGGTAAGTAAATGACCAGTTTACAAGGCTGTAATGGGTTTAATTCAGGTTTAAGGCCTGATAATAAACATTAGAGATTATGGGGCTGACAAATGGGCTAAAGTCTACAATTTGTTCCCATAAAATTGCTCGTATTAGAATATATTTCCCAAAAGGCATGAGACCCTGTCATGGTACAAACAATCATTTATTTGTGTGTCTGTAAATAAAGGTGATCCATTCATAGCCTCCTGATTATTATGCACACTCTTCTCAGGTGTGTATCACACTTGGTCCCTATGGAACAAACTCGAGTGGATACAGAAGGGTTCGTTTAACAACGGAAAAAAAAAAAGTTTTAAAAACTGAAACAACCCATTGTCCTGTTTGGAGACTAAAGGAAAGGAGGGGGATTTGTAACATTCATGGAGCGTGATCAGAGGAACAGGTGTTTCTGATCACTGTGAAAATGTGCAAGCCATGATGTTGGTTGAGACTCCAAAATGCACGGCCACAGGCAACAGAGCAGATGCAAAGAAGAAGAAAAACAGAGGGAAGATACACTGAAGTAGTCTGCAACCATGTAATCGAAACACACTGTTCTGTGGTATGTTAGGGCTGCAAGTAATGATTATCTTCATTGTTGATTAAGCTATCAGTTTTTGATATTTGTAGTTGTAGTACCCATGGCTAGGTGGGACTGACAAAGCGTCTGGACGCTAATATCTTTGATGGGGCATGGCGGGGGGTCTCTGGGTGTGGCTCTTGGGAGCAACCCAGTGCTGTGTGGATGTCAGCTACTGATGTTATTTGACAGTCTAGCCGTTGCCTGATGGTTCTGATTCCCAATCCAAAGGTGGCATTGGTGGTTGTTTCTGAGTGGCGGGATGGGTACTAAAGGAAAGGGCGGGGGGGGGGGTTTCCCAATGGTGTGACTTCAATCTCATGTGTGCTGGTCTGGCCATGGTGGGTGGCTTTCCCCTCTCGCTCTGTGGGGTTTGATTTCCTGTCTCTTGATGGGTTTGTGCCCTCCATCCTTCATTCAAAGGACTGATCTACTCCTGCATGTAAGGTGGTTTATCATGTTTCTCCATGGAGCGGCTGTTCTCTAGGGTCAGCTATTACCTCCTGGTGGTGCACGGCGCTGTCTCTGTGGTCCCCTGTCTTTAATTTAATTTATTTTCATTTATACAGCGCCAAATCTCAACAAAGATGCCTCAAGGCGCTTCACACAAGTAAGGTCTAACCTTACCAACCCCTAGAGCAAGCACACAGGCGACAGTGGTAAGGAAAAACTCCCTCTGATGATCTGAGGAAGAAACCTCAGGCAGACCAGACTCAAAGGGGTGACCCCATGCTTGGGCCATGCTACCGAAACAATAGACAATACAGGAAATGATACAAGAAATTCTGGGAGATTTTGGGAGTCCATGCCGGTGCACAGGACAGAAGGCTTGCAGAAGAAGACACCACACCCATCTCTGGATGGAGTCGCACCTTAAACAGAGAAAAAAGGAACAGAATCAGGCAGCAGAAAGACAACCAATACAGTATAATTTATCAGCATTTAGCAACAACAACAACAGAAGAAATACTAAGGTGATCGCCGGCCACGAGCCCTAAGCTTCACTAAAAGACCCAGACTTTTGATAAAGTTGAGGCCACGGGCCGCTCTCCTGACTGCACATCTCCTCCTCCATGGTGTCTGGAGCATTGTCTCTATGGTCCTTGTTGGGAGTTCCCATGTGGCCCAACACAGAGCCTGGGAGCAGTGTGGCACTGATGAGACTCCTCACAATCATTCAGATTCACACATCCCCTTATACACTCAACAAAAATATAAACGCAACACTTTTGGTTTTGCTCCCATTTTGTATGAGATGAACTCAAAGATCTAAAACCTTTTCCACATACACAATATCACCATTTCCCTCAAATATTGTTCACAAACCAGTCTAAATCTGTGATAGTGAGCACTTCTCCTTTGCTGAGATAATCCATCCCACCTCACAGGTGTGCCATATCAAGATGCTGATTAGACACCATGATTAGTGCACAGGTGTGCCTTAGACTGTCCACAATAAAAGGCCACTCTGAAAGGTGCAGTTTTATCACACAGCACAATGCCACAGATGTCGCAAGATTTGAGGGAGCATGCAATTGGCATGCTGACAGCAGGAATGTCAACCAGAGCTGTTGCTCGTGTATTGAATGTTCATTTCTCTACCATAAGCCGTCTCCAAAGGCGTTTCAGAGAATTTGGCAGTACATCCAACCAGCCTTACAACCACAGACCACGTGTAACCACACCAGCCCAGGACCTCCACATCCAGCATGTTCACCTCCAAGATCGTCTGAGACCAGCCACTCGGACAGCTGCTGAAACAATCGGTTTGCATAACCAAAGAATTTCTGCACAAACTGTCAGAACCCGTCTCAGGGAAGCTCATCTGCATGCTCGTCGTCCTCATCGGGATCTCGACCTGACTCCAGTTCATTATCGTAACCGACTTGAGTGGGCAAATGCTCACATTCACTGGCGTTTGGCACGTTGGAGAGGTGTTCTCTTCACGGATGAATCCCGGTTCACACTGTCCAGGGCAGATGGCAGACAGCGTGTGTGGCGTCGTGTGGGTGAGCGGTTTTCTGATGTCAATGTTGTGGATCGAGTGGCCCATGGTGGCGGTGGGGTTATGGTATGGGCAGGCGTCTGTTATGGACGAAGAACACAGGTGCATTTTATTGATGGCATTTTGAATGCACAGAGATACCGTGACGAGATCCTGAGGCCCATTGTTGTGCCATACATCCAAGAACATCACCTCATGTTGCAGCAGGATAATGCACGGCCCCATGTTGCAAGGATCTGTACACAATTCTTGGAAGCTGAAAATGTCCCAGTTCTTGCATGGCCGGCATACTCACCGGACATGTCACCCATTGAGCATGTTTGGGATGCTCTGGACCGGCGTATATGACAGCGTGTACCAGTTCCTGCCAATATCCAGCAACTTCGCACAGCCATTGAAGAGGAGTGGACCAACATTCCACAGGCCACAATCGACAACCTGATCAACTCTATGCGAAGGAGATGTGTTGCACTGCATGAGGCAAATGGTGGTCACATCAGATACTGACTGGTATTCCCCCCCAATAAAACAAAACTGCTCCCATTTTCATACAAAATAATATAATCATGATTATTATTATTACATTCACCACATACTGCTGATGGCCAAGTCCAAGAAGTCAATAAAATCCTGGATCTTATTCTTGAACCAGGGCTATCACAAACAGAGACACTCTGACGCCTCACTCACCTTCTTAAGTGCTGCAAACAGAACATCCATTCACATTAACCACAAAGTCAACCTTAACGAAACTTGTCCTCACCACCAAAGGCACCCAAGTTGCTTGAAGCTATAACTTCCAGATGCCCTTTCTGATGCAACTCCAGTTCTACTTGGAGAAACATGCTCACAGGTCCGGCTGCTCCCACTGGTCTCCCGGCCAAGTACTAATCAGGACCTACACTGCATCACTTCTGAGCTTCTCACGTGATCCGGTGTGTTCAGAGCAGCCTGGCTGAGGCACATATCCCCATCAGGGGATGGATACATAAACATCTCCAAGTCACTAAACAGCTAGCCCATTTCAATTAGTCAACAGAGTATGCATGGTAATTATACAATAATATGATTTTGGAGATTGCTATGGTTAATTAGCAGCCAAAGCCCAAGGCTGCGAATGAAATGTCAGGCTGCCAAGCACAGATGGAGGCCTGATCATCAACTAGAGCAGGGGTGGCCAAGTTCGGTCCTCGAAAGCCACCTTCCTGACAGTTGTCTCCCTGCTCCAACACACCTGAATCCAGTGAAAGACTCGTTAGCAGACTTTTAATGAGCCTTTCATTGGATTCAGGTGTATTGGAGCAGAGAGTCAACTAAGAGTGCCAGGAAGGTGGCTCTCGAGAACCGAACTTGGCCACCCCTGAACTAGAGGGTCCCAAAAAAAGTTGTGAGATTATCACATACAAACTGTATCTACTATAATTCATCAAAGAACATCCATTCACCCATTTAGTTATAAATGAGGGTGACAAGCAGTTGCCGTTTCTCACTTGACGGGCGTTCCCCTGGTGTGGTCAGCTTGTGCTTACTTGCCGATACTGTCCACAATGTTTAATGACAGATTATAAAAGACTGACACGATCACTATGAGATTTTCCTCTATGCTTGATGGAACCAAAGTTCGATTGATTTGTTTCTGTTGGGAAGGTGTCGTAGCACGGACCCACAACAGGGGGCGCAAATGAACGGACAATGAGTAAGCCAAAAGGTAACAATTTAATGTTGTGACAATACACAACTAAATATACAGAAATTGCAAAGTCAATTAACACCAGGTGACGTGTGGGCAGGCTCGAAGATAGAAGACCCCGACGAGAGAGAGGCCGCGTCCCACACGGCCTCCACCACCAACGGTCTGAAGAACACCGGAGCCGCCAAGTCCCGAGTCCCCAGGTGACCTCTGTCTTCGGCTGTCGAACCTGGTACTGCTGGCAAAAAGCAGAGACAAGATGAATGAGTGTAAGCCCTTACACTCAGTGGTCTACAGTCTGTACACAGTCAGGAGGAGGACCTCCACCTCCGAATCACACACTCGTGCAGCTCTTTGTTTAACCACTTATCTGTGGCGCAGTCGTCGTTGTCACGCCACACGCCAATTCCCCAGATAAGGGCGAACACCACAGGATACCGGCTGCAACAGAAGTTCAGAAATTACTCAACAATATGAGTCAGCAGAGAAATTACCTCTCGGTAGTCGATTTCTCGGCGGGGAGGTGGAGTTGCAGTCCGGCTTAAGTACTGGTGTAGATGAGTGACAGCTGGTGTGATGAGTGACAGCTGTCACTTCCTCTGGGTCTGGCGCCCTCTCGTGCTTGGAGCCCGCACTCCAAGCAGGGCGCCCTCTGGTGGTGGTGGGCCAGCAGTACCTCCTCTTCAGCGGCCCACACAACAGTTTCAGTACAACATGTGTCACGGTGACGCTCTGGTATCGCTAATTGCTAACATAAAATGTCTTGTAAATCACCTCAGAGGAATTATCTGGTTACAAAAACAAAGGTTTTTAGATAGACTTAGAAGTGTTTATCTTTCTAACTTTTACAAAATCTAAGAGAAAAATGCCAAACAGATTTGTACAAAAATGCAGCTGTCTGGGAGCGTATTCCACCGTCGTGCATTATTTTGTTCACGTAACCAACCAATGTTTGTCACACTGTCTTCACGCTGCCTTCAGAAATCCTGGGGCAGGAGGTCTGATGGGAGGAGCGGCAGTTGCTGCTAGTGAATGGGGTACAGGCACGGGCGTGACAGTACCACAGTATTTTTAAAAAACACTGTTCCAAATGTATCAGGGTGGAGAATGTCATTATCAACCCAACTATCAGCATCTATGCAAAGTAATGTTGACCTCTCAGGAATGCCTCAGTAAGTAATAATTTAGTTTAGAAAAGGATCACTTCAAAAACAGTGATAAAAACAAATTAGCATTATGAGCGAAGGTTCCAAGAGCCCAATGACAGCTCTGAATAAGTTAGAAGTTTCTGTGGACATGATTAGAGAAACCAGGGATGGGACAACTTCTGTCATTTCACCAGTTCCACAAAGAACTTTGGTCCAGAAAAAAAAAAAAATTGTACTTACAATTGAGCATCATGTTATTATGATTTAACTCATAAATATGACTTACCATCACACAATTATGGCCAGCATCACATGCATGTCTCCTATTTCTAAGTTAGCATCTCAGAATCATGACTTGCCATCTCTCAAGTGTAATTTGGCATCTCACTGTCTTAGTGTCTTGCAATTTATTACAGAAATTCTTGTAATTACAACTTACAACTATTTGGTTATGGTGTAGCATCCCATTAGAATTTAGCATCCCGTAGTTATGATGTAGCATCTCAAAATTACAACTTAGTATCTCATAACTTGGCATACAAGTGCCTTAGCATCTCAATAACAACATAGCATCCTGTAGTTATGATGTAGCCTCATAGTCGCTCATAACCTGGCATGTAATTGCTTTACTATCTCATTAAGAACTTAGCTTCCCAAAGTTTTGATGTAGCGTCTCAAAATGACAACTTAGCATCTCATAACTGGCATATAATTGCCTTAGCATCTCAATAAGAACTTAGCTTCCCGTAGTTATGATGTAGCCTCATAGTCGCTCATAACTTGGCATGTAATTGCTTTACTATCTCATTAAGAACTTAGCTTCCCAAAGTTTTGATGTAGCATCTCAAAATGACAACTTAGCATCTCATAACTGGCATATAATTGCCTTAGCATCTCAATAAGAACTTAGCTTCCAGTAGTTATGATGTAGCCTCATAGTTGCTCATAACGTGGCATGTAATTGCTTTACTATCTCATTAAGAACTTAGCTTCCCAAAGTTTTGATGTAGCGTCTCAAAATGACAACTTAGCATCTCATAACTGGCATATAATTGCCTTAGCATCTCAATAAGAACTTAGCTTCCCGTAGTTATGATGTAGCCTCATAGTCACTCATGACTTGGCATATACGTGCCTTACCATCTCAATAAGAAATTAGCTTCCTGTAGCTATGATGTAGACTCAAAATTATGACTTAGTAGCTCATATCCTGGCATACAATTGCCTTAGCATCTCACTAAGCACTTACAGCAACCCTGTAGTTATGATGTAGCCTCAAAATTATGATTTAGTAGCTCATAGCCTGGCACATAATTGCCTTAGCATCTCAGTAAGAACTTAGCTTCCCGTAGCTATGATGTAGACTCAAAATTATGACTTAGTAGCTCATAACCTGCCATACAATTGCCTTAGCATCTCAATAAGCACTTATAGCAACCCTGTAGTTACGAGGTCTGTTAGAAAAGTATCCGACCTTTTTATTTTTTTCAAAAACCTGATGGATTTGAATCACGTGTGCTTGCATGAGCCACCCTTGAACCTTCGTGCGCACGCGTGAATTTTTTCATGCCTGTCGGTTGCGTCATTTGCTTGTAAGCAGCCTTTGTGTGAGGATGGGTGGAGTCTCTCGTCGATTATTCAGACGGCTTTTAAAGTCGTCTGAATAATACGAATGGTTTCCACCTGGCTGTAGCCCAGTTTCTGGCAAAATTTGATGCAGTCGCGCTGCTCCAGTTGTTCCGCCATTCCTTGCAAAGAAAAAAATGACGAGAGACTACACCCATCCTCACACAAAGGCTGCTTACAAGCAAATGACGCAACCGACAGGCGTGAAAAAAATCATGCATGTGCACAAAGGTTCAAGGTTAGCTCATGCAAGCACACGTGATTCAAATCCATCAGGTTTTTGAAAAAAATAAAAAGGTCGGATACTTTTCTAACAGACCTTGTATGATGTAGCCTCAAAATTCTGACTTGTATCTCATAACCTGGGATATAATTACCTTAGCATCTCAATAAGAACTTAATGCAACCCTGTAGTTATGATGTAGCCTCAAAATTATGACTTAGTATCTCATAACATGGGATCTAATTGCCTTACCATCTCACTAAGAGCTTAGCTTCCCATAGCTATGATGTAGACTCAAAATTATGACTTAGTAGCTCATAACCTGGCATACAATTGCCTTAGCATCTCAATAAGCACTTACAGCAACCCTGTACTTATGAAGTAGCCTCAAAATTGTGACTTAGTAGCTCATAACCTGGCACATAATTGCCTTAGCATCCCAATAAGAACTTAGCTTCCCATAGCTATGATGTAGACTCAAAATTATGACTTAGTAGCTCATAACCTGGCATACAATTGCCTTAGCATCTCAATAAGCACTTACAGCAACCCTGTAGTTATGATGTAGCCTCAAAATTCTGACTTGTATCTCATAACTTGGGATATAATTGCCTTAGCATCTCAATAAGAACTTAGCTACCCCAATTATGGTGTAGCCTCAAATTATGACTTAGTAGCTCATAACCTGGCATACAATTGCCTTAGCATCTCAATAAGCACTTACAGCAACCCTGTACTTATGAAGTAGCCTCAAAATTGTGACTTAGTAGCTCATAACCTGGCACATAATTGCCTTAGCATCCCAATAAGAACTTAACTTCCCATAGCTATGATGTAGACTCAAAATTATGACTTAGTAGCTCATAACCTGGCATACAATTGCCTTAGCATCTCAATAAGCACTTACAGCAACCCTGTAGTTATGATGTAGCCTCAAAATTCTGACTTGTATCTCATAACCTGGCATACAATTGCCTTAGCATCTCAATAAGAACTTAGAATTCCAGTAGTTATGACTTAGCACCTCAAAATTACGTGTTTTGTAATTACAACTTTGAAGTGCATACTTATAAACTAGCAGCAGATAATTACAACTAGCATGACATAGTATTTCATTGTGAATTTCTCCTCTGTGAGATAGTAGAGAAGCTTGAATCTTCGACTGGACTGGGTTGCTTGACGTGAGGACGTTTCGCTTCAAATCGCAGAAGCTTCCTCAGCTAAAATTCTTGCTCTGGTAGTCTGACTTCTGTCTTGACTCTTGTAGAGAAGAATAAACCAGAAGCCAACAAAAGCTGGAGTTTTTAACCTAACCAGACCCCTCCTACCGAGAGGCTGCTATAGGCTAGTGACTAAACAATAGCTCTAATTATCACCTATTGTGCTCTAGTTAGCACTCTCCTCTGTGAGATCAAAAAAGTCTTATCTCTTATTTTATCTTCATAATGACTTTGCACTTTCTAATTTAGAATTTTACATCTTGTTCTTGTGCATTTGGCTCCTTAAAATTATGACTTGGCATCATCTGATTTCCTTCTAAAGTAATTTTCACAACTTGGTATCTTGGATTTAACATGGCAATTACAACTAACAATAGGTAACAACTCATAATGACTTAGTGTGCTGAAATTTAGTAGCATTATCACTTTTTCCTACAAGATATGCCAGACATTATTTCATAATGAGGTTATAAATGTTTGTTAGTGGTGGATGTTTTTCATTAAAACTGGCATTAAAGTGCTTCCAGAAGTTGTAGTTGGAGTATTTTATTTGGCTTTATTACGTCATTTTTTGCTGAAAGCTTTGTGCTAAAGTGAGCTAACAGCACGTCACAGTACACCACATGGACTTGCATTAAAATGGATCACGCAGATTCCATTCAAAGTCGCTCACGTGCTCAACTGTTTGACAGCAGAGTGAAAGTTTCTCTCTCTCTCTTTCTTACCCAACAAGCCTCCTTGTGTTTGCAGAGCCGACTTTTCCGCTCTGTCTGCGGTTGGCTTTTCTTCTGTGCGGGCTGACCGGGTGTCTGGCGGTGCGCAGCGCACCGGTCCGCGGCGCAGAGGTGAGATCCAATCCCGCTCTGGACGACCGCCCGTCATCCCCTCGAGATGATGCGCTCCTGGGAAGGCGGACTAGATGTCCAGATTGGCTGGGAAATGATTTTTCAACGGCCGGTCTCGATGAGACGCCGTACTCGGGTCCTTTTGACGAATGACCTTGACTCTTCACTTGGGACTTGATCTGATCCCAAACCGCCTGGGCTGTCTCTGCGCCCTGTTTCCTCCCACCTGTTGCGCTCTTTCCCCCGTCACTAACTCCCACGAGTGCAACAGCGAAAACCAGTAAAACAGCAAACCCCGCGCGGTCCATTCTGTGCGTAAAAGTACTGGTCCAGCCACGCGTAAAAACGCAGAACGCCTTACTGAAGAAAAATCTAAAATAAGCAAATTTGCCAAAAAGAAAGAGAAATCCGGGATTACACGTGTTCAGCAAGTTGGCATCCTCTCCCAAGAATGAAAAAAGCCCGGATACGTCTTCATAATGCCCAGGTAAGACTTGCGCAAAATGTCTCCAACTTATCTACAGTCGGAAAGTAACAAAATACCATCAGCTTGGCTTCTTCCGGCGCACATAAAAAAAGGAATCTTAATCACACATCTTCCTGTTGAACTTATATGCAACAGTAAAGAAAACGCGCACCGCTGAAGCTGCGCTCTAAGTGAGAGGGAGAGAGTTTGAATGGTGCTCCCATAGATATCACCACCTCCTTGGATCTGAAGTCACCAGGAATTTTGGAAGGGGATAGCATGCGCTTTGCAAGAAGAAACTCCCCCTGCACCTCTCGGTCCATGTGCTCACACCTACTTTTATCTGCGTGTCCTTTCCTGCACGCTCCTGCATTAGTTGAAACTTGACTGAACTCAGACGTCATTAAAAACGCGTGATTGTGATTTTGCCCGGTGAATCCACAGCTGTGTGAACGCAGTTCAGTCGGATGTTGCTTTTATAGATTATTTTTAAGTGCATCCGTGTACCTTTGCGCAATCTGTGATGCTTTATTATGTTCAGAGATCAGCAAATGGTGAGAAAAAACTCCTCACACTTTCAACTAAATCTGAAACCAAAGTGGGTTATGTAACAGTGGCATTCATCTCTCCCTCTCCTCCATTCTCCTCCATGCTGCATCATCACTTTCCCTCTGGCTGTCTGGAAACATCGCATTTCTCTTCTCCCATAAGATCTTAAACAACCAAGAGAGACTTGGCGCTTTCTCCCCCATTCAGTGCGCCGAGATGCACGCCTGCCTCCCCTCATGAATGGTCCTTAAGCATCATTACGGCTCAGAGGAGTGCCATCCAAAAAACACAGAAGCTGAGAGGAAGAGGAGAGCTCTGCCCATTCATAAACTTCTCAGCAAGGACGTGGCACCAGGAAAGTTCATAAAAATGACAGAAAATGTAATTAAAACCCCATAATCTGTCAGTCCCATGCTTTTTCTTTTCCGAAACATCCAGTGTGCCTGAAAACTGGAGCTCAATACCACAACTGGCTGCAGTGTATTTTCCACTCCATAAGAAATCTGATAAGAGGAAGAGGGTGCATTTGTCTTTTGACTGTTAAATGGTCTCACCTTGCTCCACCCCCTTGGCATCACCAGGACAGGTGACTGATCAGGACCTCTTGACCCCAGTGTTGCTGAGGGCAACTAAAGATCAGTTCCTTAGGTTGAGAATCAGTTTCAGATGAAAACTGGTTCCAATTTTTTTAACCTACACTGTAAAACTCAATGAGTCAGTTGAACTCAAACCATTTGAGGGAACTGATTGCCTTAAACCATTTGAGTTTGCCAACTTAAATAAAATAATTTTCAAAAATTTAATTGTTAAAGTTTTAGTAACTTAACAATTTCTAATTAATTAAAGTTATGTAAATTGTAGTTTGTTTTTCAATTTAAAAAGTGACAAATAAATGTGTGCCTAAAAAATTTGCATTATATTTTGAATTACATTTTTTGATGCATTCTTTGGTTTACTTGTTGACAATAATCTGCTTTCAAAAAAAAAAAATCTAAAAGGACTGCAACAGAGTGAAAAATGCTAGTAGCAATGAACAGAACTTGCAGTTTTTCATAATTGTATAAATGGAGTTAATGGAATGCACTGGAAATACATCACCAACACTTAAATGCCCCAAAACTTTAAATGCACTTAAAGGAACTGAGTTGTTATGACAACAATTCAGTTTTGAGTTAGTTTAATTAATGGAAATGAGTGACTATAACTTTTTTCAAAGTTTGAGTTACATTAACTTAATTATTGTATTAAAATGGAGTGTTCATTTTAACAGTGTATTGGAATCATATGTCGCTATCAGTTACCAACTCTCATGAAAAAATTGGAGTAAAATGCACAGAAAAGTAGTGCACAAATGAGTCCTTGTATAATATATATTTTTGTGCCAAATTCATGCATATCCAACTTATTAATATGTATATGCCGTGGACATGAACGAGCAAAACTCTTCAGCATCTAGCTATGTCATTTAGGTCCTTCAGACTTTTTTCAGTAAAATGGTTATTGGGAGCATGAACATGACTAAAACCTTGCACCTTCTGGGGGGGGGGGGGGGGCGGAGCCCCACTCCCCCCAGACCCCTCCCCCAATTACAGCCCTCTTAACCCCCTGCCACTTTAAGCATTTTTCTTAATGTAGATGTAAATTAATATTCAAAGTTTTCAGGTAGTTGACAGTAGGGCGGTACAATATGGCCAAATTATCGTATCTCAATATTATACCAATATGATATATGATATGACTATGATTTTATATTTTTAATTAATTTATATCAAGTTGTAGAGATTTGCTTTCAGTTTGAGTTTATTTATTTGTATTTGAAATGGCATAAACAAATTAAAATATGTGAAATACCAAGCGTTCCAATACTTTTGAGTACAGTTGAGAAACACAGAATGGCATGTGTATTTTTAAGTGAAATGCGTCTTCCTGGTGTCACTCAGAGAGCAAAATTAAGAGGTTATTTAAGTCCGTCAGACAGCAAAATTATGATGTTATTTAATCAATAGCTACCTGCTTGTTTAAACATCACTGGAGACAGCTGTTCACAATCTGGACCTCATTTCTGGCATAAAATATGGTCGTTCACTCACCAATATAACTTTGGTGTCATTATTAGTTCACGGTTCAAACGTGTTCAGTTCAAATCTGAGGCAAACATTTTTCTTCTACTACTAAGGTGGATTAGAACTTTTTCTGGTACACAGCACCAACTACTGGACAGGAGGAATCTAGCAGTCAATGTGACTCACTGGTTTCAAAATGCAGCTCTTTTCAACCAGACGTGCGGTGCCATAACATGTCAATCATCTGTGTCGAATCAGATTTCAGGGGAGTCCAGTGCAACCCTGGCCTCCGCTCTAGCTGCACCCATGCCAGGAAGTGTTCAACATTTGGAATTTCCTGTTTCATTATGGACTCAAAATTTGGCACTTCCTGTTTCAGTCTGAACTTGCCAATGAGTTCCCGTGAGATTCCATGGGATCTCGTGTGTCCATCAGGAAGTGTCGATCCATGAAGTGTTTGACATTTGACATTTGCTGTTTCCCTATGGACTCAAAATATGGCACTTCCTGTTTGCTCAGCGGCGCAAAGCTCATATTATTTTGATCCTTACATTAACCAAACTGCATGTTGCTGAAAATTAAATGCAAAATGCACATTATACCTGAGAGTGGATGGATTTTTGTGCAATAACTGTGTGTGAGTGTTCTATGATAAGTCTTTCATGAAAATAGGTTGTTGTGCATGAAAACTTTAAATTTTTTAATTTAACAAAATTAGTCCCATTGAGATCGAGACCTCGACAGTTATTAAGTTCCCATCTAACCTGCATGTCTTTAAATGTGGGAGGAAACTGAAGCAAACCCACAGAGAACATGCAAACTCCACACAGAAAAGGAACAGGTGGGAATCAAACCCATGACCTTCTTGATGTGAGGTAACAGTACTAGCCACTATGCCACCGTGCTGCCCAATAGCTGTCCTGCATTGGCTGGGAATCAAACCCAGGCCTCCAGCATGGCAGGCGAGAATTCTACCACTGAACCACCAATGCATATACAACTTGCAGTAATAGGCATGAAATATAGCGCATAAATTTTCCTGTCATATATGAAACGCTTTTTACTTTTTAATTCATTTTATTAATAATTGGAGCAGGCTGCGGCCTTAACTTTACCTAAATTCTGGGTCTTTTAGTGAAGTTTAGGGCTAGTGGTTGGCGATCACCTTAGTATTTCTTCTGTTTTTCTTGTTGTTTAATGCTGGCAAATTATACAGTATTTTTTGTCTTTCTGATGACTGATTCTGTTTTTTCTCTCTGTTTAAGGTGCAGAGATGGGATTTGCATTTGTACTGGCGACCCTCCTGTCCTGTGCACCAATAGCATTTCTTGTATATTCGTCCGTGAATTGTTCTGTGAATTGTTTCTGTAATTTATGTTTGTATCATGGCCCAAGCAGAGGGTCACCCCTTTGAGTCTGGTCTGCTTGAGGTTTCTTCCTCAGAGGGAGTTTTTCCTTGCCACTGTTGCTCTGGGGGTTAATAAGGTTAGACCTTACCTGTGTGAAGTGCTTTGAGGCAACTCTGTTGTGATTTGGCGCTATATAAATGAAAATAAATTGGAACTAAATTGAAATTGAAACATGTCATCAGAATAGTTACTTCCTTTTTTCAGTGTCTCCATAGTTGTTAATCGTTTGTTTGTTTGTTTTTGACAGTTCCACTTTGCAAAATGTCATGTTCGACATCACATCTGGTGATGGCGTCAATCTCTGCATCCAGCAACATGGAAACCAGCTCCAATGATCCTGAAAACCTGAGTAAGCTCACATTTTTCCACAGAGAAACTTGATCAGGCATCAATAACTGAATCAATAATGGCATTGGCACTGATTGACAAAATCACCATCATCCCATCCCTGTGTGCACGCGTAAACTGAGACAAAGGAAGCTTCACCTTCACTGCAGTCTCAATCAGTTTATTAATCACCTTTTTACTTTTTTTTCTTTTTTGCATGGTGAATGTTGCACATTTGTACTGGATCAGCAGCTTCTTCTGAACGTGAACGCAGGTGCTGCCAAAAACTTTACAATTTGCAGTAACTAGAATAAACAGCAGGAGGTTAGTTTCTGGCTTTGAGCGATGCTTTTGCACAAAGAGTCCTTTGAAACGTCGAGCACGACAAACGAGCCACTCTTATCTTTTGAATGCAGAGCAGAATTATAGCTGCACTGCACACTTTCATACAAAGAACAGAACAGTAGTAACAATAACAATACCCAGGTCTTAATTACCCCGATGCAATCAACCTGCACGAGGACATTAACATTCTTATTTGATGAACAAAAGTACATGTGGATTTGATTTGTGTCCAGACTGCTTAATGCTTTTAATTGTTCCATTTTCTAGATGGTTTAAGTGGATGACTCCAGGGTAACTGTTTTGGAGGTTGTTTGGGGAACAAAATAAGATGTTGTCCAACAGGCATAAAGCACAATCTTCAGGACTGAGTACCTTGGAACCACTGAGTGAGCAGCAGGACGGAGTTCAAGTGTACCCATTAGAAAGCCAAACAGTATCATTGCACCCAGAATGTGGCGTTCATTATGACCAAGTATCAACAGTGTATTCTTAAACACAGCTCCTGAATTTTAAGTAATCCATTTCAATTGGTCTCTGTGATGACTTTCAATAGAGAGAACCAACAACGAATGTCAATCTCTTCATTAACTACCTTTTGCCATTTCTATCAAAGCACTCGGCTCTCGTTCCTCTTGCCCAGCAGCTAACATAATACTGACTTTGTTCAGGCTGGGCAGCAGTCAGGACCTGGGAGAAAACGTGGAAAAATGAGGTTCGTTTGGCAGGAAATTGAAAGTGAAATTACGTTTATTATTTATGACTTTTTAAAAAAAATGGAACACAACTGATTTTACCTTTGAACACACATGACAGAACACCTCCTTCGTATTTCATAAGAGACTGAGCAGTCTACATAAAACAGGCATTCACGTAACAAGAGGAAACAGTTGAAGATAGAAGTGTAATGAGTTTAGTCCAAGAGCTCCAGGGACTTTCCAGCTTCTATGAATGAGGTGTTAGTCAGCTAGATCATGGAAGTAGGTCAGATAAGCATTATTTAAGTTGACAACTACCACTTTTCCGACAAAGGAAAAACCTGAATGCTTGCACCCTACAGTGAGGGTTTCCAGTAGCTCTGTTATGTTGGTGGCAGGGTCCATTTTGATGGTGTGGCTTGGGTCCACTTGTCCCTTTAGAGGGGAGACTCATGGCAAATCAATACAGAGTTGCTCTTGAGTGATCATATTTATCCTAAAATAAGCAATTTCTATCCAGTAGGGAGTAGTCTCAACTAAGATGGCAATGCCTCATCAATAAGGCACGGCAGATCTCTGAACAGTTTGATATGAAAATGATCTGAGTTGTGTGGTATGGCCTTCGCCGTCATGTGATGACAAGCCTGTTGAACACCCATGGGAGACTGTAGACCATGTGTGAGACAGTGCTATCCACCAACATCAAAACACAGAATACCGTTTGGAAAAATGTTCCATCCCTCCACCAGAGTTCCAGGAATGTGCAGAACCAATGCCAAGACATATTGAAGCTGTTCTGGCAGCACGTGGTGGCCCATCACATTGGTTTTTCTTTTAGTTTGTCACACTTATGTATACTGCTAAACATTCTGGTACTTGTTAACGTACTGCTGGGTCAGGTTATGGGTACAATTTACAAGTCCAGGTGAAAGGAAAGGTCACATATATAGTTACATAAAGACTCAAACTATCATACAATTTCAATTAACTGACCTTATCTCTTAAGTTTTTTAAGATATTTTGGTTAGTGTTGAATTAAATGTGACCTTGGGCACAGACAGATGGACAGATAGCCAGTCTTTAATCTGTATCATTTCACTTTGCATAGTGATTCTGAAACACATTTTAAGTTCAACAAACTTTTGGCAGCGTTTCTGTTGTATGTCATAGAAATAGGCGATAATTCCACCCTGCATTACTTCAGAGCTCAATGTTCATTTATGGGTGTGAGTTATAAAGCTAACAAAGGCTCAATGTTCCCTTCTTTTCATGCGAGGGATGTCACTGCTCTAAGAAATATGCAAAGAAATGTTGAAATCAGATAAAATACTTCCGAATCCAGATCACCCCAGATACATTTATATTTTTGACTGGTGTTTTTTTTTTTAAAAACCCGACAGTGGAAGGAGACAAGACCTTTACTATTACCAAATTAGAATTCTGATTTTAAACAGTTTCTTTGGAGAATCAAAGAATGTGATGGTGCTAAATGTATGACTTGTTACATCCGCCAAGGACGTAATAAAATCATTGGCATTTATTTATTTGCCTGTCTGTCTGTTAGCAAGATTACGTCAAAAATACTGCATGAATTTTGACGAAATTTTCACCTCTGATAGATATTAGGCCATGTGGAAGAACCCATTAAATGTGTTAGGTGATCCAGATTCTGGATCTAGTTTCATTACCTCCACCAAGGAGGTTATGTTTTCACCTATTGCTCCCGGTGTGTAGTGAGCACCTTGTATGGCAGCACCCTGACATCGGGGTGAATGTGAGGCATAATTGTAATGCGCTTTGAGCGTCTGATACAGATGGAAAAGCGCTATATAAATGCAGTCCATTCACCATTTACCAGCGTTTGGCTGTCTGTCTGTTTGTCTGGATAACTCAAAAAGATTTGAATGCATTTGAACCAAATTTGGTGGAATGATGGGAAATATGTCCAGGATCAATTGATGAAATTTGGTGATGATCCGGATTAAACTCTGGAATATAGCCCTTTTGTGAATTCACATCCTTTGATATTGATATGTGGTGTGGCCGAAGAATGCGCTCTATTGAGTGGCCTTCTAGTTTTATATAACATTTGAAGGATTACTGTTAGCAGGATTACATCAAAATTACTACCGGATTTTAATTAAATTTTCAACACAGATACATATTAGGCCATGTAAGACTACATTAAATTTTGGAGGTGATCTGGATCTGCATCTGGATTCTGGATCAAGTTTCACTTTATATAGGCTTTGAAGGATTATGTCAAAACTCCTTCACGGATTCTTACCAAATTTGCACCACAGATACAAATTAGGGCATGGAAGACTCCACTGAATTCAGGAGGTGACCCAGATCTGGATTGGCGGACGTCAGAA
Organism: Thalassophryne amazonica; assembly: GCF_902500255.1. NCBI lineage: Eukaryota > Metazoa > Chordata > Actinopteri > Batrachoidiformes > Batrachoididae > Thalassophryne > Thalassophryne amazonica. Next base: position 63,705,695 of record NC_047121.1, read on the forward strand.
ATCTCTGATTACTCTTGTTTTCTTTATCGGTTACCAACAAGGTTTGATAAACATCTCTGGTCAATATTACGGCCTGTTAGTCTGAATATTATCAGTTATCAAGTTGTTCACCAATGAATATGGCTTTATACACCCTGAAGGTGAATAAAAGGGTGTATAAAGCCAGTCAGGGTGTATAAAGCCATATTCATTGGTGAACAACTTGATAACAATTTTATCATATACCTATAAATGCTAAATGTTGTATGGTTTTCTGAAGGGTGTAAAAAGCCATATTCATTGGTGAACAACTTGATAACAATTTTATCATATACCTATAAATGCTAAATGTTGTATGGTTTTCTGAAGGGTGTATAAAGCCATATTCATTGGTGAACAACTTGATAACAATTTTATCATATACCTATAAATGCTAAATGTTGCATGGTTTTCTGAAGGGTGTTAAAAGCCATATTCATTGGTGAACAACTTGATAACAATTTTATCATATACCTATAAATGCTAAATGTTGTATGGTTTTCTGAAGGGTGTATAAAGCCATATTCATTGGTGAACAACTTGATAACAATTTTATCATATACCTATAAATGCTAAATGTTGCATGGTTTTCTGAAGGGTGTTAAAAGCCATATTCATTGGTGAACAACTTGATAACAATTTTATCATATACCTATAAATGCTAAATGTTGTATGGTTTTCTGAAGGGTGTATAAAGCCATATTCATTGGTGAACAACTTGATAATGATTTTATCATATACCTATAAATGATAAATGTTGCATGGTTTTCTGAAGGGTGTTAAAAGCCATATTCATTGGTGAACAACTTGATAACAATTTTATCATATACCTACAAATGCTAAATGTTCTATGGTTTTCTGAAGGGTGTAAAAAGCCATATTCATTGGTGAACAACTTGATAACAATTTTATCATATACCTATAAATGCTAAATGTTCTATGGTTTTCTGAAGGGTGTTAAAAGCCATATTCATTGGTGAACAACTTGATAACAATTTTATCATATACAGTGGTCCCTCATTTATCGCGGGAGTTACGTTCTAAAAATAACCCACAATAGGCGAAATCTGCAAAGTAGTCAGCGTTATTTTTTACAATTATTATAGATGTTTTAAGGCTGTAAAACCCCTCACTACACACATTATACACTTTTCTCAAACAGGCATTAACATTTTCTCACTTTTCTTTCCTGTGTAAACACTCAAAGTTCAAACCCTAGTAGAAAAAATAGAATGTTTTCCTATAAATAATTATGATGGCTTTTAGAACTAACGAATTTAATTTTAATGAACAACCTACGAGGTTGGACACGTAAGAAATTATTAATAGTGACTCACCAGTATTTCACAGTTTCTCTGACCACACCTCTTCGTCGTGGCGCCTCTCCACTGTCTGGATTGGCTAATTACTCGGGTGATATGAAAAATATTACCCATCCATGAAAAGGGTGTATTGCTATTTATTCTTTAGCGTTTCAACCAATCATATTGGCGTATCATTTATTGGTATATGATAATGTATTATCCCTCACCACTGGAAGTGTTCTCGCCAGCTTTAAATTTGCTGAGAAAAAAAAGTCTTCCTCAAAACCCTAATTTGGATGCAGATTTGATGGCAAGTTATAGACCAATTTGTAATTTAAAGTTTTTAATGAGCATCTGGGGAAAATTGTTTGTTAAGTAACTTCTTACTTATGTACTGACCACATCATTTCATGAACATCGCCCTCACAAAATTCGTGAGCGATTTCTTGTTGGCTGTGGATGCACATTCCACATCATTGTTGCTGTTACTGGCTCTGCGCGCAGTCTTTGATGGAGTTGATCCCTGTATTTTGTTTGAAAAACAATTTTTTTTCCTTCACGTTTCTAGTCTTTCATGAGTAACATCTTGTCATGATGATCACATTGTGCTTTTTACAACAACTATATGTGAATTTTCCACTGTAAAGTATGGACTACCTCAAGGTTCAGTTCGAGGCACAGTTTATTTGTACAACACAAAATCAGAGGTTACTTCAAAGCACTATACGTGAATATGACTTAGCTCTTACCCACCTCATGACCAGGCATATTGGTGATAATAGTAACCAAAAATATCCACTGTTTTTCTCTCTGTCTGTGGCACCTCTTGGTCGTATTATACGGCGCTATGAGAATGATTTTCATTGTTATGCTGATGACCTGCAGATGTACATGCCTGTTTATGTGGGTAATGTCTCTCATATCGCAAAACAGGAGGTTTTGTCTGGCTGCGGTGCAAAACTGGATGTCTTCTCATGTTTTTACTTTTGAACTCTGAGAAGGCTGAGATGATTGTTAGCGAGCCTGCCAGGCAAAGACATCTTTATGATCAGTTAACACATCATAGTGAAGGAGTTGGAAAAATCACAAGGCGATTTTTCATCCAACATTGTCTTTTAACCTGCATATTAGAGAGGTGGCTGAGACTGCCCATGTTCTTTTCTGAAACACTGCAATGATTCGACCGATCCTATCTGTGCCAGAATCTGAAAAACTGATTGATGCTTTTGTCTCCTCCACAATTGGCAACTCTAATGTTTTATTTTCTGGTTTACTACATACGGGATGTCTTCTGATGAGTTAGAATATGGCTGCTAGAATTATAGCTACAACGTGGAGATTGGAACGTATCATGTTTTAGCCTTTTGTTAATGACTGCCTGTGAATGTGAGAACTGTTCTGTGTTTATCTCTTATCTTATGAAATTTAATGAGTCTTACATACTACCCAGTCTCACTCCCAACTCGTCATCACATAGTTACACTTGGTCAGTGCTCCTTTGCATTTCTATGTGGTGAGTTAGGTAACCCCTTCACGTCATTTAGTGAGAAACGCCTTGCGCTAAAGTAGCGTAATTGCTCTCTGATAGCAGACAGACCTATCTGGTTGACTCTGCATCATCAGGGAACATTGCTCTATGTTTGAGTTATGGTTACCTCATGGTTTAGATTGGCATTAGTGTTTCCCCGTGCCTCATTTAGTGATGTCATGCCCCAGGCCCATTTTTGCAATGGCTCATTTAAGTCTATGGTCCAGTGTGTGACCTAAGTCAAACAAAACTGTAGCAGTTTAATGTACGTAGCTGCCTAGCTTGTTTAATACACTCTCTTTTCTTCAGAAATTCTGAATTATATTGTGTCGCGTGTCTACAGAAGAAGGGAACGGTTCACTAGTCCAAAGGTTGACTATTCCGAAGGTTGACTAGTCCAAACAGTGACTAGTCCAAGGGTTCACTAGTTCAAAGGTTGACTAGTCCGAAGGTTCACTAGTCCGAAGGTTCTGTAGTCTGTTTGTGTATTTACTCCAAATTAAGCCAAACATCACAAATCACACAGTCACCTGCGAAGGTTGGATAATTGCCATTTGAATTAAATGCCAAAGTCTTAATTGTGGAATATTGTGTATGACGTTTACATTGTATGGTGCATCTTTATAACCAGCTAAGTTAAAAACAAAGTGAGATTTTTTTTTAATTAAAGTAACATTCACTCTCGCATCACAGATGAAAGAAAAGTAATTTTAATTGAAACGAAAAACACGTAAGTATACAGCTAACAGTGCAGCCTAGTGAAACATGGCTTCAAAATATATTCATTTACAGACCTGAACTTTCAGACTAGTGAACCTTCGGACTAGTGCACCTTCAGACTAGTGGGATGTTCCTCATAAGGGTGCTAACATTAGCTTGTTTCTAAATGTGGCCTTTAAGTTACAATTTAATTAATAACTAGCTAGATAAAGCTATTTGCCTGACTTAACATTAGCTAACAAATATTAGGTAAGGACCTGGCAGTTGTCAGTCTATATATTATATTGGATACTTTGCATTCTGACTCCAGCTTTGTGGAACAATCTTGTTCAATCAAATTCTGCTGAAACTTTTACATTTAAACAAATAAATGTCTGTTTATTTGTAATTAGCACAGGTTTGAATTTATTTTATTTAAAAGTTTTAAGTCTGTGTATATTTGGTGGTGGGATGCCAGTCTGTTTATTATTATTATTATTATTATTATTATTATTATTATTATTATTATTATTAAATCCTGTTTTAATGTGATTTTGATGAAGTAAAGTACTTTGAAATGTATCAACCTGAGAGTGCTGTACAAATAAATAAATATACTATTATGATAAAAGAAGGATTTCTGTAGATTTATTGGCATCTATTACTTGAGTTTATTACATAAAATCTTTTGTGATGGCAACCTTGGTGGGCCTGTGAAATATGCACTGACTCTTCTCAAAAATCTGGTGCTAAATTGTACAAATGTTTTGCGAATCCTCCACTTCAGGCTGGAATTTTGTGGTACAGTCCTCCTGACTCTTCTCGTTTGATTTCAAAGTGTGTGTGTGTGTGTGTGTGTGTGTGTGTGTGTGTGTGTGTGTGTGTGTGTGTGTGTGTGTGTGTGTGTGTGTGTGTGTGTGTGTGTGTGTGTGTTATGAACAATATACAAAATGATGTCACGCGTCTGCATGATAAATGCCTCTGGAGGCCATTCAAAGGGCGGATCAAGCTGGCAGCCAATTAGGTCAAATAAGAACTTGTCATAACTCTGCAGGATGCATGCATTCGCCAGCTGTGGAGATTCCATGATGGAAGTTGTGTCTTCTGCAAGAATCGGTGTTGCTTTCTTGTCATATTTCCTGTGGTTTTCATCAGAAATCACAGAAGAATGGGTAACGGGAGGAGTTAACAAGAGTGATTGATGGTCTTGGCTTTTTACCCACTACTGTCTTCCCGCCCACCAATTTTCCTGGCCTGCCCTCACCGCACAGCTCAGCCTGCTTCCCCAGCAGCTCTCCTTAGTCCTCCTGGCTGCAGTGTCCTCTGAACAACTTCAATGCTTCAGCTGACAGGACCGGCATCTGGGCATGTGTCTCACAGCATTATGATGTCCTCACCATCGGAGTACAAAACAAAAAACAACAAAAATACAAGGTCAAGCATGGATAATTACCCTGCAGCCCTTCAATCACAAACTGAGCAACAACTATTCCACTTATCTCCCAACACTGCAGCATTTAATATGAAATTTTTTTCAACATGGATTCATAATCGACTGCTTTAATGATGCACAAAAATCTTCCACGCAATATTGTAGAAATTGGGGCAAAGTCTTCTGGCATTTCTGAGTTCTTACCAACCTTCTGGCAAATCCGGTGTGTGTGCAATTTTCAAAGAGACGAACAGTCCAACAAAGAGGAAATCGATTGCAGACATTGCCTCTGTGGTGTGAAACATAACATCCCGTATCTTCTCAAAGAGGTGATATTGGACCTGTTTCCTCTGTTTGATTTACCTTAATGGGCTCATGCAGATCATGAAAGAGGTTTTATTTTGGATCCAGGGCTAGTAAAAACACAGGAAAGGTTATGTTCTCTTCACTTAACGTCCTGATACCCTCATGAGAATACATCATTTCTATCATATTTTCAACCCAGTGGCAAAAATATCACCTGCAAAGCAGATTATGTTGAAAGTGAAGACGTGCACACTAAAAAGTATCCATTTCCTTGTGCTTTTTATGTGCTGTTGTGGCAAAGTATACATGAGCAAGACTAAATATCAAACCAGGCAACTCTGCAAGAAGGTGGTTGAAAAGCACAAGTCAGGAGAGAGATATAGTACAAGGGCATTTTCATGAGAACGGTTGCAAAACTGTCTTCTCCTGAAGAGTGACTATGGCAGCAAGTTAAGTATGGACCATATTATCAGAGTATCATTACAAACTATTAGAATGCTCATCACCCAGCAGACAGCACAGGACAAAAGACACATGTACCAATACTGGTACTATTATTTTCCATTAAAATCCATCCTGTCCTGAACAAGTCAACCCAGTCTCACAGCAGTTGGTGGTGGCATTACGAAAAGTACATTAATCTATGGGTTTGTAACGGAGGCATGAAAACGGGACACTTTTTGTGAAGGGGGCACGATTTAATTTCATAATGGGGGCACGAAATGTGGGGTGAGGGGGGTATGGGGGGTTATGGTTAGGTTTAGGATGGGGGACACACTTACGCTATGGTTATGGTTAGAGTTAAGACAAGGAGGATTATAAATAGAAAATTAAAAAAGAAGGTGTCACGAAAATGGGGCGCTTTCCCGATGGAGGCATGAACAAAAAAAAAAAAGTGAAACTGAGAGCCAAGAGACAGTAATCATGTTCATGAAGGTACTCTGCATTCACATGGAGGCTTGTTGGGACACACATTTATTTGTCTTCCACTTGTGATACTCAACCCAGTCACACAAGTTTTTTTGTGCTCCCATCATGAAATTAGTCAAATTTTTGTGACTTTTTTTAATCTTAGTATTACTATCCTCCCCCTAACCATAATCATAACCTAACCCTACCCCTCCCCCTAACCATATCCTAACCTTACCCCTTCCCCTAGCCATATCCTAACCTTACCCCTTCCCCTAGCCATATCCTAACCTTACCCCTTCCCCTAGCCATAACCTAACCCTACTCTTTCCCCTAACCTTAACCCGTTTATGCCCATATTTTTTGGAGAGTTGTAGAAAAAACTGCATTAGTACCTTTGAGATTAAAAAATGACAGTGATACACTTCAGCAACAATTGTTGTCAGTGGGGCAAAACGGGTTCACCATAACCCCCGACTCCCCGCATCACAATTTCATGCAGCCGTCACAGAATGTCTTAGAATAAATGTGTGTTCTCGTTATGAAAATTTTGTACTTTTGTTACTGTTAGATAATATCTGTGCAGATTCCTTATTCTATTATTTTATGTTGGTTATCAAGTACCTGCTCTGCTTAAATGGTTATGTTTTTGGTGAGTTTTGGTCATCTGCTTGAGTATGTATGTCAACTGGTCTGAACTGGTTTTATCTGATCAGAAACAAAGGAATTAGGTTCCACCATGTATCAAACAACTTGGTTGAAGACAAGGGGTGGAGCTTCCCCTCAGTCTGTGGGGAACCAGTAAGATTAAGATTGTGAGACTAAAACACACCCACTGCATCACCCACACTGTATTGTATAAAAGTGTTGTGTCCGCCATGTTCGACGTCTTCCACAAGATGGACCCCGTCTGTGGAGACCCAGGCCTGGTTTTCAATGTGACTTTCAATAAATTCAAACTGAGGAATATAATGATTTGGTTCTTAGTATATTACATAAAGAACAGAGAGAAATTATAGTGAGAATATCACAAATCAGTAGATTAATGTATATTTCATGATGCTGAATCACGACATGCCGTGAGATACGGTAGGTGATACTATAATGGTGCTCCAGATCATAGTTAATCTGTGATTAAAGCAACATCTTAAAAACATTGTTAATCCTGGAGTGGGGAAATTAAAGTCCAGATCTCAATCCGAGTGAAAATTATTGGCTTTACTTGAAACATTTTGCTCTTGACACAGGCAAATTGATGGAACATTTGTGGAAAACGTTTGGGGAATAATAGTATTTTGTTGCAAGAGGCGCACTAACCGACTCCATGTGCAATCCATTATTTGGAGTTTTATATATATTAAGTTTCGATTATGTTGTAGTGATTTGTTTTTCCTTTGAGATTAAATAGTATATTTTTATTTTATGAAGTTTTCTTTTTATTTGATATTATTAATCAACAAAAATAAAAACCCACGGGGGTGGGGGGGGGAGGGGATCTGTTTCATAGGAATTGCGAAATGTTGAAACATTCTCTTTGATATTATCTAACAGCATGAGAAATGATGCGCAAACCCAATTCTGACACCAACACATTTTCTTTCCAGCCTGCATGTGTAAGAATGTAGAATTTACCAAAGTGTCGTGTGTTGTCAGTAATCCAGATCTGTTTGTCTTTGCTGCTGGAAATGGATGAGGCATAAGCTGCACTCAGCGGTTGCCTCAATGGCGACGCATGCCTTCTAGACACTTTGATATGGTGCCGTGTTTAGCAAAACTAATTGGTGTAGTTGTGTTTTCGCTCGTGTTTGATAATTGCTCGTCCAGTTCAACGGCGCTCATGCTTGGTTAGCCGTGGGCAGAGAGTCATGTGCTTTCTTCGGCAACAGTTAGGTGAATGAAGAATCTTCTCTGCCACCCCAATTAACAGCAAAGGTTGACCGCCAGAAAGTTATGATGCGATTTAACCCCATTTTTCCCATACTCCATTTAGTCAGACCAAACCTTTGCCCTCCTGAAAACTAGAGGTGGGCAGATCGATCCTAATATCGATAATATTGATACCAATGCTGGTATTGATACTGAACGATCCTCGTGTAAAAAGATCAATACTCAAGGTTTTTTTTCTCCCGCACGCACTGACTGCTGCGCATGCAGATTCATCAAAGTCTACTCTCTGTCTGTAAGAGCAGCGCTGCGCTGTGTCACACAACACGGAGCAGCGCGCATCCCCCCCGGTCTTTTGTTGTTGTGCTGTCACGTGGCTCAGCGGCGCCAGCCAACAGCCATGCAGGCAGGATCAGCCTGACCCGCCCACTCAGTGCTCTCCTTGAGTCAGCCCGCTACCTCAGGAGATTTTAAGTTATGTTGAGTGATATTTTTTGTTAACAAAAATGTTGATTGTGATAATAAAGTATTTTGTTGTCATGTACAATGTTTGGCGAAATTCTATCCTAGGTCTTTTGGATCCTTTGGATCTATGAAGCTTAAATATGAAAAAGTATCAGTATCAATATCGGCGATACTGGGCCTGTATTTACTTGGTATTGGATCAATACCAAAATTCCCGGTATCGCCCACCTCTACTGCAAACTACGTCCTGTCCTGGTTGCTGTAAGCTAACTTCAAGAAGGTGGGGAAAAAAAGGAGATAACAATTATCCTCAATATGTTCAAAGTGTTTTGTGCCACAGGGCTTTTCTTATTAAGAGACACATTGTTGTGTGAGGAACCCTCCATCATGAGGGTCAGGAGCCGCGCACAGCAAAGATGAACAACCGACCATCAGTGAAACTTTGTTACAGCCATGTGATACGTGGGGCGGTGCAGTGTGGGAGGGTGAGGCTGAAGGAGGAAGGAGTGCTGGCTGTTTGTCTGTCTCAACGAGCCCTCCGGGCGCACAAACACCAAGGCCTTCGACAGATGTTCTGAAAAAGTGCCCCATTCATCACAACACTTTTGTGGAATTTCTTTGAACTGCCTTTAAACTGTGTCCGAACCGAAGCTCAGTCACGATCAGGATAGACACCCAAATCTAGATAGATAGCGAGACAGATATGCTTGGTTCAAATCCCCGTCAGAGTGGAAAATCATGACGGTCCCTTGGGGAAGGTCCTCAAGCCCCAATTTGCAGCTGGTGTGCAGTTGAGCGCCGTGCACACAGAGTCATCTTAATATCATAATTGTAACATATTTAGGTGGCAACACCCCCCCCCCACACACACACACACGCCCAGTAAGAAAGATTAAAGATGGCTTTAATGTGACGCAGTTGATGATTTTGTTTTAATATATTTTGTAAAGTGTCTGATAAGCACAATATGAATATATTATTATTGTTACTATTATTGTTATTATTATTGATTGCTTTAATCAAAGAATGTGGGTATGTATGTAACTGAGAGTCACAATGGCAACCCCAACCCCCAACACACACACACACACACACACACACACACTGCCCATAGGGCGGGTGTTGCATCAGATGGAAAAGTGCTATAGTTCATTTACTATTTATTGATGAAGTAAGTGCGTTGGCAAAATGTCCGCATGTAATTCCATAAAAATTATTCCCTATTTAACTTTAAAATTTCTGTCCTGACAGATGCATGGAGAAACCGAAGAACCTCCCATTTCGGGCCAGGTTGACATCTTGTAACATGAAAAGTAAAATAAAGACAGAGCTATCATGTGTCTTGTAAAGAAAGTGCTTTTGGAGGCCACTGCTGCTTGATTTGTTAATTTCTTTTTTTTTCTTTGTTTGTTGGAGCTGTAGACCTCAGGATATTGGGGAGTATCAATTTTTAGGTAGACATAGAGCCAGGAGAAGTTCTAAATATGCCCCGAGGACCATTGGTGCTGGTGCTTATCTCTGGACTGTAGTGTGAAGCAGATCAGAATCTACGACTTCCCCTGCATGGGACATCAGTTCGAGGTGGGTTATTTCCCCGATTAAGGCCACCCCACCCAACCATTTATAACTCAGACAATGCAAATGAAGTATTCTGTGCAAGGATGCAGACAGGTCGCGTGCTCAGGCATCAAACCCAGATCTACATATTGGTAGATCAACTCCTTTTATTTCTGTAGGATTTAGTGTCATCTATTGGCGGTTTTTCAGATAGCACTATGCTGTCGCAGGTCCCAGTTTTGCTTCCCTTGGCATTTTCACTTTTTTTGTTCACAGAGATTCGTGCCCTTGTCTTCTCTTGTGATAAGCAAAATGTACAAACCCCAGTTTCACAAAAATGTGGGTTCTCACACTTCTTAGCTTGCATTTGTGACTAGTAGACAGTATATAGGGGAGCAGCCACAGATTCATTTTTCATCAGTTTTCTGGCTGCACTGCAAAATGCAAAAGGCAGGGTCTGTATGTACCTTTTCGGCTGCTGTATCAACATGGCAGCACAACATGATTATGATATGAGATATGAAGGGGTAATTCTAAGCATATGAAAATACACTGGAAAAAAGAAAATAGTTGAACCAACTTAAAAAACATTACAATTGGTAAAACATGAATGAATTAAGTTGTTTGAACTTGAGTTTGTAAGTTAGAACTTACAAACCTAAGTTCAAACAACTTAATTCATTCATGTTTTACCAATTGTAACGGTTTTTTATGTTAGTTCTTTTTTTCAGTGTAGATTCGTTGTAGCAGGTTATTAAACACTAAAGAACAGATGGTTGTGAATGCTATATGCCATTAGTTCTAACAAACGCGCTTAAATCCTACACACTGTAGCTTTAAGGGTAGATAAACTGATGGTTGTTTAGTTTGGCAGAGGTCTATGCTCTCCAAACTGCCTCTATACTATATAAGGAGATAGTTAGCTTATACCTTCTCACTGTCTGGTCATTTCTACTCAATCCGTTCATCATTCATTGACTTCCTGCACTGGAGTCACTTCATTTATTTCATCGTAACCTTTCTCTCCAAATTTCATAAAGAGCCGCCACAGCTCTGTGCTGCTACAAATTCAGTTAATTAGAGTGAAATGGTTCGTGTCATTAGCACGCCATTCGGAAAAAAAACACGTGTGAATATACACAAAACCAGGCAAACAAATCTTTTACACCTAATACTCAGATCTAAAAGGTACAGTCATCTGTAAAATAAACAGAAGTAGTTCATTAATTTATTTGCATTGCTACTGGAGGCACATGTTGCTAGCATATGTGTAGCAGAATTAGCGAAACATGAATGTGTTTTGGTGCAGATGATACACTCGTGAGAGAGATCTGCAGTTAACAGATGTGAGTGGAATTATTGTTCCAGTGTTCCTTTTCTTGTTATTTTTTTCCTTTTACAAGATACTTGCTGGCTCAAATGATAAGATTCTTGTATTGCCACCACTGCAGCTCTGTATTGTTAGCTGGCAAAAATCACAAAATTTGCAAAACCTACATTTTCAAACTCCTTCAAGACCATGATCAGCACCACATTTTGCACATATACACTATTATTCATATAGCAAAAAGTTCTTTAAACGAGTTTAATATTCATAAAATTGCCTAAGGTATAAACAAAGAACTTCCTGCTACAAATGCTTAACACAGGAAGTGTTTGAATATGAATGTGAATATTAACCTCTTGAATGTGATGTTTTAAGCCCAGAAATGGAGACTGTTACATTTAGTACTGATTGGACACTGGGGGAACTACAAACCTTAAAATTTTATATCTCAAAATTAGACAAAGGGAAATGCACATATGTGTTATCCATAATCTTGGGACAATTAGAGTTCCATAAGGGTATCAGATTGAGAAAACGGAGTATGGCCTACTGGGCTTTTCAGTTATAAAAGTAGGTGTGACTCTAACAGTACAATTTATCAAACTGAAATATTGAGGGATGATACAGATCAGCTCATGAAGGGCATATCTCTGATCTGTAACCAACTTGGCAAAAGCAATCTATTTACCAGTAAGAGCGTAACTTATTAAACTGAGCTCAATAGGTCAAATGCTGCCAAAGTTACAAAGGAAAACCTACTTGAGGTATCAGTCATAACAGGAAGTCTTGTATATTGTCGCAACAGTAACTCGGATAAACAGAAAACTTGGTACAGTGATACAGAAGAATGAGAAAGAGGCTGTCTACCAAATTTGACACAAGTAGGTGACTAAGAAAGCATCTGGAAAGTATTTACAGCGCTTCACTTTTTCCACATTTTGTTATGTTAAAGTCTTATTCCAAAATGGAGTCAATTATTTTTTTCCCTCAGAATTCTACTCACAACACCCCATAATGACAACATGAAAAAGTTTTTTTTTATTTTGCAAATTTACTAAAAATAGTAGAAATCACATGTACATAAGCATTCACACCCTTTGCTCAGTACTCTGTTGGTGCACCTTTGGCAGAAATTATAGCCTCAGGTTGTTTTGATTATGATGCCATAAGCTTGGTGCACCTGTCTTTGGGCAGTTTTGCCCATTTGTCTTTGCAGAATCTCTCAAGCTCCATCACATTGGATGGGGAGCATCGGTGCACAGACATTTTCATATCTCTCCAAAGATGTTCAATCGGATTCAGGTCTGGGCTCTGGTTGGGCCACTCAAGGACATTCACAGAGTTGTCCTGAAGCCAATCCTTTGATATCTTACCTGTGTGCTTAGGGTCACTGTCTGCTGAAAGATGAACCATTTCCCCAGTCTTAGGTCAAGAGCGATCTTGGAGCAGGTTTTCATCCAGGATGTCTCTGTACATTGCTGCATTCAGTTTTCCTTCAATCCTGATTAGTCTCACAGTTCCTTTTGCTGAAAAACATGATGCTGCCACCAACATGCTTCACTGTAGGGATGGTGCGTGGTTTCCTCCAAATATGACGCCTGGCATTCACAACAAAAAGTTCAATCTTTGTCTCATCGGACGAGAGAATTTTGTTTCTCATGGTCTAAAGAGTCCTTCAGGTGCCTTTTGGCAAACTCCAGGTGGGCTGCCACCTGCCTTTTGCTAAGGAGTGACTTCCATCTGGCCACTCTACCATACAGTCCTGACTGGTGGGTTGCTGCAGAGATCATTGTCCTTCTGGAATGTCCTCCTCTTTCCATAGAGGAATCATGTCCAATCAACTGAATTTACCCGAAGTGGACTCCCATTAAGCTGTAGACACATTTCAACGAGGATCAGTGGAAACAGGATGCACCTGAGCTCAATTTTGAGCTTCATGGCAAAGGCTGTGAATACTTCTGTACATGCGAGTTCTTAGTTTTTTTTATTATTATTATTTTTAATAAATTTGTAAAAATCTCATAAAAACATTTTTCACATTGTCATTATGGGGTATTGTGTGTAGAATTTTGAGGCAAAAAATGATTTTCAACCATTTTGGATTAAGGTCGTAACATAAAAAAGTGGGAAAAGTGCAGCACTGTGAATACTTTCTGAGTGCACCATAAATGACACAGTCTAATAAAGACACACACACTCACACACACACACACACACACACGTGAATGCTCCATTTTACCTGGGAAAGTGGTTGACCTTTTGGAAGTGTTGAAGGCTGCGCATTAAATAAGGCTTAAGGTGAGATCCTGTCCACATGAGGTTAAAGGCATTACTATTTGGATGAACCTAAAATAAAAAAAATCTTTCTTTGAGAAAACAAATTTAAAAAATAAGTCACCACACATGGAATTTCACCTTTGCCATGGAATCATTTAAAATCCAAAACATTATGCAAGTTCAAAATCATGTTACACTGAATGAGCTCTGTATAGCTTCCAGTTACCAACAGTCGTATCACATTCTGATGTATATCACATATGGAAACTTAATTAGCTTGAATCTAAAAAGCAGATCTGACTCTGCCACTATCCAGGAGAAATACAGCTTGTCCTTTTGAAATTATTGAAAGAAAAACAAACCCTACTCATTGCAAAACTGCATTACCATCATATTATTTTATCTATTTTTTAAGTCCTACAGTTCATTCATGTCCTTTTTACATTACATTGTCATTATGAGGTGTTGTGTGTACACTTTTGAGGGGAAAAAAATTAATTTAATCCATTTTGGTAATAAAGCTCCCCATGTAATCTGATGGAGCTTGAGAGGTGCTGCAAAGAGGAATGGGCAAAATTGCCCTAAAATAGGTGCGCCAAGCTTGTGGCATCATATTCAAGAAGACTTGAGGCTGTAATTGCTGCCAAAAGTGCATCAACAAAATATTGAGCAAAGGTTGTGAACACGTATGTGCATGTGATTTCTTAGTTTTGCAAAAAAAACAAAAATTTGCAAAAATTAAAAAAAAAAAACTTTTTTCATTTTGTCATTATGGGGTGTTGTGAGTAGAATTTTGAGGGGAAAAACTAATTATTCCATTTTGGAATAAGGCTCTAACATAACAAAATGTGGAAGTGCTGTGAATACTTTCCGGATGCACAGCAAACATGGACTTATTATGACGTGACTGTGATTTATGCAGCCTGAATGATTGTGATGATTATTCATGGGGGTATTTTGGTTCCCGCTCCAACATTTGGTGCCCTGCCCACAGTGTGTGACGCGTGTGGTGGAATCAGCAGCTCCGATTCAGTGGATGTGCTGAAAATACAGCAGTCTTTGTTAAAAATGGCTCCACTTAACATCAAATTTGGTGCCACCTCACATACGGCTCTGTGGGTCTGGGTCATTTCCCTACAGTTGTGTTGTCCCGAGTTACATTGTCCCAACAAGGCAAAGCATTGACACATTTATGATGGAACATCAAGGCACAGCATCAGTTCCAGTTCTCAGTCAGCCACGTGAAACAGCCTTTTCCTCCCATGCCTCTGAGATGAGGATTAAATCACCCTGAGCCAAGATGACATCGACAAAACTATAAACAAAAACATTCCAAGTCAGAAAAACATCTCTCCCCCGTCAGCCTGCAAAATTATTTACACATAACACATCGAATAACAACCGCAAAATTTATTCGGAGGATTGTCTTTTGTTAACATTCCACTTGACTGTAATGTCAAAGTATTCATTTGACTCAGCGGCGGTTTTATACCGGAGCGCTCTGTGGGGAGCAGGAAGCAAGGCCCCGGGTGTCCAGAGCTGCTTCTCCTGAGCAGCGCTAAGCACTCAGCAGGTTTCAAGGGCCAACGTTCATTAGGGAGCCAAGTTTTAATAAGCCTGCAGACAGACATGCTGCTAAACAGCATCGAGTGCCAGAAGACATGAGTTTACTTATCACTCCACGTGGCATCGCGAGCCGTAAGCATCACCGCCTGCACAATCATTTACCACCAGGTCAGGGAATAATGTACCAAATGTAATTATTTAGAGAATGCACTGGAAACATCATTATCATGAGAACAGACGGACTGAATTTGTGCAGAATTTCCTTATTTCCATCATTTCACGCGCAGTATTTGATTATTTACACTGTGTTATTTATGTTAAACGTCCTTTTGATTTACATGTTTTTATTGCACAATGCAATAAATCAGAATAATAAATCACAGGACCCTCAGAGAGCACATACCTCTGCGAAGGCCTGACGTCTACATTTTTATCTCTGTCAAGTGAGTTCAGTTGTAGGTAGGAGCTCTGACGTGTTCCACAAAAGTATGAATAGTGCTAGTAGCTACTATCTCTGGAGTCTATGAAAAATGGCGAAGTTCCAACTTGCCAGGCAAAAGCTTAACCCTCTGGGGTCCAGTGTATAATTGGCCGTTGTTGACTACTTTTGGTTTCACATTCATAATTTACCTTAAAATACTGTTTACTAGCTCACCTGTGTGACTTTACAGCTTTTCTTTCATTCTGACATACTGTATTAACACAATACACATGAATTCATAGAAAAACATAAAATCCAAATAGAAAAAAGTTTGGGTTTTTGTATTTGTTTTACTGTGAAAACCAGAAACATGTTTAACAAACCATTTTTATAACTTAGAACCTAAATATAAATTGTAAATTTCCAAAACACATGTACAAATGTAGCAAACAACAAAGTTATATACAACTATTTACATTAAAATGCAGGAAATTCTTCAGGTGTTTTTTTTTTTTTTTTTTTTTTTTTTTTTTTTGCACAACTATTTACAAAACAATAAGATGCCACACAAATTATTTGTGCCACTCAAAAACAATATTTATGTTTTAACAGCGTCTACAGGAGGCCTTGCATTTGCATGTATGAGCATGGACATGAGCTTTTGACAAGAGCGGAAGTTGTGCAAATCAAGGAATATTTTTAGATCACCCTCTGTGCATTCGCTGGTAGTAATGAGACAAATTTAACTCCAAAAGAAGTTAGCTTGGAGTTAGCAGAAGTTAGTGTGCATGCTAATGCTGCAAAATGTCTTGTAAATCACTCCAGAGGTGTTATCAGGTTACAAAAACAGCTTTTTCAGTTTTAGAAGTGTTTATTTCTTGCTTTTATATAATACATGGCAAAGAGGTTATATTTACACACAAACGAAACAGAGATTCTCAGCTAGCTAAACCAGCCTGTGATGTCACCATGTTAACATCCCTGAAATGTCTTGTAAATAAGTTCAGAGGTGTTATTAGGTTTCAAAAATGGCATTTTCAGTTTTAGAAGTATTTATTTCTCACTAGCTTTTATATATGAGAAACATGTATATAAACACACAAAACAACGCAGTTTTGGAGACGCAAGGCATTGACATCACAGTGTAGTTCTGCTCTGATTGGCTGTCACGTCCGCCACTCAAAAACAAAACGGAACAGATTGAAACAGAATGTGACTTGTTAACCTCTTAAAATACCTCTAAAAATAGGTCAAGGTTAGCCATCTTTGAACTTGTCCAAGGTCTGTGTCCCAACAATGTTCCCTATGAATTTGAAGACTGCATGAATGGACAGATGGTCGGGTAAAAAAACAAAACTTAAAAGTCCTGGATCTTAGTCTTGAGCCAGGACACTCACAGGCCTAGACACTCCGACTCCTCACTCATACTCTTAAGAACTACTAATAAGACATCCACTGATTCTGTGAAAGGTCAAAGCACCATCTGCAAACTCAAGCCCAGGCAGCCTTTCCTTTAAATGCCTTGCCCAAGGGCACAGCAGAAAGCAAAACATCACCATTGCCTTGCTGTAAAACCTTTTCTTAGCATGTTCTGGGCTACAACCCAGCAGCCACCTGTAATCAGTGGCATCAGGACCTGATGTGATAACACATGTTCATACTTCTGCAAGTTTATCGCATCTGTCGTCGTCTTATTTATTTAAAAGAATTATCGCCTATAATCCAGAGATAAGAACAGGCTCTCGGTAAAAGGGGCTTTGGTTTGCTTCATAAGGAAAATGTGAGGATGTAGGGCACATGTATCATGAAACAAGCAAACACAAGAACATATCAAAGTTGTATTTTATCACTCTTTCATTATAGACTCAATAATCTCTCATTCCAGAAATGACTATGCAGTCTTCTTTCTTCTACGCGATCCTGGACAAAATCGAGGTGAGCATTTGAGAAAAGGTGAAATTACTTACATCAATAAATACAAGTCGATGGCTGAGTAGAAAAATACTTGATGACACAGTTATCAAGAGCTGCTAACAATGCGATAAAGTCAGAAAATTGTCCTTCAACTGTTACTACTTAACGGTGCCGGTTCCCCGATAAGATAACTCCGAGGGAAAAAATCAGGGTTTGTCCATGAAGACGTGCATGACAGACCTTAATGCCGTGCAAGTCCACACTGTGTGGGATGTTTAGATCCATTTCAGAGCCGAATTTGGCTTAAAATCTTCCTTTTTTTATGTTTGTAAACCGTCTAAAGCTGCATGGGATTTCATAATGGGCGTGCGGAGAAGGGAATGGGAGGATGAAACCGAAGTCGATATTCACAAACAATCTGGTCTCTGCTGACTTCTAGAATATTTCACGACTCCCTCTGAAAATAAACACATTCTGCAGAGTCCGAACTAGAAGAAGATAGATATTATCCACGACGGACTGATGATCAAGTCCAGTCTGGGGGGTGTGTGCATTGGCATGACAACCACACCACAGAACCGCCGTGGGATGGCAAGCACCCAGGCAGACAACAACTCCATCCCCGTCTTTCTAAAGTAGCCATCAGTCTGCTGCAGCCAGAAATAAAGCAATCTCCAGCCTTGATAAATGAAGGCAACATGGAAGTGTCAAATCTTGCAGTTTCTTGAATGGTTACTTGAGATTGGCTCTAATCCGGATCTCTCAAACTGATTCCAGAAAGGGCCGAGAGAGTGCAGGTTGTCTTTGCAACCACCCACTCTACCAGGTGATTTCACTGATTAACATCACTTTGAGCAGATGGAATCAGTTAATCAGTGAAACCACCTGGTGGAGCGGGTAGTTGCAAAGACAACCTGCACCCTCTCTGCCCTTTCTGGAATCAGTTTGAGACATCTGCTGTTATCCAATCACTCCTCACAGAAGCCCATGTTAAAATTTCCAACTTTACAGCACAAATAAAAAGGTTTTGGTCTCTGTTGCTAGTTTTTCCATTCATGACAACTGTATGGGGGCAGGGGACGGGTGCTCAACAATTCATATATAACCACTATTTTAAGCCATAAAGTTATGAACAATTGGGGACATGGTTTTTTTGAGTGACAGCTGTGTGGCAAAGTCAGTGCCCCGTTAGCAGAGGCCGCTAACTGCTGTGGACTCTACTCAGTATCATCTACTGTTTCTCCTTTCTGAGCATTTTATTACAAATATCTGAGACTATATGGCTTGCTCTGTGGGTAAATGTACTAACAGACTGCCAAAGAAGTTGATGCACCAGTATTTCCGCTGAGCAACATTTTTTAATATATGTTAGCACTGATAGCATAAACTAGTGGGTAGCTTGTTGACACGGGCCTACTGGCAATATGTCAGACTTATGTTGTAACACTCGCACACAACCATTGCACAATCCACAGAAATATGTAGTAAACAACAAAACCATTAGCCTGTTAACTAGATCTTTATTTGTTTTGGAATTGGGTAGCGCAGTCTCGTTTGAGGGCGGGCGCGAAAGGGGTAAAATATGACACATATGATGTCATTTCTCTACTTCCAAGGACTTAAACACAGCACTTTTTCTGAGTTTTTTGGGCAAATTACATGCAGACAAAGTTAAAATGCAAAGAAAAGTGACAATGCGGTGGAAAGTGGACATGTGTTGCAGTTTGTTTATGACCTGGAGCACAAATGTGTCAAGGTGGTTGTGCAGCCCAGAGAACGTAGCTACTCTGGTTAGCTGTGTAGGCTAACACTTACCGACATGACCTCTAGAGGTGGGCGGATTGATCCTAATATCGATAATATCGATATCAACGTGGCATTGATATTGAATGATCCTCGTGTAAAAAGATCGATACTCAAGCTTTTTTTCCCTCTCCCGCACACACTGACTGCTGCACACTCAAAGTCTACTCTCTGTCTGTAAGAGCAGCGCTGCGCTGTGTCACACAACACAGAGCAGCGTACCCTCCCCCCTCTGGTCTTTTGTTGTTATGCTGTCACGTGGCTCAGCGCCACCAGCCAATTTTGTTGTGGTGTGTTAATTTTGTGACATTGTGCTTTGTCAGCTCTCTACCTCAGAAGATTTTAAGTTGTGTTGAGTGATATTTTTTTAAACAAAAATGTTGATTGTGATAATAAAGTATTTTGTTGTCACGTACAATGTTTGGTGAAATTCTATCCTAGGTCTTTTGGATCCTTTGGATCTATGAAGCTTAAATATGAAAAAGTATTGGTATCAGTATCGATATCGGTGATACTGGGCCTGTATTTACTTGGTATCGGATGAATACCAAAATTCCACTTATCGCCCACCTCTAATGACCTCTCACATTTGCCTCATCTCCCCTTCTCCACTGGGAACTGAGAAACTGCACTTTTCATTACTGCTTCAGTGATTGCAGCCGAAAACACAACAGTACACCATTTTCCTCTGTGAATTTATGCTGTGTATATGTTGCGCAACGGGAGTGGCTGTCCCCAGAAGTGGTCAAATCCTGCGATATTACGCAGGGTCCAATTAGACTGCGCTGCCCTATTCGCCCTATTGAGATATCCCACAATCCTTTGCATGCCAGAGAGTCACTGCAGTCTAAACAACATAGAGAAACCACATGACGACAATTGCAAATGAACATTATACTACCAAAATGTCATTTTTTATGCTTTTCATCACATTATTAAGAGAGTGCATGCATGAGACCCTGAAAACTCCATCCATCCATCCATCCATCCATTTTCTTCCGCTTTATCCGGAGTCAGGTCGCGGGGGCAGCAGCTCAAGCAAAGCCGCCCAAACCTTCCGATCCACACGCACCTCCCCCAGCTCCTCCGGGGGAACCCCAAGGCGTTCCCAAGCCAGCCAAGAGACGTAGTCCCTCCAGCGTGTCCTGGGTCTTCCCCGGGGTCTCCTCCCAATGGGACATGCCCAGAACACCTCTTCAGTGAGGCGTCCAGGGGGCATCCGAAGAAGATGCCCAAGCCACCTTGACTGGCTCCTTTCGACGTGGAGGAGCAGCGGCTCGACTCCGAGCTCCTCTTGAGTGACCGAGCTCCTCACCCTATCTCTAAGGGAGCGCCCAGCCACCCTGTGGAGGAAACTCATCTCGGCCACTTGTACTCGCGATCTCGTTCTTTCGGTCATGAGCCAAATCTCATGACCATAGGTGAGGATCGGAACGTAGATCAATCGGTAAATCGAGAGCTTTGCCCCCCTACTCGGCTCTCTCTTCACCACAACGGTCTCCGATACAGCGACCGCATCACTGCAGATGCTGCACCGATCCGTCTGTTGATCTCACGCTCCATCCGTCCCTCACTCATGAACAAGACCCAGAGATACTTCAACTCCTCCACTTGAGGCAAGGACACTCCACATACCTGAAGAGGGAAAAGCACCTTTTTCCGGTCGAGAACCATGGCCTCGGATTTGGAGGTGCTGATTTCATCCCGGACGCTTCACACTCGGCTGCAAAACATCCCAGTGCACACTGAAGGTCCTGATTTGACGAAGCCAACAGAACCACATCGTCTACAAACAGCAGAGACGAGATTCTGTGGTTCCCAAACCAGACCCCCTCTAAACCCTGGCTGCGCCTAGAAATTCTGTCCATAAAGATAATGAACAGAACCCTGAAAACTTGCTACAAGAAATATTCCAAATAATCCGTGTCTGCTACATTCAGCCGGCGAGGAATTTAATAAACGCAAACCGAATTTCAGACATTTTATATATATATTACTCTGGAACAAAGAGGACAAACAGTGTTGTAAAGGACAATAAGCAGGACATTAAAGAGCAAACTTCACTTTCCCCCAGAACGACATGATCAGGAAGCGATCGTGGCTCCCAGTGATTCCCATTGAAAATAACGGAGGAACAACCTGAACTTCTTGCATGTTTACATAAAACAAACACAATAATGACATCTAAAAACCAAGATAATATATTCACAAGAGTTTTTGGCACAATATACAAAGAGTTTTATGTTGTGATATTAATGCTGTTGTCCACGTGCAGCGCTAAAAGTGCAGCTTTATCAGAGCGTATCAGTGCAGTTCTCAATGTTAATGGCATCTCGCAGCGCAGCGACCTCTCCGAAGTTTTGCAAGATTTGCGAGAATTGGAAAGCATAAGTACTGCCAAGATGGCAACATCCAGAACTGCCCCATTTGTGCTTCAAACACACACATATCGGTCTGTTGGTAAAACATCCCCTTGGTCTTCCCCGGCCGCAGTGGTCCTCAGTACAGCACTGAGGCACCTGCATGCTGGATCGTGCACAGAAAAACACTCCACATGACCAAAACGGCGTGTTGAGATGGGCTGATGATGGTCAAATTCATATTAGTCATATTTCCCACCACCTCATTGTTTTGGTCTCTCGACTGACAGTGTGTTACCAGACGTTTAGTAATCACTGGCTGCGATTTCCCGCAGAGAGCACGACCATCTGTCTGCCATTTAGCATAAAGAAAGACTCCGTGTTTGTAGCGAGAAGCCTGATGGACTTCTTAGATCGGCGTGTCACCAATTGTGGTGATGGATCGTGCTTATGAAGGCTCACTCTTTTATTGGTGAATTGATCAGAAATGTATCCAGTATGTAGGGTATGTTGGGCCAAACCACATCTGGATGCAACCTGTGGGCCGTTAATCATAAACCTAAACAGAAAATACCTCAATCTTCTTGTCGCAAGCACACAGGAACTCCTTTGGTTGCATAACAGCTTTGATGAAGTCACTTTCATAGTTAGCAAAAGACAACTGGGGGTTTATACATGTGATCTATAGTTACATACCTCACTGCTGGA
The DNA here is from genome assembly GCF_902500255.1 of Thalassophryne amazonica. Lineage (NCBI taxonomy): Eukaryota > Metazoa > Chordata > Actinopteri > Batrachoidiformes > Batrachoididae > Thalassophryne > Thalassophryne amazonica. The sequence goes on from NC_047121.1 coordinate 63,728,173, forward strand.
TGTTTAATTCTGTGCAAAAACTCCTGGGATGAGCAACCGAGAGCAAATTATTTGCTGATGTAATGTTTACTTTGCCACAAAACGCCTTACTGTTGCATTCTGTCATGGCTAGAGTGAGATTAAGTCAGCAGATGGAATATCTAAACCGCAGTTAGACAATGGTCCATTTCTGACTCAATTTGTACGCCCTTGTGGAACACTCGGCCTGTTCTGCAAAGTAAATGGAGAATATCCGCAGCTCAAGTGACCGAGGTGGCATCGCCTCCGTGAAATATGTATTAACAGCCATTCTCATTTATTTCTGATTACAGCGTGATGGCAGAATAAACAGGAGCGGCGAGCATCGGTGTGCGTGTCTGTTGGAAAGCAAGGGTCTGGACATTGTCACTGATGGGCCTTCTTCACTTCTTCACTCTTCTTTAGATTTATCCAATTCAAGCAAACAAATCAGGCTCGTGTCAGCAGGCATCTCCACTGTCAGCATGAAAATTTTGCATTCGGATCTCGACCTCAGAATGAGTTGCACTACTTTCTGTTCGCTGTACAACTTGGTATATTTATACGATGTATATTTGGAATTATTCAAAGCAACGTTACATTTATCCTCTTGTGAATGACTTCTTGAGCTGAGCACCACAGTGCGGGTTCCGTTCTGGCTGCAAAAGCTCCATGTGGTAGTCCTTGTGAAGCTTTGATTGGTCTAGCAACCTGGGGTTCTGGGGGATGTGGGTATAACACCCTGAATTAAGACTTTGACCCCCTCAAAACAGGTATAAACAATAGTTTTGGGTCTTGATGCATCGTGCACCCGCTCTGTGGAACGGTCTTCCTGTGACCGAGAGGCAGTCGGAGTCCGTGGACATTTTTAAGTCAAGAATTAAAACCCATTTTTATTCTCTTTCTTAGGTATAGTTGTTATTTTTTTCCTGTTTTATTCTTTTACTTCTGTTTTTAATTATGTATTTGAATTTTTTATTAATTTTTAATGATTTATTTAATTTTTATGTTGAATTGTTCTGTGTGAGGCGCCTTGAGATGGCTCTTGTTGTGATCTGGCACATTATAAGCTGATTAAATCAAAATTAAATTGAAAGCACTTTACAATTATGCCTCACACTCACACTGATGCCAGGGGGCTGCCATGAAAGGCGCTCACTACACACCAGGAGCACCTTTGGGATTAAGGAGGACCGTGCCCAACAGCCCTTACTGATTTTCCGGTCTGGCTGGGCTTAGTCTCAGCTCACCCACCAACCGCAGCAGCCCTGCACCTCTGTTGGGAACCCCGTTGTGTTACAAGGAAGCACTGCAAGGTGTCTTACCACTGAGCTACCCCACTACATATGTCATCTTCAGCAAATTGTGAAAGAAGGCATTTTAGTCCATGGGCCAAGCAGGTTTTCGGTACCACTTAAGGGGACAAAATGAAACTTAGAATCCAACCTCAGTGTATCATGGCCTACACAAAAATGTACAATAGCCATCCCAGGATGGTAGCTGTAGCCAGGTAGGGGTCAATGAAGAATTACACAGAGGTCAAACTTTAAAATTGCTCTAATCATGTTGAAAACTATATCACATTACTTGTCTGATCATAATTATTCCAAAAAGGTATAGTTTGGACTACCTATGACGGAATGTTCTGGAGTTATGGGGTCAAAACAGCAAAAATGGTGAGAAAGGTCAATTTCAGTTTGTACAAGGGTCAAAAGATAAAGTTGCTCCTATTTCACTGAAAAATTATGCAAATTATTGTTTGGGTTAATAGGGTTCTAAAAAGGAATAGTTTGCATCATCTTTCATGCTGCGTTATCATGTTACAGGCAAACATGGGGTCAAATACTTTGCATTGTATTTAAATACAAATACAAATACTTTAGATTTTCGCATTACACATACAAATACAAATACTTTAGATTTTCGCATTACACATACAAATACAAATACTTTGTACTTTTTCAAATACAAATCAAATACAAATACTTTCTATTTTGAGTATTTCAAATACAAATACAAATACTTTCTATGAACTATAAACAACAAATCAACACAAAAACTGATAAACCGGTGACAATTTATTGTGAAAATAGCATGACCAAATACTATTGATAAGTAAAGCATTGAATGTTTTATCACAAATTCACTATTATAATATCACAGGCAATAATCAAACTATCACAATCTATATTCAACACGGTGTCACAGAGATTCCCAAGTTTGAAAAGTATTTGAAAAAGTATTTGGAAAAGTATTTGGAAATACTTGGGATCGGCGATGTATTTGAAATACAAATACAAATACTTTGAATTCAAAATAAGAAAATACAAATACTCCAAAAAATGTATTTAAGTATTTTCAAATACAAATAATTTTGTATTTGGCCCCATGTCTGATTACAGGGTAACATATGTCACATGTCATAGAATTCAATGGCTGTTGACCTTGTTTGACCTTTACTTTGGAGACAAAGCATTCAACACAGTCAAAACTATTCCATTTATTGATCCTTTTATTTCAACCAATAATTTGCATCATTTTTTTGCTGAAATTGGAGTAACTTTAACTTTTGACCCCTGTACAAACTGAAATTGACCTTTGTCACCATTTTTTGCTGTTTTGACCCCATAACTCCAAAGCATTCCATCACATATAGTCCAAACTATACCTTTTTGGAATCGATATAATCAGAGAAATAATGTGATATAGTTTTCAACATGATTGGAGCATTTTTAAAGTTTGACCTCTGTGTAATTCTTCATTGACCCCTACCTGGCTACAGCTACCACCCTGGGATGGCTATCATACATTTTTGTGTAGGCCATGATACACTGAGGTTGGATTCTAAGTGCCGTTTTGTCCCCTTAAGTGGTACCGAATAGGTCAAAATTCATGACTGGCTCATGGGCTATTTCTGTCAAAGGTAAGTGTAGCGCTCAGATGTTTTAATATGACAAAGTTTTTTTTAGCTACCTATTTTTTTCTTCAGTGAACTTGCCTTTTAAAATGAGTAGTGAAAAATACAGATGTGCTGAAATGTTTCTCGCTGTTTTTCTTGGTGTTACAGGTTGGTGGCCTTTGATTAGGTCACTATAAAGGTAAAATACACAGGAAGATCCTCACGTAGCTCACATTCAGAGGCCACGTGCATGACCTCTCTCAAGTCCTTGTTTTTAATGTTGTCCCCAGAGCATCCTGGATGGTATCCTCATTATCCCATTGGGGGAGGTTGACACCCTGGAACAGGAAAGGACTTCTGCCGTGACCCACGACCAGGGTGTTGCCAAGGAAGCATTACATCATATCCTCTTCAAGCTGCCTTGCACCTGGACCCTGACAATAATTTTATGAGACAGAGGACCTGTACTATAAATCAACAGTAAAAGAGATTTGGTGGGGGAAAAAAATCACCACGCTGTGAGGATAATCTCATGTATCATGCATTCTACAAGACTGAAATCAGCTTTTACGTGTCAAAAGTAGTCATGAATCTGCTCTTCATGATAACATAGCTGAAATGAAATCAGGCCGAAAACGTGTCTCCTCTTTTAAACGAGGGCAGCTTGACATGACCCAAAGCTACAGCTGGGCAGGTTTAGAAGCATGAAGGATGAAGTCAATCTTTCTGTTAGCGCAGTCAGAGCCCCCCCCCCCCCATTCTCCACTCTCACCGGGGTGGTCCTTACCGTGCCAACCATCTCTTTTCAACATGAACTTGGCCAAGGGCGCTGTCGCATTTTCCAGCAGGTGGGTCAAACAACTCACTTCCGTCATTCCCATTCTCTATCTCACTGCTGAGTAAATCTAGCAGTAAGGTGGTGTAAGGTTTGAGGTTAAACCCGGACACGGTTACCTCTGAGCCAAAATGTGCATGAACAAAATTATTTAGTCGTCTCGCTTTTACATTCTGTCAAACTGCTCCGACTCTTTCCACAGCGGTGGAGGGGTTGTGTAGCTCTGAAGACGTTTTACAGTGTACTTGGCCAGTGGTAACCGGTGCACAAAAAGACATGGCACATGTGGCTCCCAGATGTGGGAACGATAGTCATGGTTGTACATTTGCGGTCAGTGATAAGCATTCACAACCTCGTTGTCTAATTGCAGAAATCAATTCCGCCCCAGGTGGACTTTATGGTGACTTTTTGCCCAAATGATGACTTATGTTTGGGCAACACCTGTACCGATGTAGTGGAGCCCAAACCACGTGGCAGCAGGATGGGTGTTTTTTTCCACAAATACAGAGGAGCCTTAGGTGCTGAAACATTCAAGATTAGAAAGCAAAAAGAAAGCCCATCTACTAGAACGCCAAAGAACAATTAAATGTGTCATTGATTAACTATTTAAGCCCCGTTGTTACTCTTAAAGATCCTGCAAGGTCAAGGTTTCAAACCTTGTCCATTCGGTACGTTAACGTTTCCCATAATCCTCTTGGCTGCTCCCATGCTTCCCAGAATGCACCGCAGTGCCAGCAGAGTTCCGGTGTCTCACACCGCATGTAAACAATCATTAACAAGGATGTTGATGGCGCTGATCCAGAGAGTTCACGGGTGACTATGATGATGACACGTTCTCCCAAGTTGAGCGTGTTATCTAAAGGAGGTATAGCACCTGTGATGCACTTCTGCCGTGCCCCCATGTTGTCTTGTTGTCCATACTTCACAAACCAGAACTCTGCTGAAACTAACCTCTCGTGTGACTCACGGACCACGAGATGGCGCGAGATTCACGACTCCAAAACACTGAATTCCTTGGAAAACGTTGGAAAATGAGCAGAAGTGCGCAACAGTGTGCTAAGAAAGGCCAAGACAATGCAGACTTTCTTAGTAACTGATCACTTCAGATGTTTGATTTACTGATGAGCTCCGCCTCTCAACTTTAAGCCTTGATCATCTGCTGAGGTGATCAGTAGCAAGGAAATCTTCACCCATGCCTTTGGCAGTCTGGGAAGGTATCCGTCATTGACTGGGATATTCGGTCATTGTTCTGTGGTCTTGTTTCAACTATGGGCAGATTTTCAAGATGTTTGAAAATTCCTTTGACACACTTTGATAATCCCTTGCGTTTTCTTGGAGCCTGTAACGTTGTCGTACATACTGTGACATCATTGGGAGGTTTTCCAAAAGAGGGAAGGTTGTGCTTGTGCTGAAGTTATACTAAGGTCATGCTACAGTTGTTTTGCACATTATATGGTACAAGTCCAGTACATTACATCATCAAACTGAGAGCTAGATCACATTCAGAGACAACCGTGTTCTGCACGTGCTCATCACATTTACAGACCATGACCTTTATGGTATGCAAACTTTTGGAATTGAACCTGGGACATATAACACGATATCAGGAATTCTTTTCTTGGTCATGAATTCCGAAATATGCAAAGTTGCAGTGTGGAAATGGAGGTATTGTTCAAATTTTCCAATTTCTTACACATTTCAGAAGATGTGTCTTTTGCCTAATGTTGCTGGACAAGCTGAGACATCAGGTTTATTTTAAAGTGTTGTTCTAAGGTAGGACCAGACAATGCCCTTCGGAAAGTGGTGATCAACATCAGTAGGCATAATATTCCAACTCCGTCCACTCCGTAAATGTTTCCCACCAACACACAAGCAATTGAACCCAATCAGTAACTTCTCACCAACATCTACTTTCACATAAACAGTAAGCAGGTGAGGCACCATCTTCATACATATAGTTTTTCTAATACCTCTTGCAAGTTTAAGATCCTGCTTAAGTATGAACCTGTCTGCGTGCATGGATTCTTATATCACTTTCAAATCAAGGCACGTTCTCAGTCCCGTTTCAAATATAAGTGAATTTTAATGAGGTTTTCCTGCACACTTTCTGTCAGCAAAGTCATGCAGCATCCCGGCACGCAAGAGTGAGGTCAATCAGAGAACTGATAGCAGCAGCAGAGAATCTGTGAAATATCAAGAGATGGGGGGAGGAAATCACTTTAATCAGTATGCTCATATCCATACATTCCGGATTTTCACTTAGTTGCCAGACCTCTGTCATTGCTATTTCCACAGCCGTTTGCCTCATAAACCTCAACAACATTGATTGTCACCAGTCACATGAGAAGCCAATTAAGACCCCGAAAAGGAAATAGAAGAAGGCAGTATGTTCAAGAAGAGGATTGTGCAGACTCACACAGGGGCCTGATGGTTGCCAGGACTTGGATTGCGACCCAAGCGTACGTGTAACATGAAATCAGAACACTAGACATGTTCGTTTTCTGGGGAGAGATGGCTCCTGGAACAAGCTCTCTTGTCCTTCAATAACCCTGATTGAGACTGGTCTCAACATCACGGATGATGAATACCTGCAGCCTTTCCAGTTGGCAGTTAATCCCTTGTGGCCAATCAGGCAATGAGGACCTGTATTTGAATTACTCAACCCCACGGCTGTTTAGGAAGGGTTCTGAAGATCTAAAGATACTGAAGGCTTGCCACATTGATGCTCGCTGCCAGTGTCTGCGGACAATTATCTTTGATCAGCAAAACAGCTAATCTAATAGACATTTCCTCAGAGCGAGGGCGCTTGATTCCAGACGAGAAACGAGGCAGTGAATTTTCAGTCATGGTTGAGATGAACCACCCATAAAACAAGTCCTTGAGCAACCTGGAAAGCCATAAACCAACATGTTTATGAGATAGTGCACAAGGAGGAGCGTGTTTTCCCAAAGGGATTAGGATGATCAGATGATTTTGCAACAAAAAAAAAGAGCACAGTATTGTCCTGGAGGTCCTCCGGGGAAGGACGACCATTCTGTCATGGTGCATTAGTCTTGGCGAGGGCCAGAAGATGACTTTCTGATTTGTGTGCTCTCCTCAATGAAGTATTCCTCAGGGAAATGCGAGCGAGGCCATTATGCAAATCCACAGGTGCATGCCAAGACCAAATAACTGGAGTCCAAGTGCTTCAAGATGCCGTTCCGTCTGATCCTATGCTCAGACTGCAGTGTGAGGAGAAAAGCGAGGAACACGTGGTCGTAGCGTAGAGGGCTGTGTGACTCAGGAAGTGTTCTGATCGCATCCCTGTGCTGATATATCACCATCTACACGTGATGAGACCAAAGGGAGCACTTGTTTCCATTTCATATCAGCAGTTTGGGTATTATCACATTCTGTGCAGACAGCTTTTAGCTGATGTGACATCAGCAGCTTTTCATAAACTTTGCTTGTTTTTATAGTTAGAAGATACGCACTGTAGGTTTGTTGGAAATGAAGATCATCTGTGGCGGAGGGGATTCGACTTTGGCCTTTGTGGAACATGTGTGTTATGGGTCAGCTGAACACAGGAAAGTCCCTCATCAGTTACTGCTGCTAAACTGTCTGCAGGGAGGACAAAATAAGAGCAAGTATCTCCTGAGATGGTTTCAGGTTCCATGAAGAGACACTGCCCCCCAGTGTCGAAAATATGAAATTTGTTTGCCATTTTAAAAAGATAGGAAAAACAATGTTGCATTTAATTTGACCTTTATTTTTCCAGGTTAGTCCCATTGAGATCAAGATGTCTTTTACCTGGGCGACCTGGACAGTTTTTAAAGTTTCCAATCGACCTAACCTGCATGTCTTTAGATGTAGCGGGAGCATCTGGAGGGAACCCATGCAAATACGAGGAGATCATGCAAACTGCACACAGAAAGGCCACAGGTGGGAATTGATCCCATGACCTTCTTGCTGTGAGGCAACAGTGCTAATCACTAAGCCAACGTGTTGCTCATTTCCCCATTATTTCATTTTTTTTTTACCGCAGTAGTGAAGGTCAGCATGAATGCCAAGTGGTCAGTGCACTTGCTTCCAAAACAGAAGGTAAGGTTCCCGGTTTCATTGCCACCTGTGCAAATTCTCCATGTAATGTGGATTTGCATCAGGAAGGGTATCTGGCATTTACTGTAGTGTGTGCCAAATCAACATGCAGATTTGTATTTGGTGACGCAAAGCAAAAATGTTAGAATCCAAAATTAGTTGGGTACTAAATCTCTTGAAGAGGAAAAAAAAAAACATATAAAAGGCACATTGGAGTAAAACTTGCGCATTTTTTGGTACTACTTCCTCTTTAATTTGGGATTTCTGTGGATTGTTGCATTGTGTGTTGACCATCGGGAAAAAGTGTTACTGAGTTCTACATAGTTAATTTTCATTATTGACAATTATTCTTAGTTTAATAGTATTATTAGTTTTAGTGTTTTGATTCTTGGTTAACCCCTGTATAGTTATAAATATGTTTAGTAACAAATGTGTGTTTTCAGTGTACAAGTCACAGCAGCTCCCATTTAAATAAATAACCTTATACTCAGGAAAATACAGTAGGGGGAAAAATACATTTGTATTATGACATAAATCTTTCTTTAGGCATCACCTCAGATCATCTCCCTCAATCTCACACCAACCACCTGCATGTCCTTCACCACATCCACATCCTTCAACCTGGAAGCTCCATCCTCAGCATCCTTTTGCCAATATACCCTGCATTCCTGCTCTGAAGATATTCGAACCTTCTCAATTGTTTTCCTCTCCCTTTGTGTCCATACTGCAGGTTATGTGTGCATGCTTCCAATATGTTCATTGCTAACCCCCCCCCCCCGCCTTTTTCTTTTGTCATCAGTGTCACTGACTCCAAGCCATATGAGATAAAGTGAGGGAGGGAACAGAGAGGGCTGAACTGTACCATCTTTTATTTCCATAAACAAAGGATTTGCAGTGCAGAGAACCTCAGACATTCATCATCAGAGGTGTGTCTTAAAAAAACAAAAACAAAATCAGCCCAGCTTTATGGGTTTGTATTTCACATTATCTACAGATTTTAAAATGTCCCTGTTGCACTCGGGCCATCTACTTGGGGAAACCATCCAAATATAAACAGTCAATGTTCGGAAAAAGTAAAAAAGTTACAAGACAAGCCACATTTCCTTAACATATCCATATCAAATGGCATTTAAACAAACATTCTGTCATTGGTATTGGAGTTCAAAACACCTGTCATGGAACATTTTTATTAAGCACTTGTATGTATATATATATATATATATATATATTTATTTATTTTTTTAACTCTACCAGGCCAACACTACAACCTAAACAGAATAATTCACCCTCTTCACTGCAGAAGGCTGTCTGACCGTTGCATCCTACTTAAGAACCCAAATCGTGACGTCTTGGCCGGTCAACAAGAATAAAAGTTCAATCTCTTAGCGGCCTAAACTTTTGCTGTCGTCTAAAACAGTCTGTATTCAGGTGGGTTTGTGGGAACTGAAGAAACGATTAGGTTTTCCTTTTAGTTCTGAGTTTAACAACTTACAGTTTCCTAAATGTGCTACTAGTACTCTAACAGCGCACAATGTTACAATGAGCTAACAAACATGTTAACGATGGAACAACAATGGAAACATTACAAGAAAAAAATGGCTACATCTACGCTAAGAGTAATAAAAATAAATATGTTAGAATAATACAAATTAGGCAAAAAAAAAAGGAAATACTTCACTCTGATGTCATGCTTTCATATACTGTGGATGTTGGACTATACGAGTATATGGCTACAGCAGGAAAGAGGCAACTGAGGACACGTGTCGGCGAACACGTATAAACACGCAAGTCAGAGGATGCATAGGTGTTGTGAAGAGTCTGAGGTAAACCCATCAAGGTTGAGAATGGAACCAAAAAAATAAGTATAAAGCAAATACAACAAAGCTGTGCTTTGCTCTACATTTCTAAGCTGCTTTTTTTGTTGTTATTTATGTACATCCAAATAAGTTAAAATACGCATTATTTGCTATTGTTGCGTCTCTAACCTACATACCTCTCTGCATACAATCGGAGGCAATGGGCATGAATAAGGCAGATTATAAATTTACAAATAAAATAAAAAAAGGTCAACACAAATTTCTTTCAAGACACAATAACTTAAAACCACAAATGTATAAACAATAGTAAATACTTGGCTTCTTTGAAAGAAAAAAAAAATATATGTGAAGTTTCCAGCCATCAGATTCACAACTCAGGAGCATTTTTCAGTTTATATGCCAAATGAAAAAGGTAACAAAAACAGGAAAATCTTGGTATGCACACATGTATGTACAAATAGTGAAATAAGAGTGACATCATATATTTACATACACATCAGTCCCTGATCGATTAAGGCCAAAGTGCTGTGGACACACACGTAGGCTGCTGTTGCACTTTTAGTGTTCCTCAGTTTGCAGAATGCAAAAACGCAGTTATTCAGTCATATATATATATATATATATATATATATATATATATATATATATATATATATATATATATAAATAATACTTCAGACTCTGGGGTTGTGTGCCCACTCCACAGAAAAAGCATTCAGCAATAAAATTATTCCAAAACTCGCCTGTTTGAGTGCTTCCTTTATAGAAAAGTATAATACTGTATATATATGTACATAAACACAGCAGCGATCACATCACAGGATCAGTTGCAGCCTTCCAGGACTTCCTGTGACGTCTTCACACCCAGACAGAGAATTAACACACAGTCCGAGTTCTCGGCCCTGAAGTGCGTTTTGGTGATTTTGATGGATGGTCCTGGAGTGCTGGGTTTCCCTTACAGAGACAGGACTGTAGTGCCGTGAGGGAGGGGTCAGAGCATGCCAAAGCCCTCGCTGCCTTCACTGATGGCCAGCTTCAGCATCTTGTGCAGCTCCTCGTAGGAGTCGTAGGTGGGGAGGCACAGCTGGTTAAAACTAAATACAGAAGATGACACAAAGTTAGTCAATATGCCTTAAAAACATTTTTTTCCTCCCCATCTAAATGTTGAAGAACAGGAAGAGGCATTTTTATTTTTATAATGCATGGGCTCCAACATTTTCCATCCCAATTCTGTGCCTGTCTGAGTTTGCTCCTCACCAGGTGTGTGCAGTGGGCAAAGTGCTGTGTGTAGGGGCAGCAATAATCTGGAAGGAGGGGCAAAGGGTGTTGAATCCTCCGGGAGGAAGCTGGGATGAACCAGTGGTGAACTGTAGCAGACGAGCCAACTCCTCCTGAGTGAAACTGGACACCACCGCCCAAAACCACTTCATCACCTGCCACCGTGTAACAGAAAGAAACTAAATCAGATGTAGTATTTAAGAAGACCCCAGGCTGTAAAGGAGCATCAACAAAGTATTGAGCAAAGAATGTGAATACTTATGTACATGTGACTTCATAGTTTGTAAAAATTTTAAATTAATAAATAAAATTCATATTGTCATTATGGGGTGTTGTGAGGGGAAAAAAAAGAATTTCCTCCATTTTGGAATAAGGCTGTAACATAACAAAATGTGGAAAAAGTGAAGCGCTGTGAATACTTTCTGGCTGCACTGTATCCACCAGAGCCCCACTGTCTGAGGGAGCTGAACATGCCCAAATTGTCCTACCTTCTCTCTGAAGTGCCACGATCCTCCGACAATCACAGCGTGGGCCTTGAAGTCCTGCACATTTATATCGCCCGTGCCACACATCAACAGCTAACGAGAATAAAAAAACATAGTCAGTGACCAGCGTTTACCAGCAACCAAGAGGACTCTTATTCACAGCTCATACCTCCAGCTCATTCTCATCAAATATGGCTAGAAGGTTTTCTGGAACAAGTTCATTCAAACCTGCAGTTAAACACAAAAGCATGTTCACATTCCCGGACATCTCAAATCAGAGCCGTGGTTCCAGAACCCGGCTGTTTTCCATTTCTCCTTGCTCTGTGCACACCTGTTCCAACTGGTGATTGGCTAACACCTGATGCAGTTAATCATACAGAGCAGGGAAAAATGAAGAAACATGCAGAGCAAAGGGTCACGAGGACTAATTTAGACTGATGAGTAACCCCCCAAAAAACAGAACCAACACCAACAAAAACCACACACACCTTTTAGGAAGTGTTCCACCTCATCTCTCACTTGGCTAGCCAACCTGTACTGGGCGAGCAGATTGAGATAATGCATCTTGTTCTCGTTTGTAACAGCAATCTGAGCTCCGCCAGATATCAACTCCACCACCTGCCAGTGAATTAAGACAAATTAATACATCAGAAGATAAATGAAGACATACAGATAAATAACTAAATAAAAATCTTGATTAAACAGTGGACATTCTACACTCAGTGGTGAATCATGCATTCTCTTACATCAACATAAGATAAAATCTGATGAAAAATGTTTTGTTAACCCTCTGGAGTCTGTGGACTCACTGGTGCATCCAGGTCTTTTTTACCAAACCTTCAGAAATTCTCCCTTTAAGGTATTTGTATATAAAATGCCCATGTGTTGCATATCAAAACGCTCAGAACAATCTCATTGCGTTCTGAATCTGAGAAATATATTTGTCTAGAACACCATCTATTATTTATTTATTTATTTATTTATATTTATATAGCGCCAAATCACAACAAACAGTTGCCCCAAGGCGCTTTATATTGTAAGGCAAGACCATACAATAATTACGTAAAAACCCCAACGGTCAAAAAGACCCCCTGTGAGCAAGCACTTGGCGACAGTGGGAAGGAAAAACTCCCTTTTAACAGGAAGAAACCTCCAGCAGAACCAGGCTCAGGGAGGGGCAGTCTTATGCTGGGACTGGTTGGGGCTGAGGGAGAGAATCAGGAAAAAGACATGCTGTGGAGGGGAGCAGAGATCAATCACTAATGATTAAATGCAGAGTGGTGCATACAGAGCAAAAAGAGAAAGAAACACTCAGTGCATCATGGGAACCCCCCAGCAGTCTAAGTCTATAGCAGCATAACTAAGGGATGGTTCAGGGTCATCTGATCCAGCCCTAACTATAAGCTTTAGCAAAAAGGAAAGTTTTAAGCCTAATCTTAAAAATAGAGAGGGTGTCTGTCTCCCTGATCCGAATTGGGAGCTGGTTCCACAGGAGAGGAGCCTGAAAGCTGAAGGCTCTGCTTCCCATTCTACTCTTACAAACTCTAGGAACTACAAGTAAGCCTGCAGTCTGAGAGCGAAGCGCTCTATTGGGGTGATATGGTACTATGAGGTCCCTAAGATAAGATGGGACCTGATTATTCAAAACCTTATAAGTAAGAAGAAGAATTTTAAATTCTATTCTAGAATTAACAGGAAGCCAATGAAGAGAGGCCAATATGGGTGAGATATGCTCTCTCCTTCTAGTCCCCGTTAGTACTCTAGCTGCAGCATTTTGAATTAACTGAAGGCTTTTCAGGGAACTTTTAGGACAACCTGATAATAATGAAATACAATAGTCCAGCCTAGAGGAAATAAATGCATGAATTAGTTTTTCAGCATCACTCTGAGACAAGACCTTTCTAATTTTAGAGATATTGCGTAAATGCAAAAAAGCAGTCCTACATATTTGTTTAATATGCGCTTTGAATGACATATCCTGATCAAAAATGACTCCAAGATTTCTCACAGTATTACTAGATGTCAGGGTAATGCCATCCAGAGTAAGGATCTGGTTAGACACCATGTTTCTAAGATTTGTGGGGCCAAGTACAATAACTTCAGTTTTATCTGAGTTTAAAAGCAGGAAATTAGAGGTCATCCATGTCTTTATGTCTGTAAGACAATCCTGCAGTTTAGCTAATTGGTGTGTGTCCTCTGGCTTCATGGATAGATAAAGCTGGGTATCATCTGCGTAACAATGAAAATTTAAGCAATGCCGTCTAATAATACTGCCTAAGGGAAGCATGAGAACACAGCACAGAACCTTGTGGAACTCCATAATTAACCTTAGTCTGTGAAGAAGATTCCGCATTTACATGAACAAATTGTAATCTATTAGATAAATATGATTCAAACCACCACAGCGCAGTGCCTTTAATACCTATGGCATGCTCTAATCTCTGTAATAAAATTTTATGGTCAACAGTATCAAAAGCAGCACTGAGGTCTAACAGAACAAGCACAGAGATGAGTCCACTGTCTGAGGCCATAAGAAGATAATTTGTAACCTTCACTAATGCTGTTTCTGTACTATGATGAATTCTAAAACCTGACTGAAACTCTTCAAATAGACCATTCCTCTGCAGATGATCAGTTAGCTGTTTTACAACTACCCTTTCAAGAATTTTTGAGAGAAAAGGAAGGTTGGAGATTGGCATATAATTAGCTAAGATAGCTGGGTCAAGTGATGGCTTTTTAAGTAATGGTTTAATTACTGCCACCTTAAAAGCCTGTGGTACATAGCCAACTAATAAAGATAGATTGATCATATTTAAGATCGAAGCATTAAATAATGGTAGGGCTTCCTTAAGCAGCCTGGTAGGAATGGGGTCTAATAGACATGTTGATGGTTTGGATGAAGTAACTAATGAAAATAACTCAGACAGAACAATCTGAGAGAAAGAGTCTAACCAAATACCGGCATCACTGAAAGCAGCCAAAGATAACGATACGTCTTTGGGATGGTTATGAGTAATTTTTTCTCTAATAGTTAAAATTTTATTAGCAAAGAAAGTCATGAAGTCATTACTAGTTAAAGTTAAAGGAATACTCGGCTCAATAGAGCTCTGACTCTTTGTCATGCTGGCTACAGTGCTGAAAAGAAACCTGGGGTTGTTCTTATTTTCTTCAATTAGTGATGAGTAGTAAGATGTCCTAGCTTTACAGAGGGCTTTTTTTTATAGAGCAACAGACTCTTTTTCCAGGCTAAGTGAAGATCTTCTAAATTAGTGAGACGCCATTTCCTCTCCAACTTACGGGTTATCTGCTTTAAGCTGCGAGTTTGTGAGTTATACCACGGAGTCAGGCACTTCTGATTTAAAGCTCTCTTTTTCAGAGGAGCTACAGCATCCAAAGTTGTCTTCAATGAGGATGTAAAACTATTGACGAGATACTCTATCTCACTTACAGAGTTTAGGTAGCTACTCTGCACTGTGTTGGTATATGGCATTAGAGAACATAAAGAAGGAATCATATCCTTAAACCTAGTTACAGCGCTTTCTGAAAGACTTCTAGTGTAATGAAACTTATTCCCCACTGCTGGGTAGTCCATCAGAGTAAATGTAAATGTTATTAAGAAATGATCAGACAGTAGGGAGTTTTCAGGGAATACTGTTAAGTCTTCAATTTCCATACCATAAGTCAGAACAAGATCTAAGATATGATTAAAGTGGTGGGTGGACTCATTTACATTTTGAGCAAAGCCAACTGAGTCTAATAGTAGATTAAATACAGTGTTGAGGCTGTCATTCTCAGCATCTGTGTGGATGTTAAAATTGCCCACTATAATTATCTTATCTGAGCTAAGCACTAAGTCAGACAAAAGGTCTGAAAATTCACAGAGAAACTCACAGTAACGACCAGGTGGACGATAGATAATAACAAATAAAACTGGTTTTTGGGACTTCCAATTTGGATGGACAAGACTAAGAGTCAAGCTTTCAAATGAATTAAAGCTCTAAAAGATATAATGTGGCTCTAAGGCTGAAAATATGAAATGTGTTTAGACCAGGGCTTTGAACCAGAATGTTTTCCCCAACTGGTTTGTTCTGAACAGAAAGGGTATTTTAACATTTCTAGTTTTG
Organism: Thalassophryne amazonica; assembly: GCF_902500255.1. Taxonomy (NCBI): domain Eukaryota; kingdom Metazoa; phylum Chordata; class Actinopteri; order Batrachoidiformes; family Batrachoididae; genus Thalassophryne; species Thalassophryne amazonica. The sequence continues at coordinate 63,743,685 of NC_047121.1, forward strand.
GGTTCCACCCCAAAATTGATGTTCCTGAACTGGTTAGAACAAAAAATATAATTCCCAAACCAGTTAATAATGTTCCATGTCAACTGTGGGACACTGATATCACTGTATATGCCAGACCTGTATGTGCCACTGTAACACTCCCACGAAAAATGGAGAAGACGACAATACAAGGTTCTGTAGCAAGCAGCAGAAGCGGGACACTGAGTAAAATAAAGCCTTTTAAGAAAAAGAGGGTTTGCGCTGATCATATGAAATAGACATACTGCAGATTTAAAGTGAAGCAGTGTGTTCGTGTATTTTTAAAAGACATGGCACTGTGTTGCTCTCAGCCTCACAGAAAAAATAATGGACCAAACACTAACCAGCAGTGTTTCTGTATAGGCTCTCAGTTGTCCAGGTGGTTTCCATAGTAGAGAAGCTTGAATCTTCGACTGGACTGGTTTGCTTGACGTGAGGACGTTTCGCTTCAAATCACAGAAGCTTCCTCAGCTAAAATTCTTGCTCTGGTAGTCTGACTTCTGTCTTGACTCTTGTAGAGAAGAATAAACCAGAAGCCAACAAAAGCTGGAGTTTTTAACCTAACCAGACCCCTCCTACCGAGAGGCCGACTGCTATAGGCTAGTGACTAAACAATAGCTCTAATTAGCACCTATTGTGCACTCTCCTAATGATGGGATGGAAGCCTCCCCTGATGGCTCCCTTGACGACTCTCCTGATGACGTGAATGACTCATTACCATGAACAAGACTGAAACTGCTTAGACCTGAGTACCCCATTGTAAACAGGGGACAAAGCGTGTCTGAGACCCGCCCCCCGGTTAAGGCTGGGTTTCAACTGTTTTACAAAGAATGCTTCCTTGACACCTCTCTCAAACCATTTCTTCTCTCTGGCTAAGATTTTAACTTCCTTGTCCTCAAACGTGTGGTTAGTGTCTTTCAGGTGGAGATGAACTGCAGACTGAGGTCCACTGGCGACCTCTCTGCAGTGCTGGTATAGCCTCTTGTTTAAAGGTTGCTTAGTCTCACCTATGTAGTGTTCATTACAGTTTTCCTGACATCTGATAGAATACACTACATTGCTCTGTTTGTAACTAGGGATCCTGTCCTTAGGGTGAACTAATTTCTGTCTCAAGGTGTTAACCGGTTTAAAGTAAACTGGGATTTTGTGCTGTCTGAAGATCCTCTGTAGTTTTTCCCCCCCTCAGCTGTGAGGCAGAGACTGCTGGAGGATGTGTCTCTACCTGAAAGGACCAAACTCACACCAGACCACATCTGCCAACTCTTGGAGAACTGTCTTAACACCACGTATTTCCTGTTTAGGGGGAATTACTACAGGCAGATCCATGGTTGTGCAATGGGGTCCCCAGTATCCCCCATTGTGGCCAATCTGTACATGGAGCGAGTTGAGAAGACAGCCTTGACGGGCCTCGTTCACGGGCATCTCTCCCAGTCACTGGTTCAGATATGTCGATGACACATGGGTTAAAATCAAGCAACAGGAGGTCGAGGACTTTACAGAACACATCAATTCGGTGGATTCCAATATCAAGTTCACAAGTGATGATGCCAGAAACAACCATTTAGCCTTCTTGGACTGTGATGTTACGACTGGAGAGAACAGGCAGCTCCAGACAGAGGTTTACAGAAAACCCACTCACTGACCAATATCTGCTCTTTGGCTCAAACCACCCCCTTGAACACAAGCTCGGGGTGATCAGGACTCTTCAACACAGAGCCCTACAGGTGCCCACAACTGCAGAGGGAAGGGCTAAAGAACAACAACTTGTACGGAAAGCCCTCACAGTATGTGGGTACCCACGATGGTCCCTGGACAAAGTGCAGAAGTCCCAGAAAACAAAGAGACCAGATAGACAGGAGACGGAGACAAGAAGAAGAGGAGTGTCTCTCCCTTATTTAGCAGGAGTAGGGGAAAAACTACAGAGGATCTTCAGACAGCACAAAATCCCAGTTTACTTTAAACCGGTTAACACCTTGAGACAGAAATTAGTTCACCCTAAGGACAGGATCCCTAGTTACAAACAGAGCAATGTAGTGTATTATATCAGATGTCAGGAAAACTGTAATGAACACTACATAGGTGAGACTAAGCAACCTTTAAACAAGAGGCTATACCAGCACCGCAGAGAGGTCGCCAGTGGACCTCAGTCTGCAGTTCATCTCCACCTGAAAGACACTAACCACACGTTTGAGGACAAGGAAGTTAAAATCTTAGCCAGAGAGAAGAAATGGTTTCAGAGAGGTGTCAAGGAAGCATTCTTTGTAAAACAGTTGAAACCCAGCCTTAACCGGGGGGCGGGTCTCAGACATGCTTTGTCCCCTGTTTACAATGGGGTACTCAGGTCTAAGCAGTTTCAGTCTTTTGTTCATGGTAATGAGTCATTCACGTCATCAGGAGAGTCGTCAAGGGAGCCATCAGGGGAGGCTTCCATCCCGTCATTAGGAGAATGCACAATAGGTGCTAATTAGAGCTATTGTTTAGTCACTAGCCTACAGCAGTCGGCCTCTCGGTAGGAGGGGTCTGGTTAGGTTTAAAACTCCAGCTTTTGTTGGCTTCTGGTTTATTCTTCTCTACAAGAGTCAAAACAGAAGTCAGACTACCAGAGCAAGAATTTTAGCTGAGGAAGCTTCTGTGATTTGAAGCGAAACGTCCTCACGTCAAGCAACGCAGTCCAGTCAAAGATTCAAGCTTCTCTACTAACCAGCAGTTAAAGCTACAGTCCTCATGCAACCATTCATACAATTTTGACTGTTTCAAATATTAAAACCATTCATTAACTCAATCACTCACTCATCTTCAACCGCTTACTCCAATTAAGAGTCATGGGGGAGGGGGCGTTCCAGCGGTTCAAAGCCTTGGTTTAGATATTCCTCAAATCTTAAGTGAAAACACACCTTCATCCATTTGGACAAATTGTTTTGGTGTTAGAGATGGGTTCACTCAAGTTGTTCGGACCCAAAAAACCAGTGCAAGATATGAAACCATTTTTAGATCAATAAATAATAAATTTGTAAACATGTTTCATGCAGTGCAGCAGGGCTACCTGCTGGGAGCTGCATGGAAGGGAGCCAGTACACTGCAAAATCACTTACCACTTACCAGTGCTGAATGTCTTAAGTCTTTATTGTGTTAATAAAACCTTTAGTGATTGAAACTCTTATATCTTTATCTTTAAACATCTTTAAAATGCTTCACTGAGAATCCCAGACTGACACACACTGCAGCCATTGAAAGCACAAAGAGGTAATGACGTCGCAGGGCCACGTGATCTTCTCCAGCTTCTGATTGACAAATTGTCTCAAAGATGGAAGTTGTAGCTAAAGAGTGATCAAAGGAAGTCTCTGTGACAATATGTCACTAATTTATTAATAGAAATAGAGCCTAAAGTTGATCTGGACTCACTGGTGCATGTGTGGATCCCAGAGGGTTAACCTCAAATGCACTACTGCAGTATAATTTTAATCGTTTTCTCCAGCAGTGTGAGACATCACCTCCCACTCCTTATCAAACACTCCCTTACTGAAGACCAGGCTGCAACGCCTGAAACATAATGACCGAGTTGTGTTACGCTGGGTACATTTTTTTGTTGCATCACTGCTCAAAATTTCCACATCTTGAATAAGTTTAGAAAATGGAAAAAATGAATATCAACTCATAATCGCAACCAAAACCTTTTTGTTTTTATATCTTCCTATCTTGAGTGATCCAGGTTAGTTGAGGCGTATTCAGAAAAGTGAAAAGCAGAAAAATGACTTTTTGTAACCTGACAGCAGTCATGTGACTCTTTTCAAATCGCTGATCAGGATTTAAAAGTCTGCGATGTCTTCCCCAGTCATAGAAGCTCCCATAAACAGGTGTTAATGACTCAATATTGCAGAGATTATATCAAAGTGACGGTCTACAGATGATTATTCTGTTTGCCTGCCACTCACATCATGTGAATAATCTTCTCTGGAGGGGCGAGGCAGCAACATCGTGAAAGACAAAATCGAGTACGCTTCTCTCATGCAGCCGGTGTGCAAAGCGTAATCTGTTAACATGCCACCGAAATGAATCAATACGCAGCACAGCCACTATGCATACACAACACATCTGGTGTGTTTCAGGCAGGAACTGTCAATATTTGCGACACCACAAACATTTTGGGTCACGGTGACTGAAAGACACTCCACATCACACCCACGTAAAAAAAAAATCCCTCCTATTTTCCGGCAGTGGTATATATTTTTTCCTATCTGCAGATTATCTTGAGTATAATGTCTGTAATTATTATTTTACTATTATTTTAATTGTAACATTTATCAGCTGTTGTATAAATCTTTAACGTTTTTTTTTGTAATAACTGATTAAACACCGGGTGCTACGTACACTGCCAGTTATTTTGTTGAATTTTATAAGTACAGGATTACCGCCGCCAAATTCCAGTCATCCACCTTTAAGTAAACGAACCACTCCCCCTCTTTAACAAGAAAAAGCCTGCCAAACAAGCAATATGGTTTCTTTTTGTGTGGTTTATTGCTCCTGTCGCCTATTAAATTACATCAGGGATAAAAGTCGAGCGTTTCCTCACCTTCTCCAGCTGTCCCGACTTGCTGTACTTCTCCTCGGCAAACACAAGGTCCATTTCACTTACGTCATTGTTTAGGATGAAGCAGACTTTAGTTTTGTAGAACTCCTGGTCATCTGTCTCAAAGTACTGCATGCAGAAAACAAAGGAAAGTGACATTTTTCAATAAACATAGCGTTCCATCTTTTCTGCGTGAGGATTACAAGAAGACAGACTCGGCTTTACTTTTAAACTTGGAAATTTTAGACAGCTGGACAAACGGCAACACACGTCGGCTAGTTCTCTAAATAAGCCACAAAAACAAATCCATTCTTGGCCTTGTGGAGAAGGTTAAAGTGATGATACAGACCAGCTGACAGCAGGAGGTAAACAATGAAATTAAAACTTTCCTACTTGATAAGAATAAGTATTTTTCATGGGAACGTGCTGCGTGCCGTACCTTGTAGTTCATCCGAAGGCCGATGATCTGGGCCAAGAAGGAACGTGTAAAGCGAGCCCGGACCAGCTGTTTGTAAGCCCCACCAAGAGCAGATTCATACAGACACTTCCCAACCACACGACCCGCAAACTCATACATCTTTAAACGCAGGTGTGGCGGCCTGTCGGGGTTTGGGTGCACCTGTAAACAGAGCGTTATTGTTGTTCTGGGTGTTTAATCCATCATATAGTGGGTGTTACAAAGGATAACTCACGAGGCCCTGGTTGTTGTCGCTGAAGCGGGTGAACAGCTGGTTGGAGGTGTCAAAGAGGGTTTTACAAACCAGTTCAAACCATTCCCTGCGAGGTCCTCCCCAGTCCAGAGCTACAAAACAAAGTAGGGGATCAAAAAAGCTACGGTTCAGATTAGATGCTGTTTTTACATCAGATGGGCTCATTTTCCAGATTGGGGGGGGGGTACTACTTTGCTCTTAATGAGCAATGAAAACAAGGAACTTTCACCTGTGGTCCTGACTGACACAAGTTGTCCAATGTTCTACATAATACTCTAAAATAAAATACTTAAATGTTATATTAAACTGCAATATGAACAGTATTAATGAATTAAAAATACCCTTTTTCAAAATCATGAAAAGTTAAAAAGCCTGTGTGTGTGTGTGAGAGAGAGAGAGATCAAATTTTTTGTCAGAATGATGAGGATGTGTACATTGTTTGGTGAGAGAGTAACAATAATAATTTTATTTATAACTGTTTTGGGATGAATAAATTCGCCTTACCCAGTGATTTGAATTAATTCAGATCAGTGGTCCTGCCAAGCAAATATGCAAAAGGTCAGGAATACTTGTCATTTCCCAGAGCTGCAGACTTTCCCCCAGCTAGGCTGTACACGCTGGCTCAAGACTGTACAGACGACAGACACTGGATCCTCAACACCTTTAATTTTAGAGAGATTCTTTCTGTGGTTGGAGTGCACCAAGCTGAGCCTGTAGTCTCTAGTGGAGCACGAGGCTGTAACATGCTGAATGAGAGTGCCGCTACAGTCTTTCAGTGAAGCTTTTTTGTTTTTTCAGGCTACATTTCTTCCAATGGCAGGGGTGGTGGCCAAGTGGTTAGTGTGCTTGATTTTAGTGCAGAAGGTATCCCGTTCAAACCTCTGTGACTGTGATTTTACTACAACTGCATTGAAATTAACACCATTATCACTTCAAAAACAAGACATGATACAAAAATCACACTTATGTAAACTTTGCAAATAATTCCGTTCTCATGCATGCTGAACCGTGGGGGGTAGACCCTATGGCTCACAGATCAACTAACATCATTTACACTCCTAAAGCAATGCCTCTAACTCAGTGATGCAGGGGGCTCTGCATTGCTATGGAGATGGACAAGCATAAATCAGGCTTAAGTCAGCATGTAATATAACCCAGATTTTACATTGAAATGAATGGGCCACTCTTGTTTGACAAGACAAGAAAGCTAACATTATGTTTTGAAAAATGTAAAAGGAGCTGCCTCAATCAAAACCTACAGTAGTGTTCAGAATAATAGTAGTGCTATGTGACTAAAAAGATTAATCCAGGTTTTGAGTATATTTCTTATTGTTACATGGGAAACAAGGTACCAGTAGATTCAGTAGATTCTCACAAATCCAACAAACCCAAGCATTCATGATATGCACACTCTTAAGGCTATGAAATTGGGCTATTAGCAGAAAAAAAGTAGAAAAGGGGGTGTTCACAATAATAGTAGTGTGGCATTCAGTCAGTGAGTTCATCAATTTTGTGGAACAAACAGGTGTGAATCAGGTGTCCCCTATTTAAGGATGAAGCCAGCACCTGTTGAACATGCTTTTCTCTTTGAAAGCCTGAGGAAAATGGGACGTTCAAGACATTGTTCAGATAGAAGAATAGAAGAATAACCAGAATGGTAAAGGCTCACCCACTGATCAGCTCCAGGATGATCAAAGACAGTCTGGAGTTACCTGTAAGTGCTGTGACAGTTAGAAGACGCCTGAGTGAAGCTAATTTATTTGCAAGAATCCCCCGCAAAGTCCCTCTGTTAAATAAAAGATGTGCAGAAGAGGTTACAATTTGCCAAAGAACACATCAACTGGCCTAAAGAGAAATGGAGGAATATTTTGTGGACTGATGAGAGTAAAACTGCTCTTTTTGGGTCCAAGGGCCGCAGACAGTTTGTGAGACGACCCCCAAACTCTGAATTCAAGCCACAGTTCACAGTGAAGACAGCGAAGCATGGTGGTGCAAGCATCATGATATGGGCATGTTCCTCCTACTATGGTGTTGGGCTTATATATTGCATACCAGGTATCATGGATCAGTTTGGATATGTCAAAATACTTGAAGAGGTCATGTTGCCTTATGTTGAAGAGGACATGCCCTTGAAATGGGTGTTTCAACAAGACAGTGACCCCAAGCACACTATTAAACCTGCAAAATCTTGGTTCCAAACCAACAAAATTAATGCCTCGCAGATGTGAAGAAATCATGAAAAACTGTGGTTATACAACTAAATACTAGTTTAGTGATTCACAGGATTGCTAAAAAAGCAGTTTGAACATAATAGTTCTGAGTTTGTAGCGTCAACAGCAGATGCTACTATTACTGTGAACACCCCCTTTTCTACTTTTTTTACTAATAGCCCAATTTCATAGCCTTAAGAGTGTGCATATCATGAATGCTTGGTCTTGTTGGATTTGTGAGAATCTACTGAATCTACTGGTACCTTGTTTCCCATGTAACAATAAGAAATATACTCAAAACCTGAATTAATCTTTTTAGTCACGTAGCACTACTATTATTCTGAACACTACTGTACGAGGTCTATCAGAAAAGTATCCTAGCTTTTTATTTTTTTTAAAAACTGTATGGATTAGAATGACGTGAGATTACACCAATCATGCTTGAACCCTCGTGCGCATGCGTGAGTTTTTTCACGCGTGTCGGTGACGTCATTTCCCTGTGGGCAGGCCTTGAGTGAGATGTGGTCCCGCCCTCTCGGCTGAATTCCTTTGTTTCACACGCTGCTCGAGACGGCGCGCGTTGCTTTATCAAAATTTTTTCTGGACCTGTGAGGAATATCCGAGTGGACACTATTCGAGAAATTAAGCTGGTTTTCGGTGAAAAGTTTAACGGCTGATGAGAGATTATGGGGTGTTTCTGTCGCTGTAAGGACTTCCCACGGAGTGGGACGTCGCGCAGCGCTTCCAGGCGCCGTCGTCGGCCTGTTTCGACCTGAAGACATCCTAATTTAAGGCTTAATTCACCCAGGACGTCGTGAGAGAACAGAGAAGATTCAGAAGAGGCCGGCATGAGGACTTTATGCGGACATTCCACTGTTTAAGGACATTTTGTAATGAAAGACGTGCGCGCAAATTCGCAGAGTTGTTTCCGTGACGACTGCGAATCTGTGTGCGCCGCGACAGGAAAAACACCTCCGTGTTGAAAACCATTTGTAAAATTCAGGCAGCTTTTGATGTCTTTCAACAAGTGAGTAACTGAGAAATTGTTTAACAGCTTGGGCATGTTCCAACTTGCCCGTTAAGGTTTCCAACAGAGGTGTTTTTCCTGTCGCGACCCCCCGCGGTCGGGTCCGGCCCGACATGCGACTCTGCCCGCACGTTCTTTCATTACAAAATGTCCGTTAACAATGGAATGTCCAAATAAACTCCTCATGCCGACTTCTTCTGAAAGTTCTCTGTTCTCTGACGACTTACTGGGTCAACAGAGCCTGAAATGTGGAAATTTTCAACTTGAAACGGCGAGACGCTGCCGCCTCGAAGCGCAGTTCGCCGTCAGGCACCGTGGGCTGTCCTTACGGCGACACTACCAGACCAAAATCTCTCATCAGCCGTTAAAATTTTTATCGAAAACCAGCTGAATTTATTGAATGGTGTCCATTCAGTTGTGCCTTACAGTTTTGAAAAAATTTTGATCAAACAAAGCAGCAGTCTCTGAGCCATTCCTAAACAATGAAAAATCGATGAGAGGGTGGGCGACTCCTCACTCAAAGACTGCCCACAGGCGAATGACGTAACCGACAGGCGTGAAAAAACTCTTGCATGCCCACGAGGGTTCAAGCATGTCTGATGTAATCACACGTGATTCAAATCCATATAGTTTTTGAAAAAAATAATAAGGTCGGATACTTTTCTAATAGACCTCGTATTTAGAAGCGGCAGACGGGACTACTGAAGAAATACTCGGCTGCATTTTGCATTTTATTATATGACAATAAAGAAGCAGAGAAATAAAGCATTTCTAAACAAGAAATAATGTTTCCTGTTTCTGTCCTTATCACATTTGAAGGCAGACGTCCAGAAAATGTACTAAGAGATACATGTTTGACAGTGTAAATGCAGTTTCATGGTCACAGGTGTGTGTGTGCGTGTGTGTTTAGTCACTCAGATTTTCTGACGTACCTTCCTCATCCTGAAACACCACCTCAAAGTTCTTACTCCAGTCTGACACTGAGAAGTTCCTTGTCGCCTTTAAGGACTGTGTCACATAAAACAACAACAGACAGCGTATCATTACCCACATGATGACAACAATTTTTAATGCGTATGGAAAATGATTCAGCACAGAGAACTCACTGAATCTAGAACAGAGTGTCGGGCAATTTTTAGGCAGGTCTTGGTGCGAGGTTTCTTGGAGTGGATGTGCCTGAGTTCACGCTGAAAGAAGTTCACCTTGTCTTGGAACGTTTCAGAACCACCTACGAACAACAACACAAGATTACATTGACAGGATCTTAAAAAACTAAAAACAGAACAAAAGTCATGCCTTCTGAGTGAAGTTCAAAGCCAACGTGACAACAAACCGATGTTTTTGTGTAGAAAGCGAATGAAAGTGGCAGCCATGATGTTCCTGTCTTTGCAGCTTAGCTCCACAGGAGGCTGGATCCCATCATCCACCACTAGAGTTAGGTGCTTGTGAACAGGGTCAGGACCATGATAGGTAAACTGACAAGAGGGCAGAGAGTTAGGCTGAGCTGATCAAATCTCATAACAACTACAGCACAGATTTTTCATTTTTCTGACACACATCAATTCTGCTTACCTTCGTTCCTGGGCACACGCGAAAGGTGTAAAGGCGCCACGGAATAATTTTCAGGTAGAATTCCTTCACAGACAGTTGCTGTTACATACACATGCACACACACACACAAAAATGTAAAAGTTGACTTTACATTGTTAAATTAACATGATGAACACTATTTTCCCAATTCCTAGAACTTTTCTTGTACCTTTGGCGATATGTAGCAGTAGACCTTTTTAGGTTTCTTGACCTTCTCAGGTTGTCCCTCCACAGGAGAGTCGTGCTCATCCTCTTCCTCTCCCATAGAGGGCCGTCTCTGAGGAGCCAGCAAAGAGGAGGCTGGCAGCTGCCACGACAAGCTGCTGTAGTTCCCGCTGCTGTACAGGTAAGCTTCAAAATAAATGCTGATGCCCGGAGTGGACACATTCTTCTCCACACAGGCCTTCTCATTCTCTGAAAGCCAAAGGAATGCAAACTATCAGCTAAATACATTTCGTTAACATTAATTAAAACATTGAAAGGTGTGTTGTAATTCTGGGCTTGATGACTTAATTTTAGGAACATTCTCTGCCCAATCGAGGCATTTTTTTTGATTGATCAGTGTAAGATAATTTATACACGAGTCATCAAATCATTGCGCGTTCCATCTTGCGTTGTTTTATATGTACAGCATCAGCGGCGCAGCACAGAACCGCATTGCACATTTACACTCTCTTTCATTTTATATATGCAAAAAGAGGAGGATGCTGAGGAAGCTGCTCAGCATCCTGGACAACACCTCCCACCCCCTGAATGCCACACTGACGTCCTGTCAGAGCACCTTCAGCCATAGACTGAGGCCACCGAGGTGCACCACAGAACGCCACAGGAGGTCTGTCCTACCTGTGGCAATCAGACTGTATAATTCCTCCCCCTTCTGCATGATGACTACATAACAAACAGAACTATTCAGAGTTATTCAGAGTAAATTTGTTGTACTTATTGTGGAAAAAAATGTTCACCGTTTATGGTTTCTGTACTCTGGCAAAATAATTTCCTTCGGGATAAATAAAGTTGATCTTATTCACACAAATCATCAAAAATGTCAATCTCCCTGTGTTTCACAGTAGTGTAGATGGAACACAGATACACTGTGATCCGACAGTGCTGCCACGGTGCAATTTTTAAAGCATATTTTCACTTTCCTTAGGTTCAAATACACACACATCTGTTTCTGATGGCTGACCCATATGACATACTCTCCATGCTGTTCAATCAGGTAGTGCATGCCACACAGATTTTCTCATTGTCATGTCTGTTTTCCTTCTGTTCACAAAGACTGTACAAGCACAAGCAAAGGGGTCAGCAGTCCCCCCCCCCCCCCAAGTTCCACCTTTGAGAAACTTTAAAACATTTTTACATAATAATAGATAATGAATGTTTTACTAAAATGATTTTCAATCAATACTACTCTTGAGTGTTCTATTTTTACTAGTATAATGCTGTACTACGTGGAATTGATGAGCCATATATTTAAAAAAAAAATCTGTTTACTTATTTATCTAACCCTAAATCAATAAATGAAGCATTAAGGAGCAGCTTGGACTGAAAGTGTCTTTATTCCTTAATGCATGGTGGAGCTGTTAAATGGTCAAGCATAGTGGAGCTGTTAAATGGTCAAGCCTATACATGGGATTGATTTGAATGTGCTTTCAAAGTGTTCTGTGCAAATGCAATATATAGGAAAATACAAGTATCACACAGACAATCTGTATTGGCAGATACTCAAGTTCAAATGACTCAGATCAGGATTGGGGCAAAAATAAATAAATGCCCTGAATGGGATACTGATTTACTTTCCTATGCTGTGGATGTTTCCAGTTCAGCTAATGACAAACACATTTACTACAGCCTTGCAAAAAAATCAATAGGCCTGTAACTCATTACTGTGTGCCCGCCTCAATGAAGCAAATGCTTTGTCACGCATGACCCATGGGTAAGTGGTCAGAACAAAAACCAGCAGACTGATAGTCATTCACAACACAGCTTCCCATCACTAATACCATCACAACTGCTCTCTTTATCAGTATCAAAACATGTAAAAATACCACCACTACTCTGTGATTAGCAGCAAAACTTCACAAGTTTTGAGCAGAACTAGTTTAATCAAGGATATCAGTTCTTACTAAAAAAAAAAAAAAAAAAAAAAAAAAAAATTTTTGGCTCCAAATGGGAATCAACTTTTGACATTGTGGTTATTTTTGGGTGGAATACTCTGAAGGACTCAAAATCATCAACATATTTTGTGTTTAACGTTCACCTTTTTTCCAGTGGTTTAACATCAAGCCACCTCCAAACTAGAGAGTGTTCAGAGAGAACACACCTCCACAAACACTTTACACATATCTCTGTAACTATTAGAGATAACTTTAAGCAGGATTACGCAAAATCTCTAACACTGCCAGACAGGGCATTTTTAAACATTTTCTCATAACATCTGTGTATTATCTTTTAAGAAATTCAAAAAATTGTTGAAGGGGAAAAAAATCCTTGATCTTCCCTCCTAATTGGATCTGATCCCAAAGCTAATGGTTTATTCCTTGGCCTATATCCCACCCTCAGTTTCAACAAAATCTGTTCAGTAGTTTTTTGCAGAATCCTGCTAACAGACAAATAGCCCTGAAAACTTTACCTCCTAGTCGGAGGCAACTATTGCAAACGTGCATGAAAAGACTGCTCACCACTGAGAACAATAATGTCAAATTCCCCGTTGCTGAGCGGCTGGTCTTTGTAGGAAATGCGGGCCCGGAAACAGCCAGTTTTCTTCAGGGTCAGTCTCAGCAGAACCTGACACTGCTGCTTGTTAAGTGAAACTGACTTACTGTAATAATCCTCTGAGCTCTCGTCATCCACCGTACCCAGCTGTAAGTAGAAATCCAAAAGTCAATTTTTTTTACAAGAAACTGTCCTGCTAAATATAAAAATGCAATGACAAACAGAAAGGTGAAGAGGAATGCATGCTTCAGCTTACTCATCGTCATAAAACAAATCTTCTAATCACAGAATTTTACATAGGAAAATGGTTCTTATTCCCGTACAGAATGCACATGGACAGTGTAGTTGGCCTCATCTGTGAGAGATGTGGAGTTACTGGTGGGGTTGCCATACTCATCCCTGGGCTCGATCTGCAATGTGTGCCGCTGTCCGTTTGTTAGCACCAGGGTTGAGAAATGGTAGGCTATCTTGGTTTTGGATGGAACTACTGTACCTGAAATGGACAAAGAAACATAAAAATACTCAATCAGGCTGGGAAAGGCTCATGTTCTGACAGCATGAAGATGATGAAATGAGTTTTATACAAACCAAAGTAAAACAAACAAACAAAATCAGGTAAGATAGCTTTTAATTTGAATAAAACTTTAATTAGATTGACAATGACAGAGCAGAACTACACATCTAGGCTACTAACAAATCACATGACATTTGAGTAGATTTGAGTATGAAATAACCAACCTAAAAATACTTTTTACGAGGTCTGTTAGAAAAGTATCCAACCTTATTATTTTTCAAAAACCACATGATTTGAATCACATGTGATTACCATCAGACATGCTTGAACCCTCGTGGGCATGCAAGAGTGTTTTCACGCCTGTCGGTTACGTCATTCGCCTCTGGCCATCTTTGAGTGAGGATGTCGCCCACCCTCTCGTCGATTTTTTCATTGTTAGGAATGGCTCGAGACTGCTGCTTTGTTTGATCAAAATTTTCAAAACTGTAAGGCACAACTGAGTGGACACCATTCGATAAATTCAGCTGGTTTTCGGTAAAAATTTTAACGGCTGATGAGAGATTCTGGTCTGGTAGTGTCGCTTTAAGGACGGCCCACGGCAATCTGCGCTTCGAGGCGGCAGCGTCTCGCCATTTCAAGTTGAAAACTTCCACATTTCAGGCTCTGTTGACCCAGTAAGTCGTCAGAGAACAGAGAACTTTCAGAAGAAGTCGGCATGAGGAGTTTATTCGGACATTCCATTGTTAGCGGACATTTTGTAATGAAAGAAAGTGCGGGCAGAGTCGCATGTCGGGCCGGACCCGACCGCGGGGGGGTCGCGACAGGAAAAACACCTCTGTTGGAAACCTTAACGGGCAAGTTGGAACATGCCCAAGCTGTTAAACAATTTCTCAGTTACTCACTTGTTGAAGCCATCAAAAGCCGCCTGAATTTTACAAATGGTTTTCAACACGGAGGTGTTTTCCTGTCGTTGCGCACACAGATTCGCAGTCGTCACGGAAACGACTCGGCGAATTTGCGTGCACGTCTTTCATTACAAATGTCCTTAAAACAGTGGAATGTCTGCATAAAGTCCTCATGCCGGTCTCTTCTGAATCTTCTATGTTCTCTCACGACGTCCTGGGTGAATTAAGCCTTAAATTAGGATGTTTTCAGATTGAAACAGGCCGACGACGGCGCCTGGAAGCGCTGCGCGACGTCCTGCTCCGTGGGAAGTCCTTACAGCGACAGAAACACCCCATAATCTCTCATCAGCCGTTAAACCTTTCACCGAAAACCAGCTAAATTTCTCGAATAGTGCCCACTCGGATATTCCTCACAGGTCCAGAAAAAATTTTGATAAAGCAACGCGCGCCGTCTCGAGCAGCGTGTGAAACAAAGGAATTCAGCCGAGAGGGGCTGAACCACATCTCACTCAAGGCCTGCCCACAGGGAAATGACGTCACCGACACGCGTGAAAAAACTCACGCATGCGCACGAGGGTTCAAGCATGATTGGTGTAATCGCACGTCATTCAAATCCATATAGTTAAAAAAAAAATAAAAGTGTCGGTTTCTTATCTAATAGACCTCGTACATCATTCAACAGAAACTGCAAAAACACTAGTTAAGACCTACCTGGCTGGAATATTTTGTAATAAGGGCTGTAGGCCACATTGAGACCACCCAACTTGACGGCGACCTCGTAGCGTCCAGCCTTGCGCACTGTGAAGGTCACTTTGACTACGTTGGACTCCGGCTCCTGCAGAACCTCCTGTGTGATAGGGATGTCCAAAGCCAGTTCAATGTGGGTGATGTTGACCCGCAGCCCCACAGGTCGATGAGCTGGGAAAGGCTGACCATTCTTATAGAACAGCTGCAAAGACAGAAGAAAAATGTTTAACACTGTGTAATTAAACACACGTTAATTTCAAAACATTTTGGCTGGTTGCATGCACATAAAGCTAGAATGGAAAATTCATCTTTATTACATCACACAAGAGAAGGAGGGAAGAGGAGAAAGTTTTCACCTGGACTCTGAAGCTCATAGTATGTCCCACCTCCTGTGGTTCCTTCCAATCCCATGACACCTTACAGGAACGTGGGTCCAGGTAGTTGCCCCGGACGTAGTCATAGATGCTGCGGTCACCACGTCGTCCCGGATCCTCATTTTGCAGAAAGCTAACCACTCTTGCTGCAAGCTCACAAAGGAACTTGATGGTAAAGACAAAGGCTATGATGGAAACGGTAATTCCACCTGCCACAAGAAGGATTTTTTTTTTTATAACTAGTACAATTAACTAGTAAAGAGCTGATATTTTACAACAGTAACATCACTCACCAATCACGTAAAACATGAGGTCCCTTGTCGAGAAGCACAACGCCACAGTACAGCCAAATAAAAGAGCTCCTGCTGAAAATGAATGAAACGCAAAACAGTCAATTATTGCACAAATGAAAGAAACAAATTCTTTACGCACTGTTACCCTGCCGAAGACTCTGATTCATACAATCCAGCTCTGCACTTTCAAACTCCTGGGTTTGGCCTTAAGATTGCAACTGTGTAACTGTTACAATGACTTAAGCAGGTTTCTTCCTCAAAATGCAAAAGGGACTTTTTCCTTACCACTGTCACCTATGTGCTTGCTCAGGGGGTTTGGTAAGGTTAGACATTACCCGTGTGAAGTGCCTTGGGGCAGCTGTGTTGCGATTTGGCACTATATAAATAAATTTAATCGAACTGCACTTTGAGCGCTGAGACTGCACAATAAATTATGACTGTTGTACTTTCATTTCAGAGCCTTTCTTCTGAGACTACACAAGCCCAAAATCAGCACTTACAGGTTCACACTGTCATAAACTCAACTACAGCACTGTGCTCATACAGCACAAACCTCTACCAACACTAGTTTCTAATTCCATAAATTTTTATCTTGGAAAAAATTTTCAAGGTCAAAGTCCTGTTAGAAGGTCATATGCTAAAATATAATACAAAATACAGATCAAAAGGGCTTTTCAATGTTAATAATAAATATCTGCTAAATCCACAATACGGCTCAGATGCGGATCAAACTTAGTCTATTCGTTGAGTGTCAGTTTGCACCTCATTGTCACAAATGAGTGATTGAGGCACTTTTGATTGCGAAATAATGCAAAATGTACACCAAATAGGCTTTTCAATATTAAAGTGTTCACAAAATCCACAATCTGGATCACATCCAGATCAAACTTTGTCGAGTGATAGTGAGTGTCAGTCTGCACCTCACTTCAAATATGAGAGTCATTGGGCATGTATGATTAAGATATAATGTAAAATATACATTAAATGGGGTCTTCAATGTTAAATTTAAATGTCCACAAAATCCACAATCTGGATCAGATCCAGACCAAACTTTGTCAGTCAATAAAAGATACCATCCTGCATAATGCTCTCAAATATGAAAGAGTTATAAATTTTTGAAAATTCATTCACTGTTTGACTTTGACCTTGAAAATTAAATCAGTTCTTGTCTATCAAAGACAAAGAAACAAACAAACAGGGGCGAAAACATAACCTCCTCCAACATCGTTGGCAGAGGTAACTATTTTCCATGCTCTCGTGGCAAATTAGGAAACAAGAAACGCTAAGAAACAGAATTTTCATTTTTATTCATCATTCAGTTTTTTTGAAAGCCAGTTCAAAGATACAGTTTCACATTTAATTAGTTCATTTGTAACTGCAAACTGCCCTTGATATCCCATCTGTTGCACAATACATGCTGGGATAATACTCCACCTGCATAATCCTGTTTGCAGGTGGAGAAATGATAGATGTGGTTTGAAAATCTACTAATGTTTTTCAGTAAATCTGAGACCCATCCATTTTCTTCCACTTATCCTTTAATATGTTATCACATAAATATTCATTTAAAATATTTTTGCTAATGACAAACTGAGAACAATGTGAATTTCGAGAATGTCTAAATAATGTAATAAAGCAATGCTTTAGCCATTATGCCCTGCTACAAGATTTTTTTTCTTATAAAACTGATCTGAATACACCCACAATACCACAGACTCCTGAGTTTTCTAAATGTAGAACTGTTTTTGGTTTGAATGTTCAGGCTTTTCAGAAAGCAACCAGAATCTCACCAAATGACCACTTCTCATTCAGACTCCTCTCAGCTAGGCTGTGTACCAGCCGGATCTCGTAGTCCTGGTCACGGCTACCCCTGGATGTCTGGAGGACCTTGATACCTGTAGACAACCTTATGTAATCTTCGTAGTAGTAGCCCCAGGCAGCAAGCAAGAGCTGCAGCTGACTGTCAAAATGAGCTAGGTCATCCAGATTCATACAACCCAGGGTCTTTAATCTGCAGAGAAAAAGATTAAATATATGAATGGCAAGAACAACAGCACTGTCCAAGTACTTATATACACTATCCAACAACATAACCCAGTGATTACTAAAGCATTACACCACATCTCTCTATTCCCCAAGATTACTGATGTATCTGCAAACAAGCTGCTTGTGCACAAAACAATCTTTTTCACTCCAATTTGCATGAGAGTAGCTTCAATCTTGTCAATTTCCGTCTGATGTTATGCCACCAAGTTCTGACATAATGCAACTGTATTTATGAGGTGTTCACAGGGAGAGCAACACCGCAGACACAGGTCTACGTAAGCGTTCAGCAAGGTAAAAGCTCACCTACCTTTAAAAATGTAATAATACCTTTGCCCATCAACATTAAAAATGTGCAGACAATTTCCATGGCATACAAGTAATAGAAACACAAAAATCATTTCTTCATGTCCAGACATATTTAGAGATTGACATCTGTTTCTACTGGAGGGACAATTGAAAACACAGTAACAGCAAATGCAACCAGCCATGAATTCAGATACCGCCCTCAAGTGGTCATAAACAAATGTAAATCTCATTTTGTCCAGCAAAAGTAATGGCCATAATCAGAAAACCACAACAAACACACAGGCACACACACACATTTATTTATTTCTAAATGGAAGCTGGGAAAGGCTACACGATGACATGCCAACAAATAACTGTTTATGAAAAAGCAAAGCCACTTGTGACTGTATTCTGGATTAGTGTAAATGCCACAGTATAGACCTTTCTTTGCTTACGTATAGTAATAATGCTCTAAGTTTTGGGCACAAAGCCACTCCTGGAAGGCAAAGTCTTGGAGTAGCTGGAAGTGAGCTTCTGCAATTTCCTTCCAGTGCTGCTGTTCTTTCACCACCACCTCCTCCAGACGACTCAATACACTCAAACTCAGTTCCTCCAGTGTCTGGACATCTGGAAAGAAGACATAAAAAACATATTAAAAATCGTCACAAATGCCAAAAATAAAGAATTCTGTATTTTAAGAAAAATGCCACAACTGAAATTCTCTTAAATAGCTTTGTAGTTTGTATCTATGTGGATTGTTCTCAAACAGGTCATAACTTCTTTCAAGGATACAAATTAACATTTCCAGCAAGTTGAACAAAAACTGGTTTGCTACTTTATGACCATCTTTCTTAAATAGCAGCGAAACAGAACATCTATGTTCAAGGTAATGATAAGTGTCACCTGCTGACCTTCAAATAAGTGCCTGTGTTCATAGAGGCTATGTCCTCGAAGCCATTCCTTGATCTGACGTTCTTTATATTTCTTCCAGCGCACTTCCCAGAAGAAGATCCACAACAGTGAGCAGAAGAGGAAGGTCAGCAAGAAGCGGCGGTCCATCAGACCATCTTCAGCCTTCACTCGGACCACTTTGTACGCTCGGAAAAACTGCCTATCACCAGATGGATAGTTAATTTACCTGTGAGGAAAGACAGATCTGCTTTAGTTCCAGAGAAGGCAAATGAAACAATTAGTGAATTTATTGAAAAATAACTGATTACAGTTCTACCTCACATTAAATGACACACGCTGACCCTGCCATGTAACTCCCTGGTTCCCAATCTCCATTCTGATACCCCCACTAGGAAGTCACTAAAGATCATAGGGTATCACAAAGTTTTATCTACTCTGAGGTTGGAGGCAGACTGACTGGAGTTCATCAGGGGTGTGTTCTGTCTCCTACCTTGCATGGACTGGGATTGGGTAGGGTTGTGGAAACCAGTCACTTGGGTGCTTTTGTTGGCGAAGAAATGTTTACTGACCTTGACTTCACAGATGATGGCGTGATCTTAGCAGAGTCAATGGATACTCTGATTACAGCACCTGAGAAGCTGAATGAGGAATCAGAGTTTCTGGGTTTGAGATTGTCCTGGATCAAGACTAAGATTCAGGCTTTAAACAACTTCCTGGACTCAGCCATCAGAATTGTATGTGTATGTGGTGAAAGAGCTGAACTTGTATCGACATTCATTTATCTCGGCAGTAACATACATTTCTCTGGGTCCTCGGCCTTTGAGAATGAGAGGCACCTGGGAAGAGCTTGTGGATTCAGGAGATCACTGGACAGAGGTGTTTGGTGATGCCAATATCCTTTGCAGATGAACTCTTTAGGGTCCTGGTGCTGTCTGTCTTGCTGTATTCCACCATTTGGAAGATTCAGATGGCTTTCACTGGCTTTTCAGTCGTGTGACTAGCCGAGAAATTGTGGAAGAGGTGGGCATGTCACAACATGTCCTGTGAGACTTCAACACAAAGGCGCTTTTGCTCCGCCATCAGCTTTGTGCCGAAGCCATCGGCATGAATTTTGCTGCAACTCTTTTCATGGCCAAATCTTCTGTCACAGTGGAATGTGTCGGAAAAGCGCTGATGTCCACCTCTTCCGCAATTTCTCGGATAGTCACACGACGGTCCTGCATCACCACAGCGTTCACTTTGGAAATGATCTGGTCATTTCAGCATGTTGATGGCCGACCGGAGCGTGGCTCGCTCCCCACCGTTGTGCGGACGCCTTTAAACCGGTTGTTAGGGCTGTCACAATTATTACAATATTCGTCAATCGCGATTATTTTTCATATTCGGGATTACCGTGAATTATTTTATCCACAAAGCATAAAACGACTCAGAATCTGACGTCATTGTGCTGCAGCCTCGCTCTCGTCTTAATGCGGGACAATAACATGGAGGCTGAAGAGCGATCCGTCCTGCCGTTTGGATAAGACGGCCGATTAAAACAGTGGCCGTCTTCTTCAAAAGCCGTCTAAAATGCGGAGCTGTCGGTGTGTGTGTCTGTGTGTGCGCACGCGCACGGAGTCAACAGGCTGCAGACTGCGAGGGAGGGGGTGTGTGAGGGAGATTCCTGAATGCAGGCGCGACACGTTACAGTCTGAGAACCATCAGTGCGCATCGAGCACGGAGCAGAGAGAGGATTTTAAACCGAGTGAACAAGTTAAAAAAAACCAAAACAAAACGTGAAGCTGCATTTACTTCTCTCTGAACTTTCTCTAAAGGTGTGATTCTGCCGTTACCGTCCTGTTCACATCATGTCATATGAGATCATGAGATGAAATAAACGGTCAAATAGCTTTAAAAACATATTTAAAAAATGAGAATATATGAATGAACTGAGCCACAAAAAAACAAAAAAACCCTGACATGGAGAAGCTGTGGTGATGTTCAGACGCACAGATCACAAAAAGCAGGTGATAACTCTGAACTTTAACAGCTGTTATTTTCCAAAGGTATTTATTTGTTCAATCTTGAGCTTAATGCAGTGTTTAAGCACAAAACGTGACTGATGAGGAGAAACAATTTCAGAAATACAACAGAAACAACCACAAATCAGAAAAAGTTGGGACTGTATGTAAAATGAAGATAAAAATAAAAATGTTGCACCATTCCCAGTTTCTCCACTCACAGAAGCCAAACATTCTTCCAGAGTTGTGTAATTATACTACAATAGTAGAATATAAAGAAGGGGGAAAAAAAAATAGACAATATATTCGTCAATCGCAATTATTTGTCTGACAATTAATCGTCTCCAGAAATTCCTAATCGTGACAGCCCTACCGGTTGTACCGCTCCTTAATCTGTGTGATGCCCAGAGGATCGTCACCGAAAGCCATCTGAATCTTCCGAGTGGTTTCCACCTGGCTGTCGCCCAGTTTCTGGCAAAATTTGATGCAGTTGCGCTGCTTCAGTCGTTCCGCCATTTTCCTTGCAAAGAAAAGCCGACAAGAGACTCCACCCATCCTCACACAAAGGCTGCTTACCAGCAAATGACGCAATCAACAGGCGTGAAAAAATTCACGCATGCACACAAAGGTTCAAGGTTGGCTCATGCAAGCACACGTGATTCAAATCCATCAGGTTTTGCAAAAAATAAAAAGGTTGGATACTTTTCTAACAGACCTCGTAAGTACAAAACTGCAAATTTACACTTGGCTGCTTAGGTCACTATCAGTGCGCAAAATATTAAAGAATTTGAAAACACATTTCCATTACTCGGTGTATCTGCAAAGTGATGACAGTAGGGTATTGTTTTCACTGGCTGTGTATATACGAGGTCTGTTAGAAAAGTATCGGACCTTTTTATTTTTTGCAAAAACGTGATGGATTTGAATCACGTGTGCTTGCATGAGCAAACCTTGAACCTTCGTGCGCATGCGTGAACTTTGTCACGCCTGTCAATTGCATCATTTCCTGGTAAGTAGCCTTTGTGTGGGACGTGTGCTGTGCGCTTGGCGAATTTTCATTTCAAGGAAAAAGAAGGAACAACTGAAGCAGCGCCACATCAAATTTTGCCAGAAACTGGGCGACAGCCAGGTGGAAACCATTCGGATGATTCAGACGGCTTTTGGTGACGATCCTGTGGGCATCACACAGATTAAGGAGCGGTACAACCGGTTTAAAGACGTCTGCACAACGGTGGACAGCGAGCCACGCTCCGGGCGGCCATCAACTTGCTGAAATGACCAGATCATTACAAAGTGAATGCTGTGGTGATGCGGGACCATCGTGTGACTGTCAGAGAAATTGCGGAAGAGGTGGACATCAGCACTTTTTCGGTACATTCCACTGTAGAAGATTTCCACTGTAGAAGACAGAAGATTTGGCCATGAAAAGAGTGGCTGTGAAATTCATGCTGCTTCTGACGGCAGAGCAAAAGCGCCTTCGTGTTGAAGTCTCACAGGACATGCTGTGACATGCCCACGTCCGAATGGTTTCCACCTGGCTGTCGCCCAGTTTCTGGCAAAATTTGATGCGGCGCTGCTCCAATCGTTCCGTCTTTTTCCTTGAAATGAAAATCCGCCGAGCACACAGCACATGTCCCACACAAAGGCTGCTTACCAGGAAATGACGCAATCGACAGGCGTGAAAAAGTTCACGCATGCGCACGAAGGTTCAAGGTTTGCTCATGCAAGCACACGTGATTCAAATCCATCAGGTTTTTGCAAAAAATAAAAAGGTCCGATACTTTTCTAACAGACCTCGTATATATATATACTCAACAAAAATATAAACGCAACACTTTTGGTTTTGCTCCCATTTTGTATGAGATTAACTCAACGATCTAAAACTTTTTCCACATACACAATATCACCATTTCCCTCAAATACTGTGCACAAACCAGTCTAAATCTGTGATAGTGAGCACTTCCCCTTTGCTGAGATAATCCATCCCACCTCACAGGTGTGCCATATCAAGATGCTGATTAGACACCATGATTAGTGCACAGGTGTGCCTTAGACTGCCCACAATAAAAGGCCACTCTGAAAGGTGCAGTTTTGTTTTATTGGGGGGGATACCAGTCAGTATCTGGTGTGACCACCATTTGCCTCATGCAGTGCAACACATCTCCTTCGCATCATCCGTGAAGAGAACACCTCTCCAACGTGCCAAACGGCAGCAAATGTGAGCATTTGCCCACTCAAATCGGTTACAACGACGAACTGGAGTCAGGTCGAGACCCCGATGAGGACGACGAGCATGCAGATGAGCTTCCCTGAGACAGTTTCTGACAGTTTGTGCAGAAATTCTTTGGTTATGCAAACCGATTGTTCCAGTAGCTGTCCGAGTGGATGGTCTAAGATGATCTTGGAGGTGAACATGCTGGATGTGGAGGTCCTGGGCTGGTGTAGTTACACGTGGTCTGCGGTTGTGAGGCTGGTTGGATGTACTGCCAAATTCTCTGAAACGCCTTTGGAGACGGCTTATGGTAGAGAAATGAACATTCAATACACGAGCAACAGTTCTGGTTGACATTCCTGCTGTCAGCATGCCAATTGCACGCTCCCTCAAATCTTGCGACATCTGTGGCATTGTGCTGTGTGATAAAACTGCACCTTTCAGAGTGGCCTTTTATTGTGGGCAGTCTAAGGCACACCTGTGCACTAATCATGGTGTCTAATCAGCATCTTGATATGGCACACCTGTGAGGTGGGATGGATTATCTCAGCAAAGGAGAAGTGCTCACTATCACAGATTTAGACTGGTTTGTGAACAATATTTGAGAGAAATGGTAATATTGTATATGTGGAAAAAGTTTTAGATCTTTGAGTTCATCTCATACAAAATGGGAGCAAAACCAAAAGTGTTGCGTTTATATTTTTGTTGAGTATATACACACACACACAAGGCAACTCAAACGCAGCAGGACAGATTTCCTTCAAACCTGATGGAAATATTACCCAAATAGATATCTGAACTTGAGTAGATTATTTGGAATAAATTGGTCAAAGATGAAGGAAAATGTAGATAGAAAAACACCTCTTTTGTATTGCTCAACCAGGAAGCTTAGATGACCCAAAGCATACAGTAAACAGCAAAATTATGTTTCACTGGTTGGTATGAATGACTTCAATCACTCACAGTCAACAACACCTATACAGACACACACACACACACATATATATATATATATATATATATATATATATATATATATATATATATATATATATATATATATATATATATATACATAAACATTTATATCATGATGATATATAACCCGCACCAGGTAAACATCAGCCCTCTGATGCAATTAATTTCATTTATGTAAATCTGTGCATTTTTTATGTGTTTTGTTGTGAATTCACACTTTCAAATGCATTTGCCCATTTGAAAAAGTAGACTTACAGTGTTTGGCACCTGATCTCTTCATTTCTGGAGTGTAAACCTTGTGCCAAATCAACAATGACCCAAAGCAAAATTTGGAGGAGCACAAATAAATCAATATAAATATTATATTATCCATTGAAGCTTAAAATTTTCAAAAGTAACTGCCAAAGTCACAAACCATGTTTAATAATTAAAAATGGTTCATAGTGAAGTCACCCCACTGTGAACTCGCCCCCCAGGTTAAGTCACCCCAGTCAAAGTGAAGTCACCCCACTCCAGTAACACAATATTTCAATTCTGATATGTTCATGTAATAAATTGTTTATACACACCAGTGACATAATACACTGTTGTTACTCGTTTTGAAAGTGAGATAATGTGTTATGGTAAGGGAATGTAACTGAGAAGCAGGGAGCACTGCCCAGTTCTATCCATCACACTGGCAGGTCCCTAACTGTAAATTAGTCTTAATTATTTAAGAAAATCATCATGGACTGGGGTGACTTCACCTGGGGTGACTTCACCCGCCACCATTAAAAACAGTCCAAAGATGATGATGATGATGCATAATACTTTGATAACTCATAAAACGATAATTCAATCACAACTAGATAAGATAATTAAATAAATATCTCTTTAAGGTAGCTTTGGTGAAGCTTGCCGGACACTTTATGAAAAAATAAGCCGATAAAAGCAGAAGAACGCTAACCTCTGTTAGCTTTGGCTCGCGGCAGCTTTGTGCTAGCCAAGTTAGCCAGTCAGAGTAATTACAGAAGACCGGTCTAAAAAATGCTGTCGTTATCACGGTTCACCCCACAGCACAGGCGTAACTGTATACTAAAACAACACTGCACACAGTAACAGACTTCAAAATGATCAAACGACCTTTATATCTACCTTCGTTTGCAGGGGAATCGGGAAAATGCGCAGAAAAGGTGACGCGCCTTGATCACGTCATCAGTCGTCGCGTCAACGTGCACGAGAGCGAGGAAAAACAGCAAAGTAGAGCTCTGCTGAAGAAACCGGTGTTATTTCATAAAATATGGTATGTAGTTATTAAAGTGTTTCATACGTGTACTGTTGTTATTGCTGCTCAATGCTTGTTTCAGATTGTGTGTTTGTAGCTAGTTTTGTGAAAGCTTTTTCTCGTTAGACGGATGAGCTAGCGTAACATTAGCTCCCGCAAGGTTTTCTAAAAACGAAGTGCATGTTTGTTTTCATTCATCAGTAATTGATATGTTACAGGATGTATCACTTTGGTTAGCCCCAAGCGAACAATTCAAAGAGCGAGTCGTTGTTCAGACAGTGTTACGACAGGAGCACATATACTAAAAATTGGAACGATACAGAGAAGATTAGCATGGCCCCTGGCGCAGGGATGACACGCAAATTCGTGAAGCGTTCCATATTTGAGATATCAGAACTGTAGATCATACGTTAGATACCAAGAGTTTGTAAAGGAAAGAAATTCTGTTAATAGGAAAGTAAGAAAGGCAAACAGAGTATAAAAAGAATTTGTATAAACGTGTTAAGAAAAACAGGCATTCTATATGTATGTAAACAGTAAGACAAAATCTAGATCATCCATTACCAAATTGAGAAATACAAATGGCTATGATGTTAATAATGATTGTGATATAACAGATGAACTGAGCAGTTTCTTTCAGTCTGTGTTTGTCCATGAGGACGATAAAAGCTTGATTTGGTTTAACGATTTCATGCATTGTATATATGGAGATGATGTATCAGAACCTTTTGTTCATAATAGAATGAGTGATGAAACTATTCTTGAAAACATTTTCACACCTAATGATGTCAAGAAATTGTTACTTCTAACCAATCCTAACAAAGCTATGGGTCCAGATGAAATCCACCCATGTGTTATTCAGGAATGTGCAGATGAGTTATACTTTCCTCTGTTTTATATTTTTAGACAGTCTTTTGACCAAAGTAAAGTACCTGATATTTGGAAGTTTGCTAATGTAATTCCCATTTTTAAAAAGGGGGATAAGTGTATAACTGGAAATTATAGACCAGTAAGTCTCACTTTTCAGATATGTAAGATTTGTGAAAAACTTTTTAGAGATAGCATTGTTACTCACACTATTAATAAGCTGTGTGATGAGCAGCAAGGTTTTAGAAAGGGTAGATCCTGTCTCACTAATTTGCTTACCACACTAGAAGAGTGGACCACTTTTTATGATGAGGGCTTACCATTTGATGTTATATTTTGATTTAAAAAAAGCCTTTGATTCCGTCCCTCATGCCAGATTAATTTATAAACTTAAGACCTATGGTATTGTTGGTAAACTTTATTATTGGGTTGAAGATTTCCTTAGAGACAGGAAACAACGGGTATGTGTTAACAATGCAAAGTCTAAATGGTTGAGTGTAACTAGTGGGATGCCTCAGGGATCGGTCCTAGGGCCGGTCCTATTTTTACTATTTATTAACAACTTGCCTGGTGCAATACCAACTAAATGTAAACTCTTTGCAGATGACACCAAGGTGTATCATCCAATCTTCTCCCTAATTGACTCAGAACATTTGCAAAAAGATATTGACAATTTAATGTTATGGTCAAAACAATGGTTATTAGGTTTTAATGAAGACAAGTGTAAAGTATTACATGTAGGTCATCAAAATCCATGTCATGAGTACTTTATGAATGGTGGTATGTTAAATTCTGTAAGTGAGGAAAAAGATCTAGGAGTTTTAATTATCAACAAATTGTCTTTCTCAAAATACATAGCCAAAGCTGCCGCTAAGGCTAATAGTGTCCTAGGTATGACCAAGAGAGCATTTACATTTATTGACAAAGAGTCGTTTTTAGTTTTGTATAAAAGTTATGTACGACCACATCTTGAGTACTGTGTACAAGTATGGTCACCATATTTTGAAAAGATAAATTGTTACTGGAAAAGGTTCAAAGACGTGCAACCAAATTAGTACCTGGGTTGCAAAATTTGAGTTATGAGGAAAGATTTGTTGTGAAAGTGGCGTGACACGGACCCACAACAGGGGGCGTTAATGAACGGACAATGGATAAGCCAAAAAGTAACAATTTAATGTTGTGAATCGCACAACAACGTACAGACAATAACAATATGGTGGACTGTCAATCATACACCAGGTGACGTGTGGGCAGGCTCGACGATAGAAGACGCCTGGAGAGAGAAGAGCCGGATTCCCACACAGCTTCCAACACCAACGGAGCTGAAGAACACCGGAGCCGCCAAGCCCTGCGCCCCAGGTGGCCGCTGTCTTCAGCAGTCAGACCCGGTACTGCTGGCAGAGAACAGAGACAGTCCAGATGAGTGTGAGTTCACACACTCAGTGGTCCACGATCTGTACACAGTTAGGAGGGAGAACCTCCACCTCCAAATTACACACTCGTGCAGCTCCTGATTAACCACTTATCTGTTTGGAGTGTGAGGCGCAGTCGTCGCAGTCACACCAAACGCCAAAATCCCAGATAAGGGAACAACCACAGGACAACGGCTGCAAATGAGATTAGATTGTTACACAACGTGTCAGTCAGCAGAGAAATTACCTGAATGGTAGTTGATTTCTCGGCAAGGAGGTGGAGTTGCAGTCCGGTCTTTGTAGTGGTGGTGATGGGTGACAGCTTGTGTTGATTGATGACAGCTGTCACCTCCAGCAAAGCCGACGCCCTCTCGTGCTTGAAGCCCGCACTTCAAGCAGGGCGCCATCTTGTGGTGGTGGGCCAGCAGTACCTCCTCTTCAGCGGCCCACACAACAAGATTAAATGAATTAGGTTTAACAACTCTTGAGGATAGAAGAGTTCGGGGTGACCTAATTGAAATGTATAAAATTTTACATGGTTTTGAGGCAATAGACCCCAATTTTTTATTTACTAGATGTAGGTATCTTGGCCTTAGAGGCCATGAACTCACTGTGGAAGTGAAAAGATCACGTCTTATTATTAGAAAGTTTAGTTTTAGTAATAGAGTTGTATGTTTGTGGAACAGCCTCCCTGAACACACTGTACTCTCACCTGATGTAAATTTTTTTAAAATTAATTCTGACAGATATTATACCACCTCAGTTTAAGTTTATATGGTATAAAAAGAATGTATTTTAATTTCAAGATTACTTGAGGCTCGATGTGTGCTTCTTTTTAACCTCATAATATTGATTGGATTTTAAATTGTTTTTATGAGTGCTTAACATTGTATTTTAATGTACTGATGTGTGCTTTTATTATACTATGTATATACTATTTCACACAATAAAATGAATTATGAATTATAGACATGTTTGTGGTTCTGTATCTTTGTTTTTATCCTCACTCGGACTGACACTCAGTTAACGCAACATTGTAATAAGCCATTTTATGTACCACTGCACTGCTCATGTGGCAAGTAGGGTCAACTGTATAGATTTAGATTTTTGGTTGCCAGCCCATCGTATTTTCACCAAAAGTTGATTTCTGAAATGAATAAACATTCGAGACCTTGCTGCACATTTGAGCAGCTTTTGTCTCCATCTAGCAGGGCTCTTAGTAAGGAAAAAAAGAAGGCATTTAAAAATGTCAGAAATGCATGTTTGTTGTTGTTGCTTTGTTTGGCACGCAGGGCTTTGATGTCCCAGTATTAATGTATTAAAACATTTCAATTTTGAGAGCTTCACGGTTCTTGAATTTTAAGATATGAACCTTTGCCAGATGTTTTGTACAGAAGAAAGGAATTTCTCTTGACAAGCACAACTTACAGTTGTGAATAACTGCATAGTATTATTAAACTGGTAAGGCAGTGCATATTTGGTTTGATTTATTACTCGAGTACAAAATATAACAAAACAGCACAACATAAAACCAGTAAAAGTCATCCAGATTTGTTCTGTGATCTAAAATTACATGATCTGGGTGGTTTCTGTAAACACAAAAGGCTGTTGATGTGTTCAAAAAAAGTTGTTCTGATCTAAAGTAACATGATTTAACACATGTGACATACAAATAGAATGCAAGGAAGTGTTTGTGAAGTGGTTAAAGAGGTGGGCTTGTAACTAGAGGATCCACTGTTGAAATCCCTGTCAGCCTGGAAAATCACTCGGGGCCCTCCAAGTTGCTCCCAGTGTGTAGTGGGCTTCTTGCATTCCAGCATCATGACATCACTGTAAAGTCCTTTGATCACAGCAGTTCTATACATTGATATACCACATTTTATGTTGTGGCAAAATGTGCAGCGTCACATTTTTCTTTTTTTTAAGCCATTTATATCATTAAAAAGGACATTTTTTGGCATTACTGTTATTTTATTTTTTGTCATGTTGCTTTTACTACTTCACTAGTTTTAGCCTATATAGTTGGTTCCTTTGGCTGCTCCCTTTTTTACTCGGGGACCACAGCAAATCCAAGGTGGATCTGCTTGTTGATTTGGCACAAGTTTTATGCCGGATGCCCTTCCTGACGCAACTCCACATTACATGGAGAATGGGCTGGAGTGGGGGCTTTGAACTAGGAGCTTTCCGCACTGGAAACAAGTGAACTTAACTGCTTTTTCACCACCCCTATAAATGCTGTAATGTAATTTATTTCATTTGAATAATTTGTAGTTGTGAACTTTGTGCTAGTGGAAACTATAATCAGGATTTTTGTGCTAGATTATTTCTTAATGACTGAAAAGTCAGAATGTTAATCAACACTAAACAATTATTGGGCAGTATATAATGTTGTGATATTTAGGGCAGCAGGGATGGTGTCCAAGTGGTGTGTGCGCTCGGTTTCAGTGCGGAAGGTTCCCATTTCAAAGGGCATCCGGTGTAAACCTTGTGCCAAATGAGCATGCAGATCCACTGAGGATTTCCTGTGGTAACACTGAGCTAAAAAAAAAAAAAAAAAAAACAAGGGAGCAGCTGAAGAGAATTACTTACTGTCTAATGTTGTGATATTTAAGTTGTAACTAATTGTGTGTTTGGTTTGTTCAATCCTAGGGGAAGCAGAAAACAAAGAGGTTTGCTGTCATGAAGAGAATGATCAGCCTAAAAGATCAAAGAATGTGAGTTTTCATTTGTGGTAATCCACAAATTCATCAGGCAGTCATTTTAATTTTTATTCAAGCTTATTTAATAATTCTTGACAAATTCTCAGATACCGATGGAACATTTGATGCATAAACATGTGCATGTATTAATATCAACATTCTTTTTATAGAAAGGAGAAGGACCGCGCGAAAGCCAAAGAAAAAAAGAAGAAGGATCCATCTGCTCTTAAAGAGAGAGAAGTGTAGGTCAACACTGAAACACTTGAATTGCATCATTCATAGTGGACAGTGGCTCTAACATATATATAAACCCTTTCCAACTTTCTCTGCAGGCCAAAGTACCCGTCGTGTTTGTTCTTTCAGTACAACACTCAGCTTGGTCCACCGTACCATATTCTAGTTGATACCAACTTTATCAACTTCTCTATCAAAGCTAAGCTCGACATTGTTCAATCTATGATGGATTGCTTGTATGCCAAATGTAAGTACTTTGTTGCAAATATAAATTGTTTTGTTCATGGTTTTTTTTTGTTGTTGTTGTTTTATTCTTCACAATATGCTCTTCCTGTGCTCAGTAGTTAAAACATAATTTCATCCAATCTAGGTATACCGTACATTACAGACTGTGTTATGGCTGAGATTGAGAAACTTGGAATGAAGTACAGAGTTGCACTCAGGTGAAAGACACCGGATTGAAATATTGTGCACATGAACCCCTTTATTAGTTGCAAATTGACCTTCAAATTCTACCTTTTTCTTAATTTGTATTTACAGGATTGCCAAGGATCCAAGGTTTGAGCGCCTCCCTTGTACACATAAGGGAACATATGCTGATGACTGTTTGGTCCAAAGGGTGACACAAGTAAGTAATAGAACACCGTATGAGAGCTGAAATGGTTGCCCAGTGGATGGGCAATTAATTATAATTACTTTCATAATCAGTTCATTATTTAAGCAATAACTGTCAAGCAAAACTTCCTGATATATTCTTGTTCCAGCTTTTCAAATGTGATGCTTTTTCTGTTTTGCTCTATCTGTTATTGTAAATAAGTTTTCAGATTTTTATTTTACTTATTTTCTCTTTTCTTGACACTTTGGTTTAACCAGACAGTTTAAGACAAATAAATGATAATTGAAATGTTCATTAATTTCAGAGCTCATACAAATGTATAGTGTTGCGCAAAAGTTTTAGGCACCTCTGAAATTTCATAAACTACGGAATTTGATTCCACACCCACAAATCCCTGGATTAACAGAAATTTGCAGACCTACATATTTCTTGTATTCCATGTGCATTTGACACTCCGACAGTTTCAACCCAAACTTTGTAAAAACATTCAAGTTGGATAAGTAATAGCTTTTTTTTTGTACTGCTTTCTGTTTTCCTGCTGTGGTCTGCAAGTGAAAAGTGAAGTGATTTTGAAATTTCTAAATTTAACAACCCCCCCCCCCCCCCCAAAAAAAAAAAAAAAAAAAAAAAAAACAAGTTACCAAGCAGGTTACCAAATTTGGGCTTGTGTTCCAGTTGAGGTATATTTTTGTTTGTTTTTCCTGGTAGTAAAGCACTAGCAGGACACTAGAGTGCTCTTCATCCCAGCAATTTGATCAAAACAAAGCCCCCCCCTCCCCAAAAAAGCGCATGGGTATTGTTTCAAATACAGTACAAATCTGTCATGTTTACAATGTGTACAACTCCTGGCAAAAATTATGGAATCACCGGCCTCGGAGGATGTTCATTCAGTTGTTTAATTTTGTAGAAAAAAAGCAATTATGGAATCACCCTGTAAATTTTCATCCCCAAAACTAACACCTGCATCATATCAGATCTGCTCGTTAGTCTGCATCTAAAAAGGAGTGAACACACCTTCGAGAGCTGTTGCACCAAGTGGACTGACATGAATCATGGCTCCAACACGAGAGATGTCAATTGAAACAAAGAAGAGGATTATCAAACTCTTAAAAGAGAGTAAATCATCACGCAATGTTGCAAAAGATGTTGGTTGTTCACAGTCAGCTGTGTCTAAACTCTGGACCAAATACAAACAACATGGGAAGGTTGTTAAAGGCAAACATACTGGTAGACCAAGGAAGACATCAAAGCGTCAAGACAGAAAACTTAAAGCAATATGTCTCAAAAATTGAAAAATGTACAACAAAACAAATGAGGAATGAATGGGAGGAAACTGGAGTCAACGTCTGTGACCGAACTGTAAGAAACCGCCTAAAGGAAATGGGATTTACATACAGAAAAGCTAAACGAAAGGCATCAATAACACCTAAACAGAAAAAAACAAGGTTACAATGGGCTAAGGAAAAGCAATTGTGGACTGTGGATGACTGGATGAAAGTCATATTCAGTGATGAATCTCGAATCTGCATTGGGCAAGGTGATGATGCTGGAACTTTTGTTTGGTGCTTTTCCAATGAGATTTATAAAGACTGCCTGAAGAGAACATGTAAATTTCCACAGTCATTGATGATATGGGGCTGCATGTCAGGTAAAGGCACTGGGGAGATGGCTGTCATTACATCATCAATAAATGCACAAATTTACGTTGATATTTTGGACAATTGAAAGGATGTTTGGGGATGATATCATTTTTCAAGATGATAATGCATCTTGCCATAGAGCAAAAACTGCAAAAACATTCCTTGCAAAAAGACACATAGGGTCAATGTCAATGAGCAGATCTGATTTGATGCAGGTGTTAATTTGGGGATGAAAATTTACAGGGTGATTCCATAATTTTTTCCTCAGAATTGAGTGATTCCATATTTTTTTCCTCTGCTTGGTCTAAAAAAGTAACCGTTACTGACTGCCACAATCTTTTTTTTCTTGATTTCTTATAGTGTTTCTTAAAGCCAGAAAGTTGCCATTTGAAATGACTTTAGTTTTGTGTCATGTCTGTGATCTGCTTTTTTTCTACAAAATTAAACAACTGAATGAACATCCTCTGAGGCTGGTGATTCCATAATTTTTGCCAGGGGCTGTAAAATGATTAAAATCATAGCACCAGTAACATGTAGAGTCTGTCCAATCTGCTTCCATAGATGATGTTTCCTGTCTGTCACATGTTGCCAAAACATGTTTCTTCTACATTTTCTTGGTTGTCAGGGAGATAGCATTTACCCCATCTGTTTGGTTGCCCGAAAAGGTGCTCCAGTGATGAAACCACCACCTTTCCAAAATGTTTATAACATTTTATCTCTAAACACTCGGAGGGGCTACACAAAAAAAAGTTTTAGTGCTCTGATAAAAGAAAATAGGTGCAGTACTTCTATAGGCAGTCGTGTGTGATGTTAATGATCACAAATAGTTTATTTGGACATGGGCCCTCAGTTATTGCTTTAATATTATGGCATATGCTGTTTTTTCACATGTGCACTTTGAGTGCTGCTTTTCCTGTATGTTTGTGTGGCTGTCAGTTTTGTTTAGTTTAAAATTTCATAATGGTGATTAAGATCAATTGGAAAATATGGTAATCAATGATGTGACCACACTTAAGGGTATACAGAGTGATAATTTGCTTCAAATCTGTCAAACTTTATCAGATTATTTCTTCTTTTTTGTTAGTGATATAATGCCTGTTGTGTACATTGGCTTTGGTATTGAAGAACAGATATTGAATATAAACTATTTTAACAGCACAAGTGTTACATCCTGGCCACTGTGGACAGAGATCTAAAGAGGCGGGTCCGTAAGATTCCTGGAGTTCCCATCATGTACATCTCAAACCACAGGTAACTACAGTATTTACATGTTTGAAATGGCAATGCTGTGAATACCGCACGTATTGCTTTCTGGAAATGCTATGAGTACGTGAGTGCGATGGCGCCACCTTGTGGCGAATATCGAAAACGAGGCTCCCACACGGGGAGCATTTCTTGAGGGCCATACAGAACTCCCGTATCTGTAACAACAGAATACAGGAGTCCCGTATGCAAATATCCATTTTCTCAGTACGTGAATCAAATTCCAGGCTCACGTACAGGGAGAATGCATTAATTTGTATACAGGTCTCTCATATTCATGGTCTTCCAACAGTGGTTGCCAGACAATATAAATTTACTCTGAGGTTCATTTGTAACCATTTTAGGAAAAAATATGCATCCTCTGACGTATGTCCCCGCATACAGCAATAAGCAAACAAGGAATGAATATTGTTGACACCACCACCTCTGCACACCTTGCACACCACAATGCAGATCAACTGATTTAAAATATGATGCATGTCATATTGTTCATATGAAACAGCTTAAAGTAAAACTGCCTTTTTTTATTTATTTAGTTCATTAATCATTTATTTATTTAATATGCCGTTATCCCCTGGACCACTGGGATAGGCTCCGGCACCTCACAACCCTGAACTGGAACATGTGGGTTTAGAAGATGGATGGAAGAATCCTCTTTTCTGCATTCTTCAGTCTGATCTTCAGTTAATCAAGGACTTTTCATTTTCTCTTTGGAACATCCTCAGGTTTCACTCATCCTTTTGACGTCCAGCAATTTTCAAATGATCACCACCTGGGGAAGGAAATAAATATAAATAACACATTTTGCCAGCTTCTGCACGTACTGTAGATAAATCACAGTCAGTGGCCATCTGTATGTAGCCATATTTGTATAGTGAACTAGGTCACATGATCCTTGTACACGTATTTTCTATTGATACGTAACATTAACCACAACCACTAATCTTAACCATAACAAGGGTGCGCTGTGTGCAGATAGAGTTTGGAATTAATGATACGGCTATGTACAAATAGCCACTTCCAAGTCCAAAAACCAGAGTTTATTTGGTGAAACTTAAACACACAGATGGAATCAGACTTTATGCTGTGCTCTAGACAGTATTACTACCTCATATATGTATTGGCATCTAAAGAGACTGAAAGTTCACTTGGACATAATGCCTTTAATATGAACAAACCACACAAGTGTTTTATTTTATAAACTTTGTCCTTCTGGATGGATGAAGTCATTTGATGTAGTCGGCACTATTAATAAAGCAGAAAGATTGAGAGTTTAACGTAACTGCAGCTTTCTAATTATAGTTTAAGTACAAATTTGTATTTATCTTGCAATAAATCTTACATGTGTATAACACAATTTGACACAGGATAACACAAAAACAAATTAGATGTTTTTCCCACTATGATCCCCAGAAACAGAAGAAAATACAACGGGCAAAGGGCATAACAGAAATACAGCATATTAAATCCTTTTTTGTTTTTTTTGTTTTTTTCTGCATTATGACAATGTCGGCACGAGTTAGCTTCCTGTGCTGTATTTGTGATGTGAAATTGCCTAAAAATTCCAGGCTGTGCAACCAGCCAGTTTCACCAACGACTAACCATCCTCACACAAACACGTGGTGAAAGTAGTTTGGGGGCGTTTTTGATTAATAATTCATGTTCATTCAGCATTAGCATTCTAGCTTTAGCTTAGCAGACCAATAGCATCGTGAGCGGCTTACAATAAAAAGCAGTAGTTCTCATTTCTGGTTTGTTTTGCAGAAAGACAGCCGTAAAAGTACTTACCAAGTGTGTCGTTATCAATTTTCAAGTTTCTTCAGCTCATCTTCATAGCACCTGTCTTTGTTACATTGTTCATAGCTGGGTTGTGTGTCGGTTGCCACAGAGAGGAAATTCTGTCATACGAGATTTAGTGTGATTCCCGTATGGCGAGCTTTCCTTATTTGTAGTACGGTCATGTATTGGTAGACACTTTTATTTTAAATACACTGCAACAAATATGAGGCACTTACGTGATACGTTTTAAATCCTATATTGTGTTTGCTGATGGCCTCTTGGAAGAACACATGCATACTTTTTTTTTTTTTTTCTATTGCAGGTACAATATTGAACGGATGCCTGATGACTACGGTGCTCCAAGATTATAACATTTGTACAAGTATCCTATATGTGTAAATAGACTAAATCTGGTTGATATAATTTTGTAGTTTGCTGAATATATTGAAGCTGTTTGGTTTGACTTTTGTAGTGGCCGTGGTTCATATCACAGCAAATGGTAAATTAACATTTTGTGGTGCTGTCTGTTAACTGAATAAACAAATTTATGCAGGGCACAACTTCTGTCTGTAGTTTGTCCAGCACGATAGAACTGTACAGGCAGAACTTCTTTATGCAGATACAATTTGCAATTGACAAAGACAACTGTTTTAGTACTTGGTCATTTATTAAATAAAATGCAAACGTTGCTTGTTGTTATGTGTGTGTGTATGTGTGTGTTTTATTTATATACACACACACACACACACGGTGCAGCCAGAAAGTATTTACAGCGCTTCACTTTTTCCTCAATTTATGTTAGACTTATTCTAAAATGAAGTAAATTAATTTTTTCCCCTCAGAATTCTACTCACAACACCCCATAATAACAACATGAAAAGTTTCTTTTGAAATTTTGCAAATTCATTAAAAAAGTAGAAATCACATGTACCGCATTCCCAGTATTAGTATTCACACTCTTTGCTCAGTACTTTGTTGATGCACTTTTGACAGCAATTACAGCCTCAGGTCTTCTTGAATATGATGTCACAAGCTTGGTGCACCTACCTTTGGGCAGTTTTGTCCATTCCTCTTTGCAGCACCTCTCAAGCTCCATCAGGTTGGATGGGGAGCGTCAGTGCACAGACACTGTCAGATCTCTCCAGAGATGTTCAATCAGATTAAGGTCTGGGCTCTGGCTGGGCCACTCAAGGACATTCACAGACTTGCCCTGAAGCCACTCCTTTGATACCTTGGTTGTGTGCTTAGGGTCATTGTTCTGCTGAAAGATGAAGCATATATATATATATATATATATATATAACGTTTTTGCTGCATTTTCATGTTTATTAGTGCCATTTCATATTCTGTGGTTCCAATTGTAAATATATAGTTTTTTCCTTTATGCTTATTGTTATTTGCAAATGCTGGATTTTTTTTTTTTTTGTTTACTTCAGTAACTTCATTCTGCCATCAAGGTAAGATGGAGTATAAAAAGTTTACTTTCAATATTGATTGATAAAATTAAAGGTGAAGGTGCAAAGGTCCAAAAAAAACTGTTTAATTCACCAAACCATGGCTCATAAAGAGACTTGTAATTGTTTTTTTTGGTGGGGGGGGGGGGTTGTGTGCATCAATATTTCCACAACACAAAGAGCGGTTTCAGTCAAACTTGATGAATAAACTCTTAATGGTCCTCTCACTGCACAAGTCATGTCAAGGTCATACAGTTAAAGTCAAAGTCAATCAAGGCAATCACAGATGGCAGACACCACCCATTTCACACAACTAGTGGAATATAACAATAAGCAAAACCACTTTTATTAAATTTGTGAAAATAATTATTGAAATTGAAGAATATGTGAACTTTGAACTCACTGGGTTCAGTATTGAACAATGTTGGTTTCTCAAAATGCAAAAGATGGAGCACTGTTTTTCTCCATCAGACTCAAAACGTCTCAATCGACCCTTTTAAGTATGTCACTTCTTCAAAACAAATTAATCTCCATGCTGATATTTGTATTTATAAACTGATACAATCCAATCCAACTTTATTTATAGAGCACTTTAAAAGAACAATGTTGACAAAGTGCTTTCCTAATAAGACATGAATAAAATACAGCACAGATAAAACAACAAAAAAAGTGACCAACATGACTTAACACTGACCAGAATCTGAACAATTTTGAAATGCCTTAGAGAAAAGATGTGTTTTTAAGTGAGACTTAAAAACCTCTAGTGAATGAGCCAGCCTAACATCCAAAGGGAACTCACCACCACAGCAAAAGCTCGGTCTCGACTTTGGGATATAATTCATAATTAATTTGTAATTCATTTTATTGTGTAAAATATTTGTATACATGATTGTATATAAAGACACATCATAACATAACCATAAAAACAGTTATTAACAATTTTAAAATCTGGTGGCATTCATTATACTGTAGTACAAATCATAATTTGGTTTAAAAATATCTATACTCGAGGATAAGACCACTTCAGGTGGCAAACTGTTCCAAATCTTTACTGCTCGGTTACTAAATTTTTTTTTTTTCTCACATTCAATCTAGATCTGTTAACTTCCAAGCACAATTCATGGCCTTCTCATTTCGAAAAATACAATGGGGTCAACATTCTCAAAGCCATGCAAAATTTTTATATATTTCAATTAAATGACCTCAGGTTCATCTGTCTTCAAGACTTGTGAGACCCAGTTGCAAGAGCCTATCCTCATAAGGCAAATTTTTTAATTCTGGAACCAATCTGAGAGATGTATATATGTAAGAGGTCTGCCAGATACATGGGAGCCAAGCCTCTCAAAACTTTAAAAGTAAACAATAAAATTTTAAAATTAATTCTAAAATAGACAGGTAACCAGTGTAGAGAGGCAAGAATAAGGGGAATGTGATACAAGTCTATGCAAAATGCTAACAAATTTTAAAAAACGGATTAAATATTTTCAGTGTGTGTACACACACACATATATATATAGAAATAAAAATTTATTAGATGGGGACCAAATTTTTAGCTCTGTGCTCAATGATTTTTAAGGATCTTTATTACTCAATTTACGGTTTACAGTAGTACCAAAAAAAAAAAAAAAAAAACAATGGCAGGGTTATAGACACGTTGTGACACAAATAAAATGGGGAAGAGCAAAAAAAATATTTAAGTTGAAAAAATGAAAACCAATTAAAAAGTTATCTTTGGAGCACGTTTTTAACGGATTTCTTTTTGCATGAGGGCGACCGTTTATTACATTTATGGACACAAAATAAACCTGGCCAGCAACATGAGATGAGATTAGACAGAAAAATAAACCTTCGTTTTCTAAATCCTGATGCTCAGTGATCTGAAGCGGATCCACCGGTGACGTCATCTGCTCGCCAGTGCGCATGCGCGGCAGTGTGAATCCTGGGAGTGTCTTGTTGAGCTGCTCCGTGGACGCGCAGAGAATCATCAGCTGCCTTCACGGGATGCGAGTGTGAGATCGTGATTTGTACGAACAATGAAGGAAATCGTTTGGCCGCTGAAGCGGAGGTTTGAGCCATAAGAAGAAATGCGGCTAAGCAGCGGCGGTTTGTTCCGGATCTGCGGCGTGAGTGACCTCTAACGGTTCTCCGTCACCCGCACAGACCAAATCCTCTTAAAAGGCTGCTTTTATAGACCTTCAGAGTGCTGCACGTCTTCTGCTTTATCGAAATTGTTGAGTTTATAGAGGAACATCTGCTCAGTGGACTGCATGCAGCGATACGTGCAAATTATTTGGAATAATTGCTTCCTTTAAAAAAAGAAAAAATCAGACGTTAAATAATTGGTGCACCTTCTGTTGTTCCAACTACAGAGGTGAGTGTTGATTCATGATCATCAGATCATCTCATTGACTTTGAGTCTGTGGGCTTCTGGATGGTGTGACTTTTCCATCTCCTGTGGAATTGTGTGTCAGTCTCCAAACAGAATTCCAGTGAGTGATCCAAAGTGTCTGTGGGGACATTTTTGTGCCAGGACGTCCCTGTGCAGGAGGAGGGATGCTGAGGCCCACTGTGGGCTCCGTGGAGGAGAGGGATGAGGAGCAGGAGGATGAGGAGGAGTTGAGGGATGGATGGGTCCCATTCTTTGTCAATAGAGGAGGTCTGCCGGTGGATGAGGAGACTTGGGAGAGGATGTGGCGGCATGTGGCTCGAATCCACCCCAATGGCGAAGCTTTGGGGAAGGAGATCCGGAATGCACCTGACCTGCCCAAGGTGAAAATTTCTGTGGCCCTTTGTCATATATGAATAAAAAACTTTCTTTGCATCCACTGACTCCAGCAGGTGATTTCGCTGATTAACATCACTTAGAGCAGATGGGATGAGTTCATCAGTGAAACCACCTGGTTGAGTCAGTAGTTGCAAAGAAAACCTGGACCCTCTTGGCCGTTTCTGGAATGTCTTTAGACACCACTGCTTTAAAGCTACAGTGTGTAGGATTTTGGGGCGTTTATTAGCAGGCCCCCTCATGAGGGCCGCCATGACAACAAACACATAATTCGCACCAATCTGATTCACATTCATTTTTAAAACGTGGTGCTACTGCTTTATGCAAAAAGAAACAAAATAATTTTTGTCAATGCATTATTTATTTATTTATAATGCAAACCCTGTGTTAGCAAGCAGACGCTAACAAGCTATTTCATTTTGCTGTACGAGGCAGAAATCACAAGTAAATTGCTTCTTTTGGTATTGAACAGATGATCATAGGTGAGCTACAGTACATAGTCAGAGTGAGTCCCTTTGACTGCTTCCTTGTTTTCACTTGGGGTCGCCGCCTACCGCGGTAAAACCAAGTGCACTAACCACTTGGCCACCACTTGCCGGTGTCGCAGAACGAACGGCCCCCCCTAAAAATCGGTCCTCCCTGCTTTCACTGTGCATGTGTCATTAGCCGCGGTTCACGGATTATCACCTTGTTTCTGCTTAAAACTGCACTCCTCATCATCTATCTCAGTGACAGATATCTAAAGCTTTTGTACAACAATCACTTCCACATAAATTCAGCATTATTTCATCATAAAAGATGCAGAGAGTGATCAGAGCAGCCACAGCTACATGAGCTGCTAGCTGATGCGTTCACCGCATGTCGGTCATTTCAAAGTATCACAGAGTTTTGCCTCGTTTCTGCTTAAAACTGACTTTAGAATGATTTAGGAGGTTTTACCTTGTCATCTCATGGTTAATAATCCCATTAATCCATTTGCTCACTTTGGGTGAAGAGACTCTGTCTTAAGACGAGCGGCTGAGCTCCGAAATGACGCATGTGCAGTGGAGGCAGGGTGGACCAATTTTTATTGGTGGACCGTTTGGTCTGCGACACCAGTAATGTACTTAAATGCTTGAAATCTCAGGGCATTTTTTTAATTAAGCAGAAACTGACAAGTTATTATTGTTCAAGGCAAAATGTGAGTAAACCACATCTTGTGGTCACTGAACAGACAACTATAGTTTAGTTAAATGTGCATTGTAAGTAAATGTCTAAAACTCTATACATTATTTATTCATAACGCCATCTCGTGCATTTAACGGAACAGCCTGAGAGCGTATAGCGTTAGAAAGTGGAATCTGATCTGATTTACAGCCCTCACACTGGACAACGGTGCAGGAGACTCAACAACTTGTTTGTTGATAATAGAGCAGCTAACTTGATCTTTTCATTAGTTCTTCTGACTAGAGAGGGCAGTGAGCATGTCTGGTTAAGACAGTGAATGTAAGGATTGTGCAGCATTAATGCAGCTGTTTGTTTCCACTGTGCCACAGATTCCAGTACCAAGTGTGCCTACATTCCAACCTAGCACCACAATTCCGCAGCACCTGGAAGCCATACAGAAGTACATCAGGGAATTGCAGTATCCTTTAACATGGGACAGCTGACGAAGAGTACAAAGCAGTATTAGAGGATTCTACAAATACTCCTTTAGACATTCTACTGATTGACTTTTGGCACACTTTGATAACTATAGACCCAAACGTCCGTAGATGGCTCACGGTCTGTGCTGTTTTCTGTCTAAAGCAACAGCATGTTTTCAACTCGGAGCAAAAAGTCATCCATAATTAACCATCACACTATAAATATCACAAAGACGTGTGAGTGACTGTGTCGTCTCATCTTTCCATGCGTCAGAGCAGTATGTTGTGTTATTTTTTCCTCCACGTTACCCTTTATGATCTTAACTGTAACTTACAGGTACAATCACACCGGAACCCAGTTTTTTGAGATCAAGAAGAACCGTCCTCTGACTGCGTAAGTTAACTTTATATTTAACTTGTCACTCTTTGAATTTCTTGTTTTTTTGTTTTGTTTTTTTCTGGGGGAGCAGAAGGAGCTGTAGGACGCTCACTCCTACATCAGGCTCACTCTTCCCCTGTTCTAATTCTATATTGCTCTTTGCATTCTGATAACATCACTGCGGACACGCAGATAGGCGTGGCCATCATAACAACCTCTTTCTGCTTTGTGTTTGACTAATTTTTCATGTGTAACAGCTGCAGTTTTGCCAATAAATAATTGGTAAAACAAGAGTAGCATGTTTAAACACCATCATGCTTTTGGGGCCTATTTTGGGTTCTGCATTGACAGTTTGTGTTGAATTACTGTGTTAAATTTTTGTATTGCCCTCGCTCTATTTTTTCCTTTTCCGGCGGTGTAATTGATAGTTTCCTAACCCTCTGTTAGGGATGACGTTTGCGTGTTTCCTGATGATTAGCCTCCGCTGCGGATGCCTGCTGCATGTGGATCAGCTCCACCCACAGTTTACTTCATGAGCACATGCTGACGTCAAGACTTAATATGATCTTTGTTGTCAGCTGTTTGATTTATTAGATTTTGTTGCAGATTCAATAGTAGTATCGTAACTAGTGTTGCGTTACTTGCAGTACATTTTGATTTGTACTAAAGTACAAAATGTGCATTACAAATGGTTTCCTCCTTTGTTTGTTTTTCTGCACAGGTTGATGGACATTGCTAAAGAGATGACCCGGGAAGCTCTCCCAATCAAATGTCTGGAGGCGGTGATCCTTGGGATGTATCCTAGAATTATACTGTAACAATTGGGAGTCATTACCCAATATTACAATGCCTTGAAAAAGTGTTCAGTCCCTTGAGATCTCACATATTTTAATTTGTTTATGCCATTTCAGTTACAAAAAGTAATTCAGGCTTCTCTGTATAAAAATTCTAAAATTATCCTCCTTCAACTCAAACTCAAAGCAAAGCTCTACAACTTGATATAAATTAAATAAAAATATTAAATCCAAGATGATGGGTTGCATAAGTAATGGTCCTCTTTAGTATAACACACGTAAATAATCAATTTTATTGCCAGTTTTCTTCAGACAAATCAGGGGATGGATACATGTACATTTCCAAGTCACTGAATGTGTTGGACTTTATTCACATCAACTGTGAAGTCATACAAACAGTATGGTACTCTGTGGTAAATCTGTGTGGAGTAGACAGTTCTCAAAAACTTAGTTATTTTGCAAGGAGGAGACGAGTGAGGAAAGCCACAAGACACCCAGACAACCCAGAAGAGGTTACAGGCTTCTGTGGCTGTGACTGGAGAAATTGTGCATAGTGCATAGTGCATTTTTCGCATTTTGTATCACCAGTTATACAGCTTCATGATGAAGTGGTATAGAGGAGGATTTTCTTTCACCAAAACATTAAATCCAGGCTTGCATCTT
Organism: Thalassophryne amazonica; assembly: GCF_902500255.1. Taxonomy (NCBI): domain Eukaryota; kingdom Metazoa; phylum Chordata; class Actinopteri; order Batrachoidiformes; family Batrachoididae; genus Thalassophryne; species Thalassophryne amazonica. The sequence goes on from NC_047121.1 coordinate 63,787,259, forward strand.
AGATGTACCTTCTGGCAAATTGTAGTCTTTTTTTTAAAGAAACTGCTCCTCTGTACCACTTCATCATGAAGCTGTATAACTGGTGATGATTAATTTGCACCACACCAGAGACCTAATGAGTCATTGGACTAACAGGAGTGAAGCGGGCAGATGAGATGTTCAACTAACATTAAGAGATGGTATCATCCACTTTAAGGGAGCCTGGAATCATATGACAGTATTCTTCCAGCCATGAATATGGATAATATATTCTAATGTTTGCAATTGTAGGTAGGAAGAAGGTATAAATGTTTTGAACCTTTGTACGGTTGTTTTTGCCTGCTTCGGGAGAGTCCCAAGTCCAGAAACCCTTATACTTTGAACCATTATTATGGTTCAAAGTATACCATTATTTGTTTACCAAAGTTTACCATTATTTGGTTATACTGGAAATAAATTTGAGCTTTCCAAATTTGTTTTTTTAGATGGTGTCTAAATCCCTGGTTCCCAAACTGGAGTCCAAGCTCCTCTTGGGGGCACAAAAGATTGCAGGGGCTACGTGAGGTTTTCTCTGCTCTTTGAACAGAAGTCCTATATAGGCCCTGCAGATGAGAGTCTATACGACTCCCACATGCTGAGTCATTTTTAGTTTAGTAAGGATTTAATCAGTGTGCTACAGTTGAAGTGTCTGTTTCCTTGATCCACCATGGCTCAGTTACCTCACCAACGGCATGCCGTGCGTGGAGCGCTTCCCCCTCAGCTTTAAGTCTCAGTTCTCAGGGAACAACTTCCACCACATCGTGCTGGGAGTTCACAGCGGGGGACGTTTTGGCGCTCTTGGCATCAGCCGCAGGGACAGCCTCATGTTCAAGACCCTGGAGTTCCGAACACTTACCGACCTGGTGCAGGAGTTTGAAAGAGCTTACAGGGGCCACTGGCACACCCTGCACAAGGTCAAGATCGGACAGTATGTGTCCCATGACCCTCACAGCGTGGAGCAGATCGAATGGAAACACTCAGTGCTGGACATAGACAAACTGACCAAGGAGGGACTACGGAGGGAGCTGGAAAGACACACTCGAGACATGAGGCTGAAGGTAGAATACCAGAATCACATGACCAATGCACATACAACCCCTGGCAAAAATTATGGAATCACCGGCCTCGGAGGATGTTCATTCTGTTGTTTAATTTTGTAGAAAAAAGCAGATCACAGACATGACACAAAACTAAAGTCATTTCAAATGGCAACTTTCTGGCTTTAAGAAACACTATAAGAAATCAAGAAAAAAGATTGTGGCAGTCAGTAACGGTTACTTTTTTAGACCAAGCAGAGGAAAAAAATATGGACTCACTCAATTCTGAGGAATAAATTATGGAATCACCATGTAAATTTCCATCCCCAAAACTAACACCTGCATCAAATCACATCTGCTCATTGACATTGACCCTATGTCATGACATTGACCCTATGTGTCTTTTTGCAAGGAATGTTTTCACAGTTTTTGCTCTACGGCAAGATGCATTATCTTCTTGAAAAATGATTTCATCATCCTCAAACATCAGAAAAGTGTCCAAAATATCAACGTAAACTTGTGCATTTATTGATGATGTAATGACAGCCATCTCCCCAGTGCCTTTACCTGACATGCAGCCCATATCATCAATGACTGTGGAAATTTACATGTTCTCTTCAGGCAGTCATCTTTATAAATCTCATTGGAACGGCACCAAACAAAAGTTCCAGCATCATCACCTTGCCCAATGCAGATTTGAGATTCATCACTGAATATGACTTTCATCCAGTCATCCATAGTTCACAATTGCTTTTCTTTAGCCCATTGTAACCTTGTTTTTTTTCTGTTTAGGTGTTAATGATGGCTTTCGTTTAGCTTTTCTGTATGTAAATCCCATTTCCTTTAGGCTGTTTCTTACAGTTCGGTCACAGACGTTGACTCCAGTTTCCTCCCATTCGTTCCTCATTTGTTTTGTTGTGCATTTTCCATTTTTGAGACATATTGCTTTAAGTTTTCTGTCTTGACGCTTTGATGTCTTCCTTGGTCTACCAGTATGTTTGCCTTTAACAACCTTCCCATGTTGTTTGTATTTGGTCCAGAGTTTAGACACAGCTGACTGTGAACAACCAACATCTTTTGCAACATTGCGTGATGATTTACCCTCTTTTAAGAGTTTGATAATCCTCTCCTTTGTTTCAATTGACATCTCTCATGTTGGAGCCATGATTCATGTCAGTCCACTTGGTGCAACAGCTCTCCAAGGTGTGATCACTCATTTTTAGATGCAGACTAACAAGCAGATGTGATTTGATGCAGGTGTTAGTTTTGGGGATGAAAATTTACAGGGTGATTCCATAATTTATTCCTCAGAATTGAGTGAGTCCATATTTTTTTTCCTCTGCTTGGTCTAAAAAAGTAACCGTTACTGACTGCCACAATCTTTTTTTCTTGATTTCTTATAGTGTTTCTTAAAGCCAGAAAGTTGCCATTTGAAATTACTTTAGTTTTGTGTCATGTCTGTGATCTGCTTTTTTTCTACAAAATAAAACAACTGAATGAACATCCTCCAAGGCCGGTGATTCCCTAATTTTTGCCAGGGGTTGTACAAGATTATACCTTGATAGAAAATCTGTACTCAGATGTCGAAATGTTGCATATTTTTAAGTGTGACTTTGCAGTTAATGCAAATACAAGGCGTTCTGTTTGGATACTAAATTGTCATTTACTGAGTTATTGGAGAAAAAAGGATAATCCTGCAACAATGATTTCTGTTAACATGCTGTTTTCTTGTTGCTGACATAACCTCCTAGGGCCTGGCATCCACATATGTGGACATGACATTTTTGGTTGTCTAATCCATTAACTAAGTTTTGTTTCATGAGAACCTGGGCGGATCCGCAGTTCTGTGTTTAATAAAATTGCTGTAGGGCCTTCACTGATGTGTTACATGGATGTCTCCAGCCATTAGGAGTCATATTGAATCATGTGCACAGTCACAGTAAACACCCAGACAGACCTGTTCAGATAAACCACCTCCTTACTGACTGATCTGCATTTAGACTTTTAGCTATTAGAGCACTTGACAAAATTATATTGTACCTGCATTAATGATAAATGCCCACCAGGTGGCGATATTGCTCCATTTCAAGAACCTTGGGACATGATGATGACAAACATGTTGCTTGTATTAGTAGATACAAAGAAGGTGGAGTATTGGATTGTCCTTGGAACCATTCAAGAAAGAATTAATTTTCATGACATTTTCTGCAAAAGTTTGCATTTCCCTCAAGTAGAAACAGTTACATTTTGGCAAAGAACAGTAAAAAGGCTCATAGCTATAAGCTGTGTTGTTGTTGTTGTAGTAGTAATAATGGGTGATTTAGATTTGGATATAAATATGTACCCAACGTGGTTTTCAGTTTTGCTTTCTGTGTTCTTTGACATGAGCCTAATGACGGTATTGTTCCATATCTCTTTTTTTTCTGTTTTTTTTTTTTGTTTGTTTGTTTGTTTTTTACCAGATTGGGAAACCTGCACCTCCTTCTCCCACCAAAGACAGAAGGAACAGTGTAGGTTCACCCCTCAGAGGACAAAGCAGTCCCTCACGCAGGTTCAGCCATGTGGAGAAACGGTATGAATCACTGTCTGCAAGTGCTGTTACTATAAATAGGTAGTGGACCACATTTATAGAGTATTTTCTGTCTGATGGAGATGATCAGAGCACACACACAGACACACACACACACACTGATGTCGGTGCACTGCCAAGCAAAGCATGCAACTGTACACGAGTATAAATTTGGGGATTAAGGGCATTTCTTGTCACGTGCCCGCCTCTCTAATCCCCTCCCTCAGCTCTCACTATCATAATGATTATTACAGTAGTGGACGAAAATGCACAACTGACTCAACCACTGTTGTCAGAAATGTTAATAACCCATGAATACAAAAGTACGTCTGCAGATTCTTAGTCAGTTAACAATCATTTTTATTAAAAAGTATTACAATAGCAGAGGTATAAGAGGTAATAAGAAATTTACAACACAACAATAAAAAATACATAAAACCTGTGTCCAGGGACAGTAGTTTGAAAAAACATTAGAAAATGATAATAAATAAATTCCCAGCGTCAAAGACTGCAGACAGCATGTCCAGCATTGAAAACCTCAATTGAACTCCACTGTCTAACCTAATTCTGTCATGAGCAGGAAGTTAAAAGGCTCTCTACCATGTTCTGTTTTCCTCTGAAACATAGACACACATAGATCACAGGGTGCATTTAATCTCTTAAAAATCAAAAAGTAACCATCTATGAACAGGGCCGATGGAGAGATTACAACATGATTATTACAATATCGGTTGCATCAACATGTCTGGCTTCACAATTGCCTTGTTGGAAGACTTATGATTCAAGCTGTGAGTGACTTCCTGTACTCAATCATCACAGGTGCATCTGTATGTGGTGAAAGTGTTGAACTCGTCGAGACATTGACGTCTCTGAGTTCTTGGCCTTTGAGCTCAAGAGATGCCTCAGAAGACTTTATGGAGTTACTGGATAGTGGTTTTTGACGCTGCCAATACCTTTGCAGGAGAACAGAGGGCCAAGACTTGAGGGTCCTGGTGCTTGCTATATGGTTTTGAGACTTGAGCACTTACCAGTGATCTAAGATGTTGACTAGATGTCTTTTGTACTTCATCTATTCAGGGGATCCTTGTTTCCCACAGGAATGACTTTCTGTCAAATGAATGGTAGCTTAGAAAGCTGAAGATGAGGAGTATTGCTTGTATTGAGACAATGAGAGCAACAATATTTTGTACATGAGGTGCGTTTCTGTGGTCGTGGTTCAGCACGCGGGTGCCTCACTGTTGACTTTCTCAGCAAATCGAAAGGCCAAAGGGACACTCATGTTTCACCTGGCTGCACCAGATAGATGTTTACTTTCAAGAGGTGAGAATGGACCAGTTGTCTGCCTGAGTGGTCATCCAGGGCCCAAGGCAGCTCAGTGGTTTGATGGCTGCAGATCAGGACCAGTGCAGGCATCCAGACCGGTCTTGATCTGCAGCAATGTTTCCAATACTGATAATATTGGGCTTCCAGATATCTCATGATCTGTGGATCTAAAGTACTTTGGTCTTTTCTCTCTCTCTCTCTCTCTCTCTCTCTCTCTCTCTCTCTCTCTCTCTCACAGCCCCTCTTCAGAGAAGAAAGCTCCACAGCAGAAACCACCTGCAGACATGAATGGTTATCAGATTAGAGTCTGAAGAACATTTCAGTGTACAAAACAATGAGGTACCAAACGTTTCAGTTGTGAAGCTGTGAACTGATTTTTAAGGCTGAATTTGGTGTTGACTTGGACCTACTTGCTGGATGCAATGCTGAATAAGCCACCAGCAATGTTTCATCTGGAAAGACAACCCCAAATGTGTGATTTAGAACTCCTCCATCATCGTTTTTCACTTATCTTGTACTGCATAGTAATTATTCCGTGGCAACATTCACAAACAGTTGAAAATTCCTATAATTTTAAACCATTTCCAAAGCAACTACCTGTTGTTGAATTGATGCAAGGTTTTGCTTTTTTAGGTGTCTCGATTTGGAAGTGATGTGGCCCCTATTGACCACCACAGTAAAATAAACAAATAACCATTCTTCCATGATGCTGGCAGAGGTCGCTGTACTACTCGTTGTAATCGTGCCACCGGACGTGTCGTAGGAGTCCGTATGTTCAACAGAAGTTCTCAAGTCTTACTTGCAGTTTGTATATTTGTACTGTAACTGTGCATCTAAAATTTCTAAATGTTGTTGCATTTTTAAATTTGCAGAGAATCTGTTGGCCAGCAACTGCTTGTGCTGTTTGCAAACCGCTACCGCTGTGCCTTGTTCTCGGAATCAAAGAAGCTAATGCTCCAGTTATAGCAGCAGTCCATCAAACCACAGCAAAACAAACTAACAAAACCATTTTTAAGACTTAATGCTACAAATGAGATAGGGTTTTTTTTATTTTGTTTTTCCTGGCTACTGCAGTGTGTCTGCTCTTAATAAGGGGTCGGTTATAGGGACTATAACTCACTCACATAAACACACACGTTCCTTTATTTGTAGCAGGTTTTTCCACTTGCCTTAAGTGGTATCCAAGACTTCCATCCGAGGTATTATAAAATGTGTTCACAGTACTTTTGCCTGCATTTTGTATTTTTTTAAGTTGTCATTTTTATACTTTTCACTGTTGATGAGCACCAGTTAAAAAAACACTTCGTATCTTCCACTGTTACATTTTTTTATACATACAGTCAGCGTGCACTTTTTGTTTTGATGTTTTGTAACAGTTTTGTAGAAAAGCAGATTTGACTTATAGAGTTCAAATAAAGGATGTTTACTGTACAAGGATTCTTTTAAATGTGAGAGTGAATCGTGTGTTCGGGAAGTCCCGAGCTCAGCTGAGGAGCAGACGAGGAACATCTTTAAACACAAACAGGGTGAACACAAAGGAAACCCAACACCTGTAATACTATACGAGTATAAGGAAACAGAACTGGAGTTCTGTTGGAACCTAAAACAAAGTGAACACTTAAGAGCAGCACAGTGACGGAAGAAAACACACAGTATGGCCAGAACAAAAAGGAGTGCCGCAAACAAAACTAAGCGTGATGCTGCGAATCATCAATGTTGCATTAAATATTGTGAGCAGATGTGATTTACTGTATTTATACACTTAAACATTTATACAGTGGCTTGCGAAAGTATTCAGCCCCTTGTTACATCACGCATTTTAATTTGTTTATGGCATTTCAAATACAAAAAGTAAATCAGGCTTCTCAATATAAAAAATTCTAAAATTATCTTCCTTAGACTCAAACTGAAAGCAAATCTCTACAACTTGATATTAATGAATTCAAAATATAAAAGCCAAGATGATGGGTTGCATAAGTAATGGGCCCTTTGGTATAATACTTGTAAATAATCAGTTTTACTGACATGTGTGCCTGTAATCAACTTTTCTGCAGCGCGGCTTTGCTTTGAACCGTGAACCAATCGAAGCAGTGGTTCGCAGATTGAAGCAATGCTTCGACCTATTGCTTCGTTTATTCTTTCTTTCGCTTAATTTTTCCCCGCTAAAACCCTAAAGAGCATACTTCTGTGAGTATTATTTACCTTTTCTATATTAAACCGACCTGTTATGGTCTTCTGAAACAGTTGATAGATGTATTTTATAACTTAAAAACGGGAGCGACGCTAACGCGTTAGCATGTCTACGGCATTTTCAACGTTAAAAGTTAGCATGAAGCAGTTCCAGCTGTCTTCACGTTCGGGTACATTTGTTTTCAAATTGTAATATTTCTTAAATTTATTTTTGTTTATATATTAATAATCTAATGATTATTATATACAGTTTTAGAGAAAGAGGCAAAAAGAACCTGAATAGAAACACAACAGAAAATATGAAAGCAACTAACAATGAACATACATAAATACATACATAAACAAGTGTTTCCTGTGAACACCTAGTGATTCTTACACCTCCACTTCATCCCTGTCTTATTTAATGACAGTTTGTTTCAGTCAAACCATATTTTCAATGTGTTAATTTCTTCAATGATTTCCTCAAGAACTATCTGCCAAACTAGAAAACTGCTGCATCCTAGTAAGAGCAGAATACTACTGGAATGAATAGGAAAGTTGGTTTTTTTTTTTTTGTTTTTGTTTTTTTTTTCCTTCAGTAAATGGATGCTGCACTCACTGCAGTTTATTGTCTGGAATAGTCCCAGATTGTATTTCAGAGCTTCTAGAATTGAAACATTTTCGTGCAGGTGGTGTTGGGGGGTAATTTTGGGTCTTGGGCCACATGTAGAACGAATCAGTTTTTAAATTAAGCTTTCAATTCATATAGTGGCATCTACCTTTTTTTTTTTTTTAAAGGTTACTTTATACTTTTATATTTTAAGTAGGTTTTGGAGCACATACTTTTTCACTTTTACTTGAGTAAAGAGGTCAAGTTGATACTTCAACTTTTACCAGAGTGTTTTTAAACTGCAGTATCTATACTTCTACTTAAGTAACAAATGTGTGTACTTTTGACAACACTGCTGATACACCTCCAGATGTTGAAGGCAAATTTCACCGTTCAGCACCTGGTATGAAGTTGTGGTAGTACTGCATTTGGGCCCCTAGGTGGCATAAGTGAGCTTCATCTGCATGCACCGATTTGGACAACCCCCATGCTTGTGTTTTCATTAAGTGAAGTGGTTTTTTTTTTTGTTTGTTTGTTGTTTTTTTCAAGTACAAAATGCCTGTTTTGACCTTTGACCACAGTGAAGTTACTCTTTGTTATATCTACAGAGCAGATTTGGCGTTTAAACTCCTTGGGGAAAAAAAACAACATATCTGTTTCGTTCAGTCCTGTCAGGGCTGGAAATATTCACCAAATTATGGAACCACCTTGGGTTCTGAATGGCAACCAACCAGGCAGACAACTGGTTCATGCCCACCTCCCAAAATTAACCATCTATCTACTGCATCCAGGTGAGATGTGGCTACGTCTTTGGACTTCTTCCGCTGCTGGGATCTTCAACGATGAACCACCTGCACACTGGATCAGTTTAACACAATTTTCAGTTTATTTTATTTGTATAGCACCAAATCACAACAAAGCTACCTCAAGGCGCTTTACATAAGTAAGGTCTAGTCTTACCAACCCCCTTGAACAAGCACACAGGCGACAGTGGTAAGGAAACACTCTCTCTGGTGAAAATGAGGAAGAAACCTCAAGTAGACCAGACTCAGAGGGGTGACCCTTCTGTGTAGGCCATTCTAACACAAGGTTTTTACAGATGTTACAAGAATTTCTTTACAAACAGAATAAGCAGAAGAGCACCAAAAGCTTCTGCAAGACATGTTTCAGTCCTATATTACAAAATCTTTATCAAAAGGAAGACATGACATCTGCTAAAAATGGGGCTATATTGCTGTAAAACCTGCTTGGGGTCATATTCATATTCATTCATATTATTGCTGCTGTATTTTAAGTTGCTGAAAATAGTAATGTATTGCATTGTCAAACACTTTGAGCTGCATTTCATGTGTGACAGGTGCTACACAAGCAACATGCTCACACACATAGAGACCTTCCACTGATTGTTGCCTTTAAAAATGAAATATCAATAATTTGATATGGATGCATATTCCTAAACCAACCAGCAGATGGCAGTGTGATGTTTTCATTTTCATGTAGACTCTGAAACGGTACCTTGTTTTTGACCAAGTAGTGGGCATTGTGGTTCCCTCAGTGGTTGCTAGCTCACCTTGTTGGCTCATGTGAAGGTGCACACTCCATCCAGCAGGTGGCAGGCACATCTATGTAGTATTACAAAGTTGCTTTTTTGATTGATCTAATCTAGAGCATGAAAGTTCACCATGTTTTAATCAGTTTGTTTTTGTCATGTGTCATTTTGAGTTGCGCATGTACAAGATAACCTTTTGGTCTTTGCTTACACAAGCTGCCTAAGATCAACTCACTCACTCATCTATAATTTTACATAGGTTTATTCAAATAACAACAGCACATGAATTTGAATCCTCAGAATTGATTTTATTGCAGGTGAAACAGCACGGATGTTCTTTATGTTACAGAACGCCCATAAAGAAAGCAGAAAGATACATATTTTTAATCAATCAAAATACAGACATTTGAGAAGATCTGTCTATTTTCTGTTAAATTGCAGGTTGTAGGACACGTAGTACCCGTTGTTGTACATGTAGAGCTTCTGATCAGTGGGGTTGTAGTGCATGTTGACAAAGTTCTCCTGGAACTTCTGCAGGGGGATACTTAAGTGTTTCTCCTCTCCAGTTTTGGTGTCGTATGAGTAGAAGATCTCCTCAGCTGTGAGGTCTGCCGGCCTGGTGGCGTACATGACTCCACACGCCATGAAAGCGTTTCCTACTTGTCTTTTGAAGGCTCGAGTGGACCATTCGTCCTCAATGTCAAAAGACTTCTCATTGATCTTAGCAATGACTATTTTACCTTTAGACTCCTCTGTGGTGTACATTACCCACAGTCCTTTCTCGTCAGCCGAAAAGTCCAGGTACTGGTTTGGTGAGTGCACACAGCTGACACTTTCCATAGCTTTTGCGAGCCGTCTGTGGCTATAAGCAGACGAGGTCAGGTTTAACTTGGTCATCCTGAATGGGTTTGCGGCCTGGTAATAAATGGTGTTACCGTGAATGATGTAGTTATTGCCGATGCCTTCGTAACCTTGTGGCAAACCGTGGTGCGTGAAGGAGGATCTGAGGATGAGTTTCTGGGAATTGGAGTATATATAGAATTCGTACACAGCGGGAGTCTTGTACCCACCATACCAATACATGGATTCTTGACCTCGAACTGGTTTGGAGTCTTTGCCCCAGCCACCATACTGGTAATTTGGGTCCAAGTGAGCATTCAGCTGCACTACCATCGGTTTGCTGACATGCATGATTCCTGTGTGGTTGCAGTTTCCTGAGAAGAAGAAGGAGAAAAAATTAATAATTTGCTGCCACGTCCAGTCTGCAGTTGCACTTAACCAACTTGTTGCCTCACCGATGTCAGGCTTGACGAACCCTACATCTTTCTGGCAGTCCTTCAGTTTCTTCTGCAGTTTGCCAAATTCAATATGCAGGACTTCTAAGTTGCTCTTGTCGAATGACTCAAGTTGGTTCACAGTGAGCGTCATGTTGTGAATCTGGTATAAATGAGACAGTAAATACATGATCAGTGCAAAGAAATGGATTTAATGATGTATATATTCGGACACCGGCGATGTTTTGGATATTTTAGCTTCCCAGCAGAGTGAAGATTAAAAATTCCAATAGCCGAAGATGAGGAGTATCTCTTGTATTGAGGCAATACAAGCAGCAATACAATCTTATATTCATTATTGCCAAATAATGAATATAAGATGGGAATTAGAGCAATTGTTGCAGGTGTTGTCCCCAATTTTAGAGGAAACGATTGAGCTGTTTCACAACCGAGTGTGTTATTCTCATGGGGATAGGAACTGGGATATAGATAGATAGATAGGTAGATATTGGGTGTAATCATTATGATAACGCCCAAATTTATTTAATCTTAACAGTGACATTTTTAGTGACCACCTTCAGAAAATGTATTTATACCAAAAAATAATGCAAATAGTAAATTAAAAAATTGTAAATATTATTTTTATTGCACATATAAATCAGAAATTAATGGTTATTCCTTCATCATTTCTTTGACAACTCATCAGATAAAAGGACTTCAGTTCAATCAGGCATTAACAAATGGTATATGACATAAAAGGGTAAATCTGCCTACATCAGGCTGTCCTCAAAACATGTCCACGAAGGACACTTGAATCATTGGTTTGCTAAATGTTCAATTATGTGATGAGGCAATGATGCATGTTTACCCATGAAACATCTTGGCAGTCAATTGTCCAATTACTTTTGATACCATAAAAATTGGAGACAGCATAAACAGTACTATATACTCGTACTTTCAGCTTTAACATGCTGTGACAGTGTCCAGGTATTTTGAGCCTCACTGTAGCCTTTGGAGAATTAGGATTTTGTACCTCATCGTAGAGACTATCGAGCATGGGTGAGGACGAGTTGAGGGACTCTTTGAGCTGAGACACCAGAGCCTCAAATTGTCCGAGTTCAACCTTCAGCAGCTCAAAGTCCAGTTTGATGTAGTCAGCACGGTTGCTCTTGACTATGGCGACTCTTATGCTCAGGTCCTGCAGCTCATCAATGAACGCGTCCAACTTCGCCTTGTAATGGACCAACTGAAAGACAATTATCATCATTATATTACACCTACCGATTAAGTTGTGTTTTCATATGCAGTTTAAAAAAATTACATTTTGTTGTTGTTGTTGTTTGGAGGATTACTCAAAACATTATCAGCTAATTGAAACCAGGAGAGGAACGAAATCATGAATTCTACGGAAACCAATAGCACGGATGGATCTTGATTGGTGGGCGTCAGTAACTGCTAATCTGCTATTTGAAAAGTTATTGCTGAATCAATAAACTGCTAAAACATTTAGCTGAAGGTACAGCTAACTGCTAACTTTATTAGATGAATTTCGATTTTGGGTTGGGGTTTTTGTTAGCTGACTAGCTGAACTGTGCAAACAAATTTCAAAGACTGTATGATGTGTGCTCTACGAGTACCACCACCCAGTTTGATCACCAATCTGGTTAGACTTTAAAATTTAGATGGCCATAAATAACTACCTTATTTCATTAAATCAATCTTATATCTATAGTACTATATTACTTTGAATGCCCCCCCCCCCCACAAAAAAGAAAAAAAACCCTGCTAAATATCTAATAATTCGAAACAATTTAAGTACAATTAACTTTTTAGCCTTAAACATACATAATTTCTTATAGGTGTCTCCTGCATTTTAATAACAAAATCAGGTTGTATTTCATTCTGTTTTTCCAGCTGTTTTATTGTTGACAGTTGTTTTGTGATTTTATTGGTTACTGCAGTACAACTAAAGTTATAGCTTCATGTCATATTAATACTTATAGATAAATAGATAGCTAAACAATGATTGTTTAGCTATTACATAGTATGTTATGTAGGTGTTTAGTATGTTATTAGCTGTGTAGCTATATAGAGCATCATTAGTTGTATACGTAGCTATAGGATTATTAGTTGCATAGCTATATATAACATCATTAGTTATAAGTTGAATAGTATGTTACTTGTGTAGCTGCATTGTGCATTATTAGTTGTATATGTTATTAGCTGTGTAGATCTATAGAGCACCATTAGTTATAGTTATAGCGTTGTTAGTTGTAAGTTGTATAGGATGTTATTAATTGTGTAGCTGCATAGTGTTTTATACATTTTTAGTAGGTTCATAATTGTATACTATGTTAATTGTATAGTTTGTTATTACTTGTATAATTATTATAGTTATACAGTAAACACACACACTGTTTTACATGACATTTGTTCTTTGATAACTGATTTGTGCCTAATGAAAAATAGACCCAATAAATAAATCAATAAAAGGTCATAATTCATTTTTGTTGTAGTGGGAATGTTTAGGTTTTCAAATTTTATTTGTTGTTGATCCACTACTGAAAGGGGAAAGAAAGCTGGAATATTCAGATTTGTAAAATTTGGAGGACACCTAAAACCTTTGCACAGAATTATACATGCACACTAGTAATGAAAGTTTAAAAACAAATTAATTATTGTTTTGTTCATTATTATGTAGTTGTATCTGTTAACTAGTAATAAATAAAGTTGACATTGTCTGCTTATTAATTTTTTTTTAAGACATCACAAAATTACAATCAAACACTGTTGTGTTTCACACTAACTAACCTTGTTCTTCTGAACCTCCACTTCCAGCTTCAGATCTGAGCTCACTTGCTGCATGTTTTGCACTCGATCTGCAGGGAAGCTGCTGTCAGGTAGGAAAACACTGCAGACACACTCCTGTCCTTCAGCAGACGACGTCACATTACCCGACCCCAAGTCCTCCAGCGGCTGCACACAAATTCACCTGCTTCTCAGAGACATCAAAAATAATTCAGTCGTTTAACAAAAGTTAAAGAACATGTCGACTTACACGCCAGGCCAGTGCAGGGCCGAGTGTGGAAATGAGAAGGAGGACACTCGGAGACATCGTGTCTCTGTCAGTATGTTTAGCTGATGTGTTTAACACTTGCACCTGCAGGTCTTTACACTTCTTGCCCGCCTTTCCATTGCACATACATCATTGCCATTAGAGTTTTATGAGCATCCTTGAGATGAATGCAGCTGTGCAGACTGTCTCAGGTTTATTGTCTTCATGTCATGTGAAAGTTTATTTATTTCATATTTCATATATTATTTCAGGAGCTTATTCCTAAATGATGCTGTGAGACTTATCAGCATTTAGCCTGAAAGAATGTTAAGATCAAAAGTTATTTTGTGAAAACTATGTTTTAGTGTCCCAGCAGTATGACTTCTTGAAATGGGCACATCTTTAAAAATACGTTTTCTCTTTTAGTGATGTCTGAAGGGACTCCAGGTACTATTAGTATACATCTATAAATTAACTGCAAAACCCAATAGCATGTGTGTTTTTACAACGCCACCTGGACATGAAACTACTATAGCATTTAAGTACAGAGTACACAAAGTGCCACAATAAAGAATGAATACTGGTATCTTAAAAATATGTCTGAGATCATTTATGAGAATCTTATGTGTCAGCCAGGTGGTTGTCAACGTGTGTCTCCCAGGAAAAATGGGAAGAAATATATTTTTTTAAAAACTATAGAAATACATTTAAACATACATTTTTAAAGACCCCTGTTAATTCTGACTTTAGTACTTGGCAATGAAATCTGTTATTGTATTCAAATTCTGTGAATTGTTCTGTAATTTATGTTTGTAGCATGGCCCAAGCAGAGGGTCACCCCTTTGAGTCTGGTCTGTTTGAGGTTTCTTCCTCAGAGGGAGTTTTTCCTTACCACTGTTGCTCTGGGGGTTGGTAAGGTTAGACCATACCTGTGTGAAGCGCTTTGAGGCAACTCTGTTGTGATTTGGCGCTATATAAATGAAAATAAATTGAAAATTAAATTGAAATTGAAATTCTTATTTGCCTTGGTTTTATTTACATGAGGCTGTAGGAGCCTTAAGCAGCTCCTTCAATAATAGATTTATGCACCTTGATGCAAAACGGAACGCCGCCACAGGTCATTTATTCCAACTGCAGTCAGACTGTATAATACCTCAAAATGGTTTTAGCACCATAACCACCTGCTGATTTTGCACTATTTACTACATTTACCGTCACCTTTTGTGCTTTGTTACGTGCACAACTGTGCAATTTATCCTGTGCAATAATTTTACCAAATCTATAAATCCTTGTTGTTGGCAGTTTCCTCACTTGCGAGGAAATATAATATAATATATAAATCCTTATACGTATACATACTCACTTATATTCCATTTTTCACATAATCTGTTCACATTAGTACATTTATGCACCCACCAGCAAACATTGCTGTAGACTTCAGCCACCTTTCTTTAATATGCTACAATTGATTTTCCCTGCTGTGGGATCAATAAAGTTCATCTTATCTTTAAACATATAAAGTAACAACTGAAATGAAATATACAAAATTAATCAAATTATATGAAATTAACTAAAACAACCTACAAAATAATTTATACATAAATTTAAAATGGCACAAATGCGAGACTGTATCGTGTGTTTTTATTCCTTTTATGTCTGCATGTATCTATTTGTTATCTCCACCAAGGAGGTTATGTTTTCGGTCGCGTTTGTATGTTTGTCTGTCTGTTTGTCAGCAGGATAACTCAAAAAGTTTTGAACAGATTTTAAGGAAATTTTGTGGAGTGGTTGGAAATGACAAGAGGAACAAATGATTAAATTTTAGTGGTGATCTGGATCCCGATGCTAATGTGTTAGCATGTCTATGGCATTTTCAATGTTAAAAGTTAGCATTAAGCAGTTGCAGCTGTCATCACGTTCGGGTGCATTTGTTTTCAAATTGTAATATTTCTTAAATTTATTTTTAGTTATATATTAATAATCTAATGATTATTATATACAATTTTAGAGAAAGAGACAAAAAGAAATAGATCACTGTGCCAAGGAGGGAATCTCTTTAGGGTCAGTGACCCTATGGCCTTGTTTAGAGAAGTGTTTCCTAAATGTTAAAAAATTAATATATTTGCAGTTTAGTTGAATAATAAATTGAATTTTGTCTCTTTTTTTTGTCTATAAGTACAATGCAATATCAATATCAGTGCTCAGATGACAGTAGCTTCTGGGAAAGGTGCAAGTTGCAATAAACTGTGATGCCAAGCGCTAAGGATACATGCTATCCAGTCACAGCAGATGAAACTTTTTTTACTACTGAGCAAACATCATTGTTAGACTTTTTTAGGTTCAATGATTCCACGGCATGTAGATGTTATGGCATCAGTGACCCCATGGCCTTGGCGGAGGTTTGCACTCTCTGAGTGCTTCTAGTTTTTGAATTAATTTATACTTAATCGTGGCACTTTTGATACTCCATATAAACCATCTGTGTGAGTTATCTGAAGCTATGCTTTGCTTTATTGCACTGCCCAGCAGATTGTGTCAGCAGTTATTGTACAAAATATGCCTGTTTTGGTTAATTTAGTAATATGTAAGTCCATAATAAAAATGTGTATTTAGAAAATTTATTTTCCAGTGTTGTTCATCTCCAGCTTAACACTGGGGTATAATATTTACATGAAATTATTCTTTTTCGCACCACGTTGCCTGAGCAGGTCAGGACCATAACTATTTGGACAGTGGCACCACTTTCGTACTTTTGCCTCTGTACCCCATCACAGTAGAATTGAGACGAAACAATCAAGATGTCCTTTTAGCAGAGTATTAACTTTAATTCAGTAGTTTAATAAAAAATATGGCATTAACCATTTAGGAGTTACATCCATTTTAGACACTTTCCCTCTATTTTCAGAACCCATAAGCAGTTGGACAAAATAAATATAACCATAATGTTTAAACAGAAATGATCCATTTTAGAGTCAGTTTTCTTGATATAGATATTTTCAGCATCACTGAATATGTCTTAGACTTCATAAATATGATCATTTTATTTAATATGTTCCATTATGTACGGTCTCTGACAACTAAGGCATTATCATACAAATATTTTTGTTAAAAGCTAAAAGTCAGCACCATACATACATGTTTTTGTTCAGTTGAGTTCTGTTGTGATGAAGTGCAAAGCCAAGTGAACTGATGAATAGAAAATCATTACCAAAATACTTGCGGAACCAACTGCGCATTTGAGAAACAAGTGTTGAATGCTGTGTGTGTGTGTGTGTGTGTGTGTGTGTGTGTGTGTGTGTGTGTGTGTGTGTGTGTGTGTGTGTGTGTGTGTGTGTGTGTGTGTGTGTGTGTGTGTGTGTGTGTGTGTGTGTGTGTGTGTGTGTGTGTGTGTATATATATATATGTGTGTGTGTGTGTATATATATATATATGTGTGTGTGTGTGTATATATATATATATGTGTGTGTGTGTGTGTATATATATATATGTGTGTGTGTGTGTGTATATATATATATATGTGTGTGTGTGTGTATATATATATATGTGTGTGTGTGTGTATATATATATATATATGTGTGTGTATGTGTATATATATATATATATATATGTGTGTATATATATATTGCTTGTGTAGTACTGGTCTTTTGTCATTGTTTACTTCTGCATCTGCAACAGAACCTTTTGCATTTGGATGAAATAATTCTATTTATCATTACTTATTATGTGGAAACAATAAGAGTCAAGGTCAGACACATTATTTGAATGCTTCAGGTTGATTTTATTGAGGAAGATACATCAGAAGGTCTCTGTATTGCAATACATAGCCTCCGGTGAGAGATAAAAAATACAGATCAGTCGTATCAATCACAATACGCTGGATCAAAAAGAGGAGAAATCATTCTTTGTTGAACTTTGTGTTGTAGGACACATAGTAACCAGTGTTGTACATGTAGAGTTTCTGATCAGTGGGATTATAATCCAGGTTGGTGTACTTCTCCTGGAACTTTTGAAACTGAATGTTGTGCTGTTTCTCCTCCCCTGTGTTGGTGTTGAATGAGTAGTAGATCTCCTCTGTGTTCAGGTCTACTGATCTAGTCGCATACATGACTCCACAGGCCATGAAGGCATTACCTGCTAACTGCATGAAAACACCTGTATTCCACTGTTTCTCAATGCCGAAAGATTTCTCATCAATCTTAGCAAGGACAATTTTCCCCTTACTCTCCTCTGTGGCATACATTACCCACAACCCCTTCTCATCAGCTGCAAAGTCCAGGTTCTGATCCGGTGAGTAAGTGTATGAGAATCTCTGACTGACCCCTGGGATGACTCTGTATTCATATTTGGAGCTGGTCAGGTTCAGTTTGACCATAGTACCTACAGGTGTGTTGTGCGGGTAGTATATGGTATTACCGTGAACAATGTAATTGTTACCATTACCCTCCCAACCGCTCTGGAGATGATAGCTTTTGAATGAAGACCTGAGAATCAGCTTATCATAGTTAGAGTACAAATAGAAGTCATACACTGCAGCGCCAGTGTATGCACCGTACCAGTACATGGATTCATAGCCTCGAACAGGTTTGGAGTCCTTCCCCCAACCACCATACTGATAACTAGGATTTAAGTGAGCATTCAACTGAGCGACCATAGGCTTGCTGATTGTCCCAATTCCTGTGTTGTTGCAGTTACCTGGGAAGAAGCAGACAATTTTTCCATTGAATGACAGTTTGTGTGTATATATATATATATATATATATATATATATATATATAAGTATATAAGTATTTGCCTCACCAATATCTGGCGTAGTGAACTCTTGATCCTTCTGACACTGCTCCAGCTTCTTCTGCAGTTTGCCAAACTCGATACGGATCACTTCCAGGTTGCTCTTGTCGTAGGTTTCCAGTTGGTTCACAATGTTGGTCATGTTGCGAATCTAGAAAAGAACAACATAAATTGTAGGAAACCAGTCATCCTCTGGACACCGTCATCAGCAACCAGAGGAGCCTCTTCAGCCACAGACTGCTCCTTCCCAAGTGCAGGACCAACAAACTGAAAAACTCCTCTTCATCACACTGTACAACTCCTCACTCAGGGGGAGGAGGAGTAACAGGAAGACAGAGGTCGGGAAGGAGAGGAACAGTAGTAGCAAAGAGATCAATAAAGTTCTATCTCATCTCTGTCTATCTGATCTAATGTGTTGACAAAAAGCCAAACAGCAGATATCTAGAAGTTTGATTAAAAACAGTTGGACCTCTTCAAGAAGATGAAATTTTTACATGTATAACCATTGTTTTCTTGCAATGACAAATCTGATCTGCTGTTTGCAGGTAGGTGCAAACAAACCTCGGCATGTAGACTGTCGAACATGGGAGAGGAAGCATTGATGGAGCCTTTGAGCTGAGACACCAGAGCCTCAAACTCTTTCAGCTCAGTCTTGAGCAGCTCAAAGTCCAGTTTGATGTATTTGTCAGGGCTGCTTGCCAACATGGCCACTCTAACAGTCAGATCCATCAGTTGTTCCAAGTAGATCTCCATCTTACTCTCATAGCTCACCATCTGAAAGAATTTTGACAAAATAAGCACATGGATCAACACAACAATTAGTATAGAGCCAACATCATCAAGCTCTTAAGGCTTATTGCGGCACCTTGTTCACTTGGATTTTCACTTCCAGGATCAGATCCTTGGTGACTTGTTGCATGTTTTGAACCCGGTCTGCAGGGAAGGTGGTATCAGGCACAGACACATGACAAACGCACTGACCTGACTCACCCACTGATGCAGTTACATTGCCGGATTCCCAGTCCTCCAACGGCTGTAAATGGACGGAAAAGCAAATTTAAAATCAGATTGTAATAAAAGTACCAACACATGCATGCAAGTGATAAAAAGTCATTTACTATCCAGGCCAAAGCAGGACTGAGGATTGGCATGAGCAGCAGGACAACGGGCAGCATCATGTCTCACTTTATCTCACAAGCTTAGTGTCTCCTAGTCGGTCTGGTTTGAGGGTTTTTAAAGGCAGTCTTATCAGGTCAATACAGACATAATTGTTCTCATCAGAGTTATTGTTTGAGCACTCTGAAATGTAAAAACAAGTCCAGATGTTCTTTCACACGTAGATGGTAATAAGATTTGTCCTTGTTTGAACATAATAAATTTTGAGGGCTCCACCCTGTCAGATCTTCAGTATTGGGTGTGGATGAGAAAAGTGTCATATGTTGTCGTCTGTGGTGGTGTTGTGTCACATTTATGGCATGTTACTGTTAGCTGGGATTAATGTACAATGTGCCAGGAAAACATGACCACGTCTACAATTACGTCTGGTCAAGTCTTGAGCAGGCAGCAACCAAATCTAGGCTTGCATCTCAGATGTACCTTCTGGCAATTTGTAGTTCAACCTTCCTCCTCTCTATCCCTTCATCCTGAAGCTGTATAACTGGGGATACAAAATGCAAAACATGCACTATGCACAATTTCTCCAATCACAGCCACAGAAACCTGTAATGTCTTCTGGGTTGTCTGGGTTTCTTGGTGGCTTTCCTCACTCTTCTTTTTTGAGAACTGTCTACTCCATGCAGATTTACCACAGAGTGCTATACTGTATTTCTTAATAACTGATGTAAATAAAGTTGAAGACATTTTCAGTGGCAGTTTTATCATCAGAGAGCCTCGTCCACAATGACCACAAAAGACTCCAAGCTGTCTTTGATGTTAAAGGAAGCAACACATGGGTATGTAAGCCTTTGATCAGGGTCATTTGGGTTGTTTCTATTGTCATTACGATTATAAACAGGCATGCGCATAACTGGTACTCGTACTTGTGCATGCTAAAAATAAATGGTGTGCAGCAGAAAACACAAGGGAAGCGCATCATAAGAGGAAAGCAATGACAGATTGTAGGAAAAAAATTCCCTCTGCTGTTCAACTTATATACGAGCACCATAAGTACCAGTTATGTGCACCTCTGTTTATAAAGAGTGAACACAGTTGTTTGACAGTAAATGGTTTCAACCAACCACTAACCGTGAGTGAAAAAAAAAGTTTTTGTGTTATTCATGAGAGAGAGAGAGACCCTTTGGCTGCTCCCTTGTTTTCACTCGGGGTCACCACAGCAAATCCAAGATGGATCTGCATGTCGAATTGGCATATGTTTTACACCAGATGCCCTTTCTGATGCAACTCCACATTACAGGGGTGGGATTTGAACTGGGAACCTCCCACACTTGGCTTCAGTGTGGGAGCACTTTGAGCACAACTGCAGATAAACATATGAGTTCAGTTTGTTAAAACTATAACTCTGAAACACTAAATGCGTCTTGTAACTTTCATTTCAAAGGTCACATAGTGAAGACAAAATCGTTCAAATCTGGTGAACTTTGATGCACCACATCAAACTCAAGGTGAACCTTGCTTTGCTCATGTAATATCCTATTGAAGTGTCTGTCAGCTGCACGATGGTTGGTGGATGCTGGATTGATGATGGATTTGGGGCAGCCATTGTTGGCAGTGAGATGCACAAACCATGTCTGCACAGAATTTTCTGATTGATCTGATGTCTGATGAAAAAGAAATTCAGTAAATCAGAGAAAGAAACCAATGTTTTCTAATTGTTTAACATCAGCCAAATTTTAAAACTAAAATAATATAGCTACATATTTACAACAACCCTGCATAAAGGATTTTATATGAAAAAGCTATATTTAAAAGAGGCATAGATGCAAGAATATTTCAAAGTCACTTAATATCCCTTGGGGTTAATTTAAAGTCACCAGTAATAAATAAAAACAATGCAGTAATGTATAGTAATTTTGTTTAGGTTCACTTGGATCTTTTCAACCAATAATATGATCATCTCTGGGTATTAATTTAGGCTTAATTTCTGAATCAGTTAAAGTCTGTATGGTCTCAAGTGTACAGCTACTCAAGGTTCCATGGATCTTTTTGAGAGGGCTCCTGAGAAGGAACCTGACTTGTGAAGATCTGAATTTATGCTTTGGAAGCCTTGTCCTAGCTTCTTCTTGAATTAAGAAGACACCAGTTCTTCAGTTGGGTCCTTAAATTCAGCCAAAGGTTCTCCACTTAATTTCAGATTGTGCCAATTAGTAATTTTATCAATTTCTGTAATTTTCCATGATGTTTAAAGAGACATTCTTCTTGTTCTCTGTAAACATTCACACACTGAAAATCTGACAGTAAATAAAAACTGAAATAAATTTATCTTGTAACTTTTAATTTTTTTATTATATAAGGTAGACATTCTATTGGACTTAATGCACATATTGATTGATAAAATGGAATATGTGCAGTCAGTGAAAATGTAGTTTGAAAGATTTTCCTGTGGTGTATGTAAAAATATGCCCCCAACTCAAATGGATTTGACAGCATTAGTGTATAACTGTCATCAGATGCCTCTGAGGTTCTGCAGACGCTGTACTGGAACATCATCGTGAAGAAAGAGCTGAGCCTGAAGACGAGGCTCTAAAATTACCAGTTGATTTATGCTCCTATCCTCACCTGTGCTCATGAGCCTTGGGTAAGAAGGCCACAGATACAAACGGTAGAAATGAGATTCCTCCTTCGGGTATCTGGTCTTACATTCAGGGACAGGGTGAGAAAATTGAATATCCAGGAGGGATTCTGAGTAGAGCCACTGCTCCTTCACATCATAAGGAGTCAGCTGAGGTGGTTTGGGCATCTGGTGAGGATGCACCCTGGTTGTTTCCCTAGGGAGGTCTTCCAGGCATGTCCAACTGGGAAGAGACCTCTAGGATTACCCAGGATGCACTGGAGGGATTATATCTCCCAGATAGTCTGGGAATGCCTCAGAATTTCCCAGAAAGTGTTTAAGAACTTGACTGAGGATAAAGAACTGTGGGATGACAATCAGCAAAAAATAAATGAATAAATGAATGAATATCTTTCCTATATATTAGCATTAGACATTATATTTGCTCTTATACTGTGTGATCTTTGACAAATTAATCTCAACATCCAGTCACTTCCAACAGTTTGATCCAGTTACTTTATGTATCTACACTAAGTGTGGTATGGGTAATTGGACTTTTATAAACATTTATAATGACATTATAAGTGAGAATACAGCCTACAATGCTGTATTTCTATCAGTGTTCAAATAAATCAGTATCAAATAAAATCCATATTATAAAATAAACAAAGTCAATATTGGCAAAATTCTGCAGGCACAATGTAAAGGTGTAGAAATTCTAGGTGTTGGATTGGTATTGGTCCAGTATTTGCCAAAATTATTGGATCAGATATTGGAAATTTTAAAAGACAAAATGTAATTTGAGTCTTCTGTTGCACCTATGAGTCATTTTGTGGTCTATGTATGTTTTGCTTTAGGGGAGTGGAATATTAATCTCACAGTTTGAGGTCATGTTTTGTTAAGTGGTTGGGTTAGCAAAAATATATCCAGGCAAATGTATTTATTACTATATTGCAGTTGTTTGAGACAGGGGCATGGTCTTGGTATTATTGGCAGATACTGAAGGTTCCAGTATCAGTATCATATCGGACATGCCAAAGTAGTGCTCAGTGAATGTGAAAGACTGACATGAGTGAGTTGTGAGATCAGATCTTGCAGTAAGCCACTCAGTAGTGTCATGTTTAACTGTGAAAATATACACTAAGACACACGTTTGTAATGCTGAAGAATCTTTATTTGAAATGAAGCAGATAAAGGACAGATGATGCACTACACAAACTACAAGAAAAAAGAAACACAGTCATTGTTTCACTCAGAAGATGAGATACTTCAATAATGATGATCAGGTACCAAGGACTTTTGGTTTCCCTGTGACTGTTAGTGTGTGGTTGAACCACAGGTGGTAGTTAACATAGTAGCCGTCATTGTACATGTAGAGCTTCTGGTCAGTGGGATTGTAGTCAAGATTCACAAAGTTATCTTGGAACCTCTCAAAGGGAACACTAATGTAGCTCTCTTTCTTGGTTTTGGTATCGTATGTGTAAAATATTTCTTCAGTTTGGATATCGATTGTTCTGACTGCATAGAGAACGCCACACACCATGAAGGTATTGCTCACACCTGGTTTATAGAGGCCCGTCTGCCACTCCTCTGCTATCCCAAAGGAAGGCTCGTCAATTTTAGCAATGACCAGCTTGCCAGCTGACACATCTGTGGAGTAGGTCACCCAAAGCCCATTTTCATCGGCGGCAAAGTCAAAGTTTTGATTGTGGGTGTTGGTGTAGGAGAATCTCGTGCTAGCCCCAGGAATAACCCTTGACTCGTATTTCATTGTGGTGAAATTCAGTTTGGCCAACCCAAATGGATTGTTGATCTGATAATAAAGAGTGTTGTCACGAATGATAAAATTGTTGCCCGTACCAGTCCAGCTGCTGTGTAAGTTGTGATGCTGGAAGTGGTTTCTCAAAATGAGATTCTTATAGTTGGTGTAGAATCTAATGTCAACAATTGAAGCACTTGTGTACCCAGAGTAAAAGTACATAGATTCTCTGTCAGGAAGAGGTTTGGAATCTTTCCCCCAGCCTCCAAATTTGTAGCCAGCACTCAGATGGGCATTCAGGTGGCTCACTATGGGCTTGCTGACCTTGATGATACCTGTGTGTGCACAAGACCCTGCAGAGAAAAGAAATGTGATTGGAGGGTTAGTGGAATCTATAAAAGTGTTGGATGTCCACTATCTTAGTTCAAAGTCTTCAAGATGTTTCACCCCTCATCCAAGTGGCTTTTTCAATTTCAAGCCACAGTTGGGGCTTCTACACCAGTCTATCTAGAGGTTTCCAGAACTTCCATTACCTAGAGAGTTTGACAAAAGCATATGGACTCTTCCATTAGTCTACAAGAGGCTGCACCCCTTACACCAGCCTAGTTTAGACTGAAGAAGCTACTTTAGTCCAGTTGCTTAAATTAAACATCTACATGTCTTCCACCTGGATGTTGCTTCATCGTCAGACATCTTCAGTAATGTGACAGAACTTACCAATGTTGGGGTTGAAGATCTCCTGGTAACGTCTCTCGCATTCCTGTAGCTGCAGTTGGACCATGATGTATTCACGCCGGGTCATCAGAACCGTGTTCTTGTCGTAGGTCATCTCCAGCTCATTCAAAGTTGTTTCCAGGCTTTTGATCTGAAGGTAAAATCGATTCTGTTAATGTATTGCTGTTACCTTTGTTTCCGTAGCTGTGGGTGCAGCTCGGGGCTTACCTGTACACGGAGAGACTCGAAGATCATGGTGGAACTTTTAATGGAAACTTGCAGCTCCGCAATCAGGGCCTCTACTTGTTTAATCTTCACCTTTACCTCTTCAAAGTAAGCATCATTGTAGGCATCTGGGTTCTTCTCCACCTTTTCAATTTCGGCTGTTAGCTTTATGATCTTCTCTACATATACTGTCATCTTAGTCTCATAATCCTCAATCTGAAATCAAGGCACATTATAAAATATTTTAGCGGTTTGTCTTAAGTTGACCGACATCTGCTCAGCTGCTGTTTCCAGTCTGCCTGAATACCTTGCCCATCTCAAGCTCCACTTTGTGTCTGATCTCCACAGTGGTCTGCTCGACTGCCACCAGGTCTCTTGCAGGAAAGATGGAACTGGGCAAGAAGGCATCACAGGTACACCTGTCACCACTGCTTGAACCTGTTCCGTTCCTCATACTCCCCTCGCTCCACAGGCCTACCTGCTGAGGAAACGTTCACACCAGCATAGATCATTTCTTCTGATATGGGCAGAACTTCAAACAATAAGGTAATTTTTTTTAGGTAGAAATGAATCCATACGTACCCCCCAGGCCTCTGTGGAGCTCAGCAGGGCAACAAAATACAAAGCGATGATCATTCTGGTGCAGTCAGCAGCTATGATTAAAACAAGCTGTGGATCTTCAGGCCTTATAAAGCCGGTTACCGAATGCAGCACCTGTCCTCATTCACAACGCTGTCATATAAAATATGACACTTAATGTTATCTTCAACACACAGACGAGAATGTTCGTCTGAAACATTTCATCACTGTTTGCATAACTGACTGATGGATCGATTGGCCGTCTGACAGAGTTCTCACGTATTATGGATTGTTTCCAGATTGAGCATCACACTTTGTAATAACTGAATAAATATTTATTCTCTGATATCCTTTTTAATGACTGAATGAACTGCTGAATATAGTGTGCACATTAAAATATGCTTCAACTGTCGACATGTAGTGATGCAGAAAAATCCTGTCTGATTTAAAAAAAAAAAAAAAAAAAAAAAAAAAGTTTGATTAAGCAAAGATGCTGTGAAGATCATAATAAGAAGCATGAAATAATAACCCAAATAAATGGCTTTTATGTCTCCTATTTATGTTTAAAAAGGCGTTATTGTTAAGTGAACTATTCCATGGTTTTACAAAAACACTATTATTATTCTGATTTGCATTTTTGTAGAATCATATAAACCTACAAAGTAATGAGTAAAATACAGAGAATAAGCACTTAATATCCAGCTGCTATTGTAATAACTGTCAATATTTTAATAAGTACTAAAATATCAGGTGTAAATGCACAGCTAACTCAACTACTACTGTGATGAATGTTAGTAATGTAACTAATGCCTGTTTCCATTCTTAATAAAGTCAAGTCTCACAGTATACGCTGGTGCCCAAGGTCACTGCATCCACCACACGAACATCCTGGGTGGCAACCACCCCGGCAGACATCCTCTTGAAAGTACCCATCTAGGTGAAATGTAGACATTCCCTCTACCTTCCCCAGCCACGGGGGTCCTCAGAACTTTGGGACCTATGTTCTGGACCTATGTTCTGAGCAACCCTGAGATTGACAAAAAGTTATTCCAGCAGTACCCAAGGACACTCCAAGGAGACCTGGTACTAAAGACATCAGGTTGTCACCTTAAGTTGCTGGTTAGTGTTCAAGTCTCAGAACCATACAATAACCATACAATAAGACAGGAAGCATGACACGAACATCTTGGACATTCATTCTCCTGGAAAGACATCAGTATGGCCAGACACGTCTGTCCAGTGAGGTCACGACTTTGTAAGTTCTTCCACAACTGAAGAGCCAGAAACACAAATGTCACTGCCAAGTGAGGATTTCTTGAAAGTTCAACACTTTCATTGCATACAGTCCCACTTCTGATGGTCGGGTCCAGGAAGACACTGAATGCCTGGATCTTAGTCTGTTTCATCCTTCAGCTTCTCAAGTGCTGCAAACAGGTTATTCACTGACTCAGCATTCTTCCTCAGATAGCAAACACTTTACCAATGATTATTGCACTAGTGCTCAGTTGAATACTTACTAGTAAAGTGATTACCTGGTGAAGCACCTGTAGGCAGTCATGGGAGTGGCTACAGTACATTACTTATTTATTACTTATTTATTATTCATTGTGGTTGAGTTGCCTCTGCTTTTGTATCTGCTATTGTAAGAATTACTGCCATAACTACAGTTACTATAATAATAGTTGCAACAAAGAAAATACAATTTTAATGTATTTTTTTTGTTTTTGGTATTAAATAAAAATGACAGTGGCATGCCAGTTATGTTCTTTTATTTTTTTAAGTGACTCCAAGCTAGAAAAAAAGAACTTCATGAGGAGGATTATTGTTTATTATTAATTTGCAAGTCAGGGTTAGGGTTCTTGAAGGGTTTTTCAGCGTATTTCTTCACTTTCTTTTTCTTCACGTTCTTGGTTATGACTTTCACCTCCAGCTGCTTGGTGTTCAGAGAAGGCCTGGACCTGATCAGGTGGTTACCACTGTGGGTAAGCTTCCCTGGGGTCATGTCTGGGTCTGAGCGCGTTCCCTGGGCAGAGACGGACTTGCCGAGGGAAAACTGAGGAGAGTCTCCTGAGAGGTTTGGTTGGGAGTAGGAGCGTATTGCTGGAGAACTTGTGGGCCGATAAGGTGTGGACCCTCCTATC
Source organism: Thalassophryne amazonica (assembly GCF_902500255.1). NCBI lineage: Eukaryota > Metazoa > Chordata > Actinopteri > Batrachoidiformes > Batrachoididae > Thalassophryne > Thalassophryne amazonica. The sequence goes on from NC_047121.1 coordinate 63,814,796, forward strand.
ATGGGTAGGTGGACGCTGCTGATGTTGGTAACAGAATAGCAACTACTGTTTGACAAGACGATGTGGTGCCAAGAACTAAGCGGGGTGGCAAAAAATGGCTGGGGGCCACTGGAGTCCTCTTTGGGTCCTCCTGGAGACATAACCATGGAGCCTCGTGGTGTAACCGCTTCCACAGCACTCTGGAAGGTCTTCAGGATCCTGTCGCTTTTGTGTTTCTCCTTTTTCTGACGTGATTCCACCTTCTTCAGTTGGCGCCAATGGTCCCTCCTCATCTGTTTCCTTGTGTCTGCCAGTCCCCTATACACAGAAACACCCATTTTAAATGATCCACAAAATCAGTTTTCAACAAAACTTTACAATTAAAATAGGAATGGGGTGATTAGAATTTGACTACGGTCAGATTAGTCACAAATGAGGGCGACAAGCTGTTGCAATTTATGAATGATGAGCATTCCCAAGGTGTGCACAACAAGGGTTACTTGGTTTTACTGTACACAATGTTTGAATAGAAAAGACGGGGGCACTGTGTCACTGTGAGCTTTAACTCCATACTTGAATGAATGAATGAATGAAAACTGTTTATTTCGAACATTTGATACAACAACAATTACAAGATAGATCAGTAAAGACAACAACAAAAAAGTTCCTACTGTGTACCCAACATGTCCGAAAAGGGGTAGGGTGAAGCATCAGCTTATTTATCCCTACCCCTTCTTCCCCACAACCAGTAATACCCTTTGCCACATATACACATAGATTCCTACACACCTAAACCGATATCAATATATATATATATACATATATACATACATATATATACATATCAACATACATACACATATACACATATACATATATACATATATATACACATACATATACACAAACATAAATATACACCTACACATACCTACTTACATACAAAATACTATATATTTACAAGCCGAAGCAAAAAACAAAAACACCCTAACCCTCATTACCCTTCCTCCTCCCTATACCTAGAAAAAAACATTTTTGTACTGCTGTTTGAACTGGTTCATGCTTGGACATTGCTTGAGCCCCACTCCCAATCTGTTCCACATCCTCACCCCACAGACAGAAATACAGAAACCTTTTAATGTTGTTCGTGCCCACTGATGCTTTAAATTAAATTTCCCCCTCAGACTGTAATCCCCTGATCTGTTAAAAAAACATATTTTTAATATTTGCTGGAAGTAAATTGTTTATTGCTTTATACACAATTTGTACTGTTTGAAAATGAACCAAGTCTGTGAATTTTAAGAATTTGGATTGTAAAAATAGTGGATTTGTATGATCTCTATAGCCAGTATTATGAATAATTCTTATAGCTCTTTTCTGCATTACTGATAGTGATTGTGTTGTACCTTTATAAGTATTACCCCATACCTCTGCACAGTACTGTAAATATGGTAAAACCAGTGAGCAGTAAAGAATGCGGAGTGAGTTGTGGTCCAGAATATGTTTCGCTTTGTTTAGAACTGAAATGCTTCTTGACAGTTTACTTTGTATATGTTTTATGAGTCTTCCAGTTTATCTTATCATCTATTATCACCCCCAGAAACTTATTTTCATGTACCCTTTCAATATCTACCCCCTCGACTTGTAACTGAACCTGTATGTCTGTATTACAATAGCCAAATAACATGTATTTTGTTTTACTTAAGTTTAATGATAATTTGTTTCTGTCAGACCATATTTTCAATTTTCCCATTTCTATACTGATCCTCCTCAGTAACTCCTGCAAATCTCCCCCTGAACAAAAAATGCTTGTGTCATCTGCAAATAATACTAATTTTAATATTTTGGAAACATTGACAATATCATTTATATAAATTAGAAACAGTTTTGGACCCAATACTGACCCCTGTGGGACGCCACAAGCATTGTCCAAGCATGATGATGTATATTCCCCCAACTTCACAAACTGTTTTCTGTTACTTAAGTAGCTTCTCACCCAGTGCAACACCAACCCCCTAATCCCATACTGTTCAAGTTTACTGATTAATATGTCATGATTGATTGTATCAAAAGCCTTTTTAAGGTCTATAAATATTCCAACTGAATGTAATTTGTGGTCTATGGCGTTTGTAATCTCCTCAACTGATTCTATTAATGCAAGTGATGTTGAACTATGTGCTCTGAATCCATATTGACTATCAGTAAGTAATTTGTTTATTTATGAATTTGTCTAATCTATTATTGAATAACTTTTCTAATAATTTGGAAAATTGTGGAAGCAAAGAAACAGGTCTATAATTTGTGAAGTGGTGTCTATCCCCAGTCTTATACAGTGGCACAACCTTAGCTATTTTCATTTGATTGGGAAATTTACCGGTTTGAAATGATAAGTTACAGATGTATGTTAATGGTTCTACAATCCATTCAATGACCTGTTTTACCACCACCATATCAATTTCATTTAAATCGGTAGATGTTTTATATTTACAATTATTCACAATGTCTATAATTTCTTTTCCATCCACTGCTGTGAGGAACATTGAACAGGGATTTCTTTCTATGAGATTATTATCCCAATCCTCAGGTTGGGAATCAGGAATTTTTTCTGCCAAGCTTGGTCCAATATTTACAAAAAAATTATTAAAACCGTTGACTACCTCATCCTTATTTTCCTTCTTGACATTATTATCAATGAAATACTGAGGGTAACTCTGTTTTTTATTACCATTTTTGATAATGCTATTTAATATATCCCATATTCCTTTAATATTGTTTTTGTTATTATATAATATGTTACTATAATATTCCTTCCTACATACCCGTATAATATTAGTTAATCTATTTTTGTATTTCTTGTATCTATTTTCTGCCTCTTTAGTCTTTAGTTTTATGAATTCTCTATACAGTGTATTTATCTTATTACATGCATTTCGTAACCCTTTCGTCATCCATGGTCGAGCTTGGGTTTTTTGTTTTCTGTAGTCTTGTTTAATTGGACAATTTTTATCATATAATGATGTAAATATTTGTAAAAAAGTTTCATATGCACTATCAACATCACTTTCACTGTATACCTTTTCCCAGTTTTGCTCCTGTAAATCCTTCTTTAGTGTGTTCATGTTTTCCTCTGTCCGCACTCGCCTGTATTTTATTTTCTCCTCTGGCTGATTCCGCCGATGGTTTCTATTATAAACGATGAAAACTGGTAGATGATCACTAATGTCATTGATTAATAATCCACTCACAGTGTTATTCTCAATATCATTGCTGAATATATTATCAATTAAAGTGGCACTATGGGATGTAATTCTGCTTGGCCTGGTGATTTTTGGATATAAACTCATACTGTACATTATACTGATAAATTCATCTGTTATTTTATGCTTATTTGGATTGAGCAGATCAATATTTAAGTCACCACAAATGAACACAGTTTTTTGATTAGTTTTTGAGAACATTTTTCCCATACAGTCAGTGAATGTTTCAATACTAGATCCTGGTGCTCTATATATACAGTTGACTAATACATTTTTGCTTTTTTCTTCACATATTTCAATAGTTATACATTCTAATAAGTTATCAATCACAGTTGTCATATTGTCTACTATTTTATAATCCATGTTCTTATCCACATACACAGCCACTCCTCCTCCACTCTTATTCTTTCTGTTTACACAATTAAATTCATATCCATCCAGTTCAAAATCCATTCCTTTATCTTCATTGATCCATGTTTCTGATATAGCAATTATGTTAAATATTTTTTTAAACTGACTTAAATATTCTTTAATGTTGTTAAAGTTTGCATATAGACTTCTGCTGTTGAAATGGATTATTGATCATTTGTTATCCGTTTTAATGATCCGATTAAAGTGTTCATCTGTATAATAGCAACAACTGTCATTGATATTTGAGAAGAAATTATTGTCCGGGTCTATATCGTGCTCCAAGTCCAGTACATTGTGGTCTGTGTATTTAAATGTTCTCAGTTCTACTTTTCCATGATCAGCAATCCTTTGAGTTATATCCTTCTTGTCTCTAGATGTAGATGAATAGGTAGTAGATGAATAGGTTCCTCTGGTCTGTGTCATGGTGTTGTGATGTGTTTGTGTCCTCATACCTTATTGGTCATATTTGTCCAGATCCTCGATGTTCCTGATTACCATAACCTTCGCTTGTTCTGGTGTTCCATTCAATTTAATGAATGTTTTGCAGTTGGATGTCCATGTCTGTTGAATTTTTCCCTGCTTTTTTAAGAAACGAGCTTTCCTGGCGATGTCTGCGTTTCTTTTGGTCAGATGTTCATTGATGAATACGTTTGTTCCTTTAAGTTTCCGTCCCTGTTTTAACAATGCCATTTTATGTTTTCTGTTGACAAACCTCATTATAACTGCTCGCTTGTCTCCATCCTCTCTCCTGGGCAGGGGGTGGCACGCTTCAATGTTATTACAGTCCATTTGAATACCTTTAGATTGCAGGAAGTCAGCCACCTGTTGTTCCACTGAGCTGGCCTCCTGCTCGTTGGCCTCCCCTCCGCTGTCTTCTGACACCGCCCGTGCGTAGGATCGAGGTTTAATATGAATTCCTGTAATAATAACGTTGTTCATCCTTGTGTACTGTTCCAACTCTGCAACACGGTTCTCCAGGTGCACCAGACGCCGGTCTTTCTCGGCATTCTGGATCCGGAGAGCCTTCACTTCTTCCACCAGCTCCATAATGGATTTCTGCTGCATTTTAACCACAGAGATTTCCTCAGACAAAAAGTCCAGGGACTTCTTGATATCGTCTCCCTCCTCCGCCGTCAGTGCCTTCTTCGGACCCATGGTCAAATAACTCCGCGCTGGCGCCTCGGGCCTCGGTAAAGCCGCGCCGGTGGATGTGCGCTGACGCCTCGGGCCTCAGTAAAGCCGCGCCGGTGGAACTGCGCTGACGCCTCGGGCTTCAGGTGGAGCCGCGCCGGTGGATGTGCGCTGACACCTCGGGCCTCGGTAAAGCCGCGCCGGTGGAACTGCGCTGACGCCTCGGGCTTCAGGTGGAGCCGCGCCGGTGGAAAACAATCCTGCTGTGGATCAGCGAACTTCACACTCCAGTGAAACAACAGTGAACATGCCGCAGAATGCTAATCAATTAACGTAATCGTTTAACGGATCGAAAGTCGATTTGTTTCAGCTCACCATCTTTCACAAAGACGCGCTTGTATCCGCTAGTTAGCATGCTAACATCTCATGCATGCTAACATCTCCATGAGATGTCTTGTAAATCACTTCAGAGGTATTATCTGGTTACACAAATGGAGTTTTTAGATTTAAAAAGGGTTATTTTTTTGCTAATCTTTACAAAATACAAGAGAAAAAAACAGCATATTGTGCCATCTTGGATTATTTTGTTTGAGTGAGCAACCAACGTATATCACAGTCACATCATGCTGACTTCACTCGGATTGGCAGTGGCTGTGTTGCATTGCTTACACTCACAGAAATATTTAACCCTAAGTTTTAAGATTTGTCATTTTATTACATGACAAATTCCTACTTACTTTTTTAGATCATTTTAATAAAAACCTACCAAATAAATCTTACATGATGCATTATTACTGTAATAAATCCTATTCATTTGAAATGCATAATCCTCAGCTTTATGTATTTAGTATTAATAAAATATAATTACTCTAAATCAATAATAATGACAGTATTTATTTAAAATACATAAAGTATATTGTTTGAATTGCATAATAATTATGTTATCTATACAAGATAAATGGCATAGGTAACATACAGTAGTGTTCAGAATAATAGTATTGTTACATGGGAAACAAGGTACCAGTAGATTCAGTAGATTCTCACAAATCCAACAAGACCAAGCATTCATGATATGCACACTCTTAAGGCTATGAAATTGGGCTATTAGTAAAAAAAAAAAGTAGAAAAGGGGGTGTTCACAGTAATAGTAGCATCTGATTCTTTCATGATTTCTTCACATCTGCAAGGCATTAATTTTGTTGGTTTGGAACAAAAATTTTGCTGGTTTACTAGTGTGCTTGGGGTCATTGTCTTGTTGAAACACCCATTGCAAGGGCATGTCCTCTTCAGCATAAGGCAACATGACCTCTTCAAGTATTTTGACATATCCAAACTGATCCATGATACCTGGTATGCGATATATAGGCCCAGCACCATAGTAGGAGAAACATGCCCATATCATGATGCTTGCACCACCATGCTTCACTGTCTTCACTGTGAACTGTGGCTTGAATTCAGAGTTTGGGGGTCGTCTCACAAACTGTCTGCGGCCCTTGGACCCAAAAACAGCAGTTTTACTCTCATCATTCCACAAAATATTCCTCCATTTCTCTTTAGGCCAGTTGATGTGTTCTTTGGCAAACTGTAACCTCTTCTGCACATGTCTTTTATTTAACATAGGGACTTTGCGGGGGATTCTTGCACATAAATTAGCTTCACACAGGCGTCTTCTAACTGTCACAGCACTTACAGGTAACTCCAGACTGTCTTTGATCATCCTGGAGCTGATCAATGGGTGAGCCTTTGCCATTCTGGTTATTCTTCTATCCATTTTGATGGTTGTTTTCCATTTTCTTCCACGCGTCTCTGGTTTTTTTGTCCATTTTAAAGCATTGGAGATCATTGTAGATGAACAGCCTATAATTTTTTGCACCTGCGTATATGTTTTCCCCTCTCCAATCAACTTTTTCATCAAACTACGCTGTTTTTTTGAACAATGTCTTGAACGTCCCATTTTCCTCAGGCTTTCAAGGAGAAAAGCATGTTCAACAGGTGCTTGATTCATCCTTAAATAGAGGACACCTGATTCACACCTGTTTGTTCCACAAAATTGACAAACTCACTGACTGAATGCCAAACTACGAGAATGCCAAAAAACTCGTACTATTATTGTGAACACCCCCTTTTCTACTTTTTCATTCATTTCATTTCATAGCCTTAAGAGTGTGCATATCATGAATGCTTGGTCTTGTTGGATTTGTGAGAATCTACTGAATCTACTGGTACCTTGTTTCCCATGTAACAATAAGAAATATACTCAAAACCTGGATTCATCTTTTTAGTCACATAGCACTACTATTATTCTGAACACTACTGTAATTATTATGCATCATGTAAGGTTTATTTGGTAGGTTTGTATTAAAATTATCTTAAACAAGTAAATGGGAATTTGTCATGTAATCAATTTACATAAATCTTAAATGTTAGGGTTAAATATTTCTGTAAGTGTAGAAATGACATAAAATAGTGTTCTTGTCTATTTTGGCCCTACCCAGCTGGCAACATAGCGACCACTTGTCTCTTGTCAGCTCGTTGCTTGTAGCTAATTTGATCAAGTAGTGAGACTTGCTTTTAAGACAACTGGTTCCCCATATACTGTATTTTCTGAAGTATAAGTCACAGTTTTTTTTACTATTTTGGGAAACCCTGCGACTTACACTCAGGTGCAACTTATATACTGAAAAACCATGAGACTGTTATTCATCATAATAATTACAGTAACTATTTACTCGTATAAATGAATTTTACAGGATTCAAAGCACTAAACAATATAAACTTTAATTTGAAGAAGAACATCACAACAATGCCCAAAAATCCCACATTAATGAGCTTAAAATGCATCTTATGTTCCGATGCAACCTATATATGGGTTTTCCTCTTCAAGAGGCCTTTTTTTTTAACAGGTGCAATTTTATACACCAGTGCGACTTTAAATTTGTGTCCAACTGCATGATGGAGAAGCACTGTATGATACAAAGTTCTGTCTTTCTCAAAGAAATAAATTGTTTGTGTCATTCATAGTATTAGTGTGGAGAAATTCCCAGCTCTCAGCTTTAACCACACCATTATTCCAACAATTTGTGGTGTAAATTGCACAACATGATCATCATTACTGCACATTCAACAACAATAAAACTTTAGAACTTGTGTGAAGAACCCATGTGTGGGTGAGTAATTAAAGAGCATGAGACCTGCTCACCTGTAGTCAACCATTCCTGTCCCGTCACGATCAAGTCTTTCAATCAGCTCCTCAATCTGGTATCGATCCAAAGGAACGGTTGATTGCTGTAACGGTTTCACAATGCAAACAGGAAATGGAGAACAATGGTGTTTGCGTGATAAACATGTCATCAGTGCACAACTACCTGGAAATAGCACTGATTATCTTTAATTAATTAGTATATGTTTGTAAAACCTGCACGGCCTTCCTGAAGTCAGCAACAGGGACTCGCATGGTGCCGTCTTTGTCAATGTTCCGGAAAAAATCCCACAGACGTAGCTTGTGCTGATCCAGATAATCCTTCAAGAAATATTTTGAGAAGGAACTTTGATCATTATGGAACACAAACGAGGTGAAATAAGATGAAATTTAATGTTGCATTTTTATCTTGTTTTACTAAGTGATTAAATAAGTAAAAAGAATACCTAGTAAAGACTGTAATAACCTGATTAAATAAACCCAAATAGTTTTTTTTAAATTGTAGGATGTAACACAAAACAAATGTAGATTTATTATTATTTTTAACACATGATCTTCATTATTTGTAAAATTTTTAGATACATGACCTGTGATTTACTTCTAAACTATTTCCACCAGGTTTCAGTTCAGAACTTCATACATCATCCTGTTAATTAAGAGTAGTATCTCACTGAGGTGCGACTGGTGGAGGGTAGGCAGAGACACAAAATCCTGTGAAAACAGGCAACAAAGCAACAACTTTTTCATGTAGAATCTCACTGAATTCATCCTCCCAACGTGTGCACATGCTGGCCGACTGTCCACTGAATGCCATCCAATGGTGGTGGCAAAAATTCGACCACAAATTTCGAGCAGTTTGCACATGTACCGCGCAAGAGTCACTGACATGGCGCACATCACACATGCGAAAAGTTGAGCATCACTGGTGCGGTTTTTGCAGGCGCAAAGATTTGCGTGTGAATACCGCATGGCACTCTCATGGATGTTACTCCCCACTAGAGTGGCTGAAATGACAACATGTTTGTGGACACATTGCGCAGGATGAATGTGGACTATTACGTTGTTTTTATGTAAAAGAGGCTGTGAAAATTCCCTGGACTTTAGGCAGAAAAAGCACTATAAATAATAATTAAATAATAAATAAATAATAATTAAATAAACAATAAGAAATGTGTGAACAACCACTTATGGAGTTACAGAATGACGTCCAGGAGCTGCGTCTCCCAACTTCCACTGACATCCTCACAGACAATGAAAATAAAAGCAATAAATCCAGATCGCCTCGTCCATGTTCTCCACACAGGTGAAGCCCGCCCGCTGTCCCTGCATGCACGAGGGTCGTTGCCAGCCCGGCAGCATTAGACTTATTTCTACTGTGGTCCTGAGAAAAATAACTAAAAAGAGAAAAACACAGTAAATCTTGTCTGTGCAGCTCCTCCAAGGTTGGACAGGATGTGTTCAGTGTGTGGGCACAGCCAGACTGTGGGTCCACAGGTGAGCCACACATAAAACTTAGTTCCATTAGCTGGCACGTACTAGATGCCCACCTGATGATTTGGTGAAGGAGTTTATCGTGCACATTTTTCATCCGCTCATAAATCAAGCATTGCGCGGGCACCACCCCATGACTGGGTCAATGGAATGGTGAATGGCTGCGACCCTCACACCGAATTGTGCAAATTTTCTCATGGATGCCATTCGCAGGCTGTCACAGTCCAGTGAGATACGAGCTGAACAGACGACAATGAAATCAAACCATATCTTCTGACTTGTTTTAAGTGACTAAACTGACCTGGATGATTTTCATTGGATTGGGGCGTTTTGGTTGTTTTTTGGCGATGAAGCCTCCTACGCCTCCGTACTGCACCTCCAGACTGGGATGTTCCTGACATGTCACCTCCAACAGCTGCACAAAGTTCTCATTTACCAACACATTCTGTCCACGTGGAAACAAACAAAAAAAAACATTAAATGTGCAAAATACTGCAACCAGTGTTCCTCTGCAATATTTGTTTGAACACTGACAAAAAAAGTCCAAGGTCTAACATTAGGCTTCAGTTTTCTTCGTCTGTGTATGACACAACAAAAAGACGACAATATTTACTTATTTTCAGGATCACAAAATTTCAACATATTAACACAAGCAGCTTTGGAGATGAAAGATAGTAGTAAATAAGATCACCAAGCATGCAAATTCAGCTACACCTGCTCCTAATTTTCATCATCATGCATGTGATTATAAACAGACTTACGCTGGTCCTCAGTCAATCTCTTATAATTGCTTTCCTCCCGAGAACCTGCACATCATTAATTTTTAGCACGCCTAAGCACCAGTTATGTGCACATCTGATTATAAGATTATTCCTTTCAGCAAACTCAGACATGTGCAGTAGATGTCGGACCAGTGATACAGTAGTGTTCAAAATAATAGTAGTGCTATGTGACTAAAAAGATTAATCCAGGTTTTGAGTATATTTCTTATTGTTACATGGGAAACAAGGTACCAGTAGATTCTCACAAATCCAACAAGACCAAGCATTCATGATATGCACACTCTTAAGGCTATGAAATTAGGTTATTAGTAAAAAAAAAAAAAAGTAGAAAAGGGGGTGTTCACAATAATAGTAGTGTGGCATTCAGTCAGTGAGTTCGTCAATTTTGTGAATCAGGTGTCCCCTATTTAAGGATGAAGCCAGCACCTGTTGAACATGCTTTTCTCTTTGAAAACCTGAGGAAAATGGGACATCCAAGACATTGTTCAGAAGAACAGTGTAGTTTGAGTAAAAAGTTGATTGGAGAGGGGAAAACTTATATGCAGGTGCAAAAAATTATAGGCTGTTCATCTACAATGATCTCCAATGCTTTAAAATGGACAAAAAACATAGACGTGTGGAAGAAAACGGAAAACAACCATCAAACTGGATAGAAGGATAACCAGAATGGCAAAGGCTCACCCATTGATCAGCTCCAGGATGATCAAAGACAGTCTGGAGTTACCTGTAAGTGCTGTGACAGTTAGAAGATGCCTGTGTGAAGCTAATTTATTTGCAAGAATCCCCCACAAAGTCCCTCTGTTAAATAAAAGACGTGCAGAAGAGGTTACAAGTTGCCAAAGAACACATCAACTGGCCTAAAGAGAAATGGAGGAATATTTTGTGGACTGATGAGAGTAAAATTGTTCTTTTTGGGGCCAAGGGCTGCAGACAGTTTGTGAGACGACCACCAAACTCTGAATTCAAGCCACAGTTCACAGTGAAGACAGTGAAGCATGGTGGTGCAAGCATCATGATATGGGCATGTTTCTCCTACTATGGTGTTGGGCTTATATATCGCATACCAGGTATCATGGATCAAAATGCACCAACAATACACTCAACAAAAATATAAACGCAACACTTTTGGTTTTGCTCCCATTTTGTATGAGATGAACTCAAAGATCTAAAACTTTTTCCACATACACAATATCACCATTTCCCTCAAATATTGTTCACAAACCAGTCTAAATCTGTGATAGTGAGCACTTCTCCTTTGCTGAGATAATCCATCCCACCTCACAGGTGTGCCATATCAAGATGCTGATTAGACACCATGATTAGTGCACAGGTGTGCCTTAGACTGCTCACAATAAAAGGCCACTCTGAAAGGTGCAGTTTTATCACACAGCACAATGCCAGAGATGTTGCAAGATATGAGGGAGCGTGCAATTGGCATGCTGACAGCAGGAATGTCAACCAGAGCTGTTGCTCGTGTATTGAATGTTCATTTCTCTACCATAAGCCGTCTTCAAAGGCGTTTCAGAGAATTTGGCAGTACATCCAACCAGCCTCACAACCGCAGACCACGTGTAACCACACCAGCCCAGGACCTCCACATCCAGCATGTTCACCTCCAAGATCGTCTGAGACCAGCCACTCGGACAGCTGCTGAAACAGTCGGTTTGCATAACCAAAGAATTTCTGCACAAACTGTCAGAAACCGTCTCAGGGAAGCTCATCTGCATGCTCGTCGTCATCATCGGGGTCTCGACCTGACTCCAGTTCGTCGTCGTAACTGACTTGAGTGGGCAAATGCTCACATTCACTGGCGTTTGGCACGTTGGAGAGGTGTTCTCTTCACGGATGAATCCCGGTTCACACTGTCCAGGGCAGATGGCAGACAGCGTGTGTGGCGTCGTGTGGGTGAGCGGTTTTCTGATGTCAATGTTGTGGATCGAGTGGCCCATGGTGGCGGTGGGGTTATGGTATGGGCAGGCGTCTGTTATGGACGAAGAACACAGGTGCATTTTATTGATGGCATTTTGAATGCACAGAGATACCGTGACGAGATCCTGAGGCCCATTGTTGTGCCATACATCCAAGAACATCACCTCATGTTGCAGCAGGATAATGCACGGCCCCATGTTGCAAGGATCTGTACACAATTCGTGGACACGAATACCGCACATTACACACATCTCAACGCAGCGGATTGTTGTATGCATGGTTTTACTCTGCAGAAAGTTTGGCTGTTGTGTATATGGATGCTGATATAAAATGTGTAGATTCCCTGCAGATACATAAAGTAGAAAAACATAGGAAAACTAGAGCACTATGCTCATAGAGTGTAAACCTCCGCCAACACGAGTTTGCAATTTCACAAATTTTTACCTTGGAAAAAATTTTCAAGGGCAACATCCTTTTGGAAGTGGCTTTTCATAAGCTAAAATATAATATAAAATATAGCTCAAAAGGGCTTTTCAATATTCAAATCAAATATCCGCTAAATTCGCAATATGGATCAAATGTGGATCAAACTTAGTCTGTTCACTCAGAGTGCCAGTTTGCACCTCATTGTCACAAATGAGAGTGATTGAGGCACTTCTGATTGTGATATAATACAAAATGCACCAACTGGGCTTTTCAATATTAAATTCAGATGTCCACAAAATCCACAATCCAGATCAGATCCAGAACAAAACTCAACTCAGTCAGTTTGGAGATCAGCAAACCATTCTGTAAATGGATTCTGGACTTTCTAACTAACAGACCCCAGGCTGTAAAATGGGGAAGCCTTTCGCCTTCCACAGTCACACTGAACACTGGCGGGCCACAAGGCTGTGTGCTGAGTCCCCTTCTCTACTCTCTTTTCACCCACGACTGCATCCCTGTTTATGGGATGTTTGCAGATGATACCACAGTGGTGGGTCTGATTAGAGGGAAGGATGAGGTGATGCAAATTATTGGTTTATAGTTTTGACTGTGTTGAATGTTTGGTTTCCAAAGTAAAGGTCAAACAAGGTCGACGTCCATTAGATTCTATGACATATGGCATATGTTACCCCGTAACATGATAACTAAGCATGACAGATGGTGCAAACTATTCCTTTTTAAAATGCTATTAACCAATAATTTGCGTCATTTCTTACCAAAATTGGAGCAACTTCAACTTTTGACCCCTGTACAAACTGAAACAGACCTTTGTCACCATTTTTGCTGTTTTTACCCCATAACTCCAGAACATTCAGTCCTAGACAGTCCAAACTATACCGTTTTGGAATTGTTATGATCACACAATTAATGTGGTCTAGTTTTCAACATGATTAGAGCATTTTTAAATTGTGACCCCTGTGTAATTCTTTATTGACCCCTGTAGCTCATTATAGAGGTCAGCTCCAGAATGGCTCCATATCTGAAAATAAACATTAGTTAATTTAGAATTCCAAACTTTTATCACAAAATGAACAATTTTTATGTAAGTTTTAGCTGAGATGCACCACTGTTCATACGCTAGTGTACAGTATATACTGATATTGTGTGTCACTGTAGTCATTTATTTGTACATTAGTGTACATACTTATCTGTATATTATCCATCTCCTATTTGTCTACCTCACTCCTATCTTTACATATTACTCGACTGCACTTAGTATTTCGAGCTTTTTTTATGCATTTCTGGTTATATGTCAGCTGTATTTCATTGGCCCTGTACCTGTACTCTGCTCAATGACAAACTTCAATCTACTCTAATCGAATGTAATCCAAAACGCTCATTTGGTCTTTAACGGTCAGTAATGAAACACAGCCATGGATCAGTGAACTGTGTAAAACTGTTTGATTCATGTTGTTTAACATGACTGAGTTACTCACACATATGTTGATCTCCTCCAGAGCGGTTTTCGATGTATTCTTCACCATGCGGACCAGCGCCAGAGCTCCCTCTACTGTTAACGAGTTGTACGCCAGCTGCAGGAAGTAAAACACGTTTCCTGTCACGTCACATCTGTATTCAGCCATAAAAGCGTTGGTTCCTCACCATAAGGACTCGCAGCGTGTCATTGGCCACGAGGCCTCGGCACAGCATGCCGACGCCTTCATTGTTGATGCGGTTGTTGTTCAGGTTGAGATGCAGCAGAGTGCTGTTGAATTTTAGGGCCTCGCCCATGGCCAGAGCCCCCTCATTCCCAAAACCATTCCACGATAAATCCAGGTGTTTCAATGTCATATTCACCTAAATATTGACAAGATCCCATCAGATGTCGCAGGCCAATCAGATCACATGGTTTCTTTAGCCGTACCTTGAGTCCGGCACAGAAAGCAACGGCTCCTTTCATTCTGAGGTGGTTCCAGCTCAGGTCCAGAACATCCAGACCTTCATTGGTTGCTAGTTTAAAAAAAAAAAAAAAAAGAGAGAGAGAGCTGTGACATTTGTTTATATCACACTTATTTAAAAGATATTAGTGTATTTTAAGACATTCAAAGAAAAGTGACTTTTTTAATACCCAACAGCTGCCCCAAATATTCTCCTCCTTTTCCACAAAACTCATTATGGCTCAGGTCCAGTTCTTTTATTCTGGAGTTGCTCTGAATGTAAAAAATATCATCAAAAACATTTTAAAAATGTAACGCATTGTGTTTGAATATTTGACCTTTTTTTTTTTTAACAAATCATTAAGAACTTACCGACAAGGCATCTGCAAAGTATTTTGCATCGTTGTCAGTAAATTCATTGCCTGAAATAAACATAATGATTAAAAATAAAAAAATTAAAATTCACTGTTTTTCACCCAAATTTCTATATATATATATATATATATATATATATATATATATATATATACATACATACAGGAATGACCTTATGTTCCTCCCTGACCTTTGATCTTCAAAAAAATAAGTCACTTTAAAGTGTTGCAGAGGACATGCTGATTTTTGTTTGGGGAAAATCTGGGTAAAAAAGTTTCATCCTTTTTGAAGGACACCATTAAGCACAAAGTCAAAAGTCTTTTTTTTTTAACTATATTGTGCATTTTAGGAAATGTTGACATTTTTTGATGGTGAATGGATGACACAATACTGTACTTAAATAATTATTTATGTCGCGTGTGAAGTCCCGGCTGCACCCCTGAGATTCACCCCGTCACATCACTAAATGTTACTAACGTCCGCATTACCTGCAAGTTTAATAGTTTTTATTGAAATGTTGTGCTGCAACATTTTGGCAGTGCACTCTGCTCCTGCAGACTGCAGATGGTTGTTAGATAAATCCTGAAAGAGAACAGGAACAAAACAGGAATCCACCAGGAACAAACTTCCGCCACCCAGTGGAGTGCATGCAGTACTACCAGCCTTCGTACCAGGTGCTGAACAGTGAAATTTGCCCTCAGCGCCTCAGCGAGGTGTGCAGCTCCTTCAGCCAGAATGTGATTATCTGCCAGTTCCAGAGTGCTGATGTGCACGTCGGCCTACACACGCAGAGAAACCACAGAGGAGACTTTAGAGTTAAAAAGTCGCACTCGACAACTGGACTTTGAACTCACCGCTAAAGCAACAGCGAGTGCCCTGGACCCCAGAGGTCCAAGGCCGTGATGGCTGAGGGTCATGGTGGGGGAGTGCAGGTTTCGTATGAAGTAAGAGACGGGCACCACGTGCACGTGCTCACAGGTCTGCAGGTAGATGTCAGCTACAGACGTCTGCTTCACGCTCTCCTCTTTTTCTGACAAAGAGAAAACGTACGAGTCAGTCAGGTATTAATATGCAGAGCAAAGTCATTCCAGATGCTTTACTCCAACATCGACACAGTACTAATAGCTGCTGGTACAAAGACAATCTGCACTGCACAAAAGGGGTGTCTAAAAACAAGATAAAAACACTAAATCTGAGGGAAATATCTTGCTGCATGGACAGATTAATTTGCAGTGTGGCAATGACTGACCCCTAGCTGACCTTGGCAGGGCAGTTCTGGAATGTACCTGTGTGTGTGCTGCATCCAGTCTACGTAAATCAGGTTGGAAATAAAATTCCTTGACGTTCGATGAAATTATTATTAAGGGTTTTGTTGTTTTGTTAAATGGCAATTTCTGGGCCAATCTTCATTGGTATACCATTTGACCTTTGACCCCACTGACCTTGGCTGTAATGATTGACCTTTGGTAAATTTGATACCACCTGGACAATTGCAGATTCCCTCCTCCATATCTGTGCCAAGTTTGGTGGACTTAATAATAATAATAATAAAAATCATAATGTTGACCTTTGATCCAATAACCTTGACCCTTGCCAAAAGCAACTCTTTAAGACCAATTTTGTGGTCAACCTACATGCACCTGTCTGGATTGGTGGAAACTGGCTCGTGCACCTCGGAGGAGTCATGGAACAAACAAACAAACATTTTTCAGATTATAATACGATGTTCCAATGACTTTGAATTGGACGGAATCAGCAGAATAACGTTCTCACCATCAGACTCCAAATCTGTGTCAAAGTCATCTGAAGACAAATAATCCTCGTCTTCCAAGGAGAGGGACTGTAGAGACGGTGTAGACATTACCGCTCCGGATTGCCGATAAAACAGACTCCACAGTTTATGTCCCGAACGCCGACAGACACGGTCCAACTGCTTGGACAGTTTATCTGAGAGCGCTGCTGCTGTGAAATGAAACCAACCCGCGGTAATCCCATCCAGCAGGTAGTTTTTGAATATTTAATGCTTTATATTCCCCAACGTAGTAGCTCGAAGAACAAAAACAAAGATCTACACTCTGAGTTTTTGGGCAAACTGTCACTAAAATTTCAAAATCTTTTTGTTTAGTCACAGTCAGAGGGGTCTTCTTGTTGGCTTCCTTCACTAATCTCCTTCCATTCACTTTTTGAGGCCTGCCTTCTCCAGACATACCGACTAACTTTGCAGAGGGAAAACATGAGGAAAAAATAACGGAGGTGGAGATATTTCTTCTGACCTTGTTATTCCATTGAAGTACATATAATAAAGTAACTGTAGTGTCATTGGCATTTTGAGGGTATGGTGGATTATCATCACTCTTAGACAGCTGTCATAGGGGAGGTGATGTTCTAGTGGTTAAGCGTTGGGCTTGAGACCAGAGGATCCTCGGTTCAAATCCCAGCCTGACTGGAAAATCACTAACGGCCCTTGGGCAAGGTCTTTAATCCCCTAGTTGCTCCCAGTGTGTAGTGAACACCTTGCATGGCAGCAGCCTGACATCGGAGTGAATGTGAGGCATTATTGTAAAGCACTTGGAGTATCTGATGCAGATAGAAAAGTGCTATATAAATTTAGTCCATTTACCATTCTTTCCTGAGTTCGTTTTTAAGAAAATAAGTTCTTGCAAAAATGTGAGTGCATAAATTAGCCATTTTTTCAGACCTTAATATTTAAACTTCACCTTGATCATTGTGTGATCCAACGCAAAACCCAATCACTTCTTCTCATCCACAGGATCAATGCACCTACAAATCCAGATTAGGCAAATTGAAATTAAGATTTCCAAGATATGTTGCTCACAAACATATAGAGACCAGGAATAAGCACTTAAATTTTTTGTTGTTGTTTGTTTTTTAATAGCGCAGCAGATAACAGAATATTTGCAGAGGAATTGTTCAAATCTGGTTACAAGCACCAAAATTTGACTGTGTATACCTTTTGGTATATATTTTAGACAAATACGTAACTTAGTTACTTTTAGACAAGTAAGTTAGCCATTTGAATTTTCAATTGGGGGCCAAATAGGAGTCAATGAAGAATTGTATAGGGGTCAAAACTAAAAATGTTTCAATCATATTGAAAGTTATACCACATTATGTGTCTGATCATAACTATTCCAAAAAGGTATAGTTTGGACTATCTATGACTGGATGTTCTGGAGTTATGGGGTAAAAACATCAAGAATGATGACAAAAGGTCAGTTTCAGTTTGTACAGGAGTCAGAAGTTAAAGTTACTCCAATTATTGTACAACATGATGCAAATTATTGGTATAGTTAATAGGGTTTTAAAAAGGAATAGTTTGCACCATGTGTCATGCTTAGATGTCATGTTACGGGGTAACATATGTCACATGTCACAGAATCCAATGGTCGTCTTGCATTGTTTGACCTTTACCTTTCAGACCAAGCATTCAACACAGTCAAAACTATTCAATTTGTTAATCCTATCAACGCAACCAATAATTTGCACCACTTTTTTACCAAAACTGGAGCAACTTTAACTTTTCACCCTTGTACAAACTGAAATTGACCTTTGTCACCATTCTTGCTGTTTTTACCCCATAACTCCATAATATTCAGTCATAGATAGTCCAAACTATACCTTTTTGGAATCTCCATAATCAGACAAATAATGTGGTATAGTTTTCAACATGATTGGAGCATTTTTAAATTTTGACCCCTGTGTAATTCTTCAATTGACCCCTACTTGGCTGCCTATTGAAAATTTAGGTGGCTAATGTGCTTTTACAAAAGAGTAATGTCTAAGGTGTATGTGTGCCAGTTTTGGTGCTTGTTTCCAGAAATGAACAATTGTTACAGTTACCTGCTCCACTATAAAGGTAGGAGTAAACCAGAACAAGAAACAGAAACCCACACAGACACGGGGAGGACATGCAAAAGGCACACAGGGGTTTGGGTGGGCAATCTGCATGTGGCCCCTGGGTGCAGGGTGTGTGTGGTCTTCATTTGAACCTCAGGATTTGCTTATGGGATGTCATTTTGGGGGCTTGTTGAACAGCATTTGGGTTGGTGTTAGAACTAGGAACTGTCCTAATTTCTAGGACTCTGGTCTTCGCCTCCTCATTTTCATTTCAGGCCCTCTGTCATTGTGAACACTGGATCAGGGCAGGCATGTGGCACAGGCAGAGTAGGTTGTCACCTGGGGGTCCCACATGCTGGTGGTCAGAAGCAAGATCTTTCGATTTTCTCTCATTGCCAGAAACAATGTTTTTGTCCCTGTTTGTCTGTACGCAGCCTGGAGCCCACAATTTTTCATATATCATTATGAAATTTTTACTGAAGATTCATATCCTGATAGGCAAGAACAGATTCAATTGTCAAGGTCATAGGTCAATGGGCAAAGTCAGGAAAAATCCCTATCTTTAACATTAAACGCATTAAACTGCCAACAAAGATCAAATTTCTTTCATATTTGAGAGCATTATGTAGAATGGTATCCTTTATTGACTGATCCAGATTACATTTTGTGGCCACTCAAATTTGACATTTAATGTATATTTTACGTTATATCTTGATCAAACATAACCCCAAACACAGTCATATTTGAAAGTGAGGTGCAGACTGGCACTCACCATCGCCTGACAAAGTTTGATCCAGATCTGATCTGGATTGTGGTTTTTGTGGGCGTTTGAATTTAATTTTGCAAAACCCATTTAATGTACATTTTGCATTATATCTCAATCCAAAGCACCTCAATCACTCTCATTTGTGACACTCTCAATGAACAGACTAAGTTTGATCCGCATCTGATCCGTATTGCGGATTTAGCGGATATTTGATTTTAACATTGAAAAGCCCTTTTGACCTATATTTTGTATTATATTTTATCTTATGGAATGCCACTTCTAACAGGATGTTGACCTTGAAAATGCTTTCCAATGTGAAAATTTGTGGAGTTGGAAACTAGTTTTGGTGGATGTTTACGCTCTATGAGTGCGGTGCTCTGGTTTTGTAATAGCCTTTATAGTGGAGGTAGTATAATCTCTCGTAGCAGCACATAGTATAACATCTATTCCTTTCTGTTGCAACATTATTGACCCAACCAGCCTTTTAATTCCAGTAATAAACACAATGGATACTCTAACACTATTACAAGATAAAAAACAATACAATTGCTTATTCTTTTTTTTAAATCACAGCATACAATAAATTAATACACATGGGTTTAAAATGTGTACAGTATATTTAATGGCTGAGTTCTTGCCTGTGCAGACTGATGAAAAAAGTCTGTTTGCGGGAAGGGGCAACATATAATGTCATCATTTCTACAGCCGCCCCTGCACTGGATTATGATTGCTTAGCAGCAACATTTCTATCTCCTCATGTTCTGACAATTCTTTTTTGTGTCGTTTTATTTGTTCGTACGGTCAAAGCAGATGGTCACCCGTAAAAGTCTGGTCTGCTTGAGGATTTTTTTTTTCCTAAAATCAAAAACTCAAGGGCGCAATTTAGAACTAGAAATTGGGGGGGACAAAGTGCGAAGCCTGCAGGGCCGAAGCCCATAGGCTGGGGTGTGGGGGCCGCTTTAGGCCCCCAGAAGCCAACGGTTTCTAGATGAGCTCAGATGCATTCTGAGCATCCAGAACAGTAATTTTAATGTTTTGAGAAGACCATAAAGTGGACACCATTTGACTTATGCAATTTGAAACTGTGGATATAAGTACTTTATTCTGAGAATAGCCAGCATTGATTTTATTAACATCCTGGTGTAAATAAGGTATCACCACATATGTAGAACTCAAAAAGAATGATAGGTTGAGTTTTCATTAAAATAAAACAACTGCAATGTGGTAAAATGTATTCATAAATATGAAAGAACAGGCTCTTAATAATTATTAACTATCGCATACTGTATTTTTTTCTCAAGATTTGTTTTTTCATGTCAAACAACAGATCATAAGTTTAGGATAAATTACTTCTCATGAATTTAATTTTCGAAGTGGCACTAATGACGACACTCATACTGAACATAATTTCGCTTGCATAGACTGATTTTGGAGATTAAGCAACAATTGCAGATGGGCTTTCTGAGGTACCACATAGTTTTTCTGATTTCCTTTTCTAACTTTCAGAATTTAATAAATTAGCATATGGTCCATTGATACTTATGTGTAGACACTAGAGGCAACTATTTTTGGTTTCAAATCTGGGCAAATGCAGTCCCAGAAAATTCAGAATGTGACAAACAAGAAACAGGTGTTGGAAACAAGTCAATGCTGCTAAAAAATACAAACTTGCAGAAACAAAGATACTATTCTGACATGGTTTTGCACATAAGACTGACACAGCATGTTTCAAGTACACACATATATGTCAGAAGGGGTGTGTGTGGGGGGGGGGGGATACCATATTCTGTCCCCCCTGGTTGAAAAGGTGGGGGGGACATGTCCCCCCGATCCCCCGCCCATGCAAAAACTGCTCCAGGGAGTTTAAACCCCTTTTCACAGTTGCCAGTCTGTTTGCAGATGGAGCTTGTAAAGTTGAAACCTCTCTCACGTGTGGCACCTTGGAGTTATTTGACACTGTATAAATAACTAAATTGGCTTTGGAATGTTCTTATTATATGGCAGGAGTACAAACCACTGTGCCGCCCCACATTTAAACATGAGTAGCGTTGGAAAAAGTCAACTTATTCAATGTATTTAAAAAAAAAGTGATCATGATGATTTTCATGGATTTTCTGGATTATAAATGAAACCTTAGAGCTTTATGTTCTCCTCCCCCTTCTCATCACCAGCTGGTGCTTCCACACACACACACACACACACACACACACACACACACCCTCGGGTGGGGGCTTATCCTTTGTGCTGTCGTGGGATCCTGGTCCCATCTGGTACAGAGTAACACGCCCCATCACATTACAGATTCCAAGCAGCTCGAACCTCCTGCAGCAGCAGCAAAAAAACAAAAAAAATATTCCTCAACCGTTCTGGTGAGATTTGTCGAGTGCTGCATTCAGACTGTAATTCTGAATTTAAAACACCGGTGTGGAAATGCAGCACCGTCTCTTTAAGGCGACAGCATCTGTCAGGATGAGAGGATGCTGGAAAAAACGGTCCTGTAGCGTGACATCATGCTGAGCCAATCAGCAGCTCTGTCCTCCTCCGCCGCTCCTGAGGGGTGTCGGCTGAGGCCAGAGGCTGGTGCTGATGCTGGGACGGCGGCTGCGCGGTGTCAGGTACAGTGCGCGCATCTGTGCATGTTTGTCTCTTTTTAGCACTCACCACCCCCCCAAAAAAATGATTGTCTTGCTGGAGTCCACACCGGGTCCTGAGATGATGTCGCCTCTGTGACCATGAGCCTGATGGACGGATTGAATGTGCAAAACAAAATGGGTCTGTTCCTGCAGGGCGTGACGGCAGCACCGCTGCAGAAAATGTGTTAATCCATCCCGTGTGATTCGGGGAGGATGGATTTTGTTGTTGTTGCATGGATGCTTTAACAGCTACATTGTAAGAACAGGGGGAAAGACCTGTGTGTTGGAGGCGGTGTTGGGTAATTATTAATCTACAAGAATGTGCCTCCTCACTCTGAGTCATCTCCGTGTCATCCGGTGTCGCTTCTGTCCATTCATCGGAAATAGTCGGCGCTCGCCTGTACTCACTTCCCTCCCAGCTACTCTGGAGCTTAACCCTTTCTTTCCTCTGCTTCAGGCCCATTGCCTTCTGCTGCAAGAACCTGAGGAGAAGAACCGAACACTTTGGAGGCACCACGGTCCCGCTGAGCGAGGTGTGACTGCACGGACATGAATCCTGCCAATAAGAGCACGGAGCAAAGGCGAGTCACGACACAAATACACTCGTCTGCAGTCTGGCGAGTTGCACTTTCACTTTCGACTTTGAACAACTTCTGTTTAAGCTTTGGTTTCTTGTGAATCTAACAGCCGAGTTGTGATTTTTTTTTTTTTTTTTTTTTTTTTTTTGGACGAGTTTCCTGTTTTGAGTTCAGAGCAGACTGAGGTGTTGGTTTTATCGGTGGATTCTCGAGTGAAATCGCGTTAAATGTAAGTCTGAGCTTTGATTTGCATATTAGAGAGTGGTTAGTGTGTTTGGTTTCAGTGCAGAAGGTTCCTGGTTCAAACCTCTACCCCTGCCACATTTCTCCATGTAACGTGGAGTTGTGTCAGAAGGGCATCCGGTGTGACACAACCGGTGTGAAACTTACACCAAATCAAGCTGACTGAAACTAAACACAAGGGGGCAGCCAGAGGGTCTTACTTACGGTTCAAGTACCTGTAAAGTTTCAGTCTGGTGCAGTGAGTGCTGAGTTTATTCATTTCCATAAGAGAAGAGAGTTAAAGGCGGCAGTGATCCAACGTTTGACTCCAACAACTTTGACGTTTGGGCAATTTTGGGATCAATCTTCCTTGATGTACTAAGTTTGGTAGAACTCAGCAAAAGGACGTGGGAGCAGAAAGCCATCAAACAGACAAGCAGATATGACCTTTGACCCCAATGATTGATTGCCTGAGCAATTCTCCAAATGTGTGCCTGTTTGGTACAAATCAGCTTTTTTTTTTAAACCCAGTTGAGTTTTAGTCAACTGGATCAGTTGACTAAACACCGACCTGAAGACTTTAGCACAAAACTCAAAGAAATCATAAGGCATCCTTTGCGACAATCATGAGCTATTTTCATCCTCACTCCGGGCATGAAGAATCAATCTCAATGCTTATGCAGCTGTAAATCTTGCTATTCGAGATCTGTTGGCTTCCTTGCAAAACAGTATAATATAATTATTAAAGTTGGCAAATTACACCCTCTGAAGCTATAATGTCCAAAATCTCAGATCTCCCCGGGGGATCATAAGTGAGCGCACACAAGTTTGGATTATTCTTGCCACACGCATTGGCTGTTCCTTGCAAAATTCTATGAACAAATGCAGGACAAATTGACAAATTCATGTTAGGAAACGTCTTTCTCATTAAAATTAGAAAAATGGTGCACAAAAATATATTCCCGGGGTCATAAATGACCCCACTCGTTCGCTTGAGGGTAAAGGATTTAAACAGAGTTGTTCAAATGTCAAAGCCACACTGAATGAAAATGAGTTTATTTGCATGATTGCAATTATTTTTTCCTGCTGTCCTCAGGCCCATCTGGCCCATTCAAGGATCCCCAAAAAGGCAGTGATGGCAAAGCGAGACTACCTGGTGGAGGCAGCCAAGCAGATCCACATGGCGCTGGACAGCGAGGTCAACGAGGACTACGAGGCAGCGTTCAGTTACTACAAGAACGGCGTGGATTTACTGCTGAACGGGGTCCAGCGTAAGTGAGCAGCATGTGATCGCTTTGTCATCGTTTTATGTGTGTCAGAGAGGAAAATTTAAAGAGGCATGTTGGCACACACGTGACAGGAGGAAACAAAAAAAAAACAGGAAGATTGTTCAAAGGTTAAATCCAACTTCTGCTTATTGTGTCACTCAGCTGTTTCTCCTTTATTTACTCTGGGACAGCGTGTGTGATGCGGGTTTGTCCACTCGTGTCTGACACTTATTCCGTCTCACAGTGGACCTGAACAAGGATCGACGGGAAGCCGTGAAGAGGAAAACAACGCAGTACCTGAAGAGGGCTGAAGAAATCTTCATTACACATCTCCATGACAACCTGGAAAAAGGAAACTCTCAGTTAGGGGTAAGACTATCATCATTTTAAACTAACAGTGGATTTGTTGGAAAGTCCAAACCCTCTCGCTGGATGAACCCCTCAAAATCCTCAGTCAGCTGTTTTGAGCTGCAGAAAACAGTGTCCGATGGAATATTTAGCCCCTCGATGTTTCCCACTCAGCTGAATTCTGTGGGGGGAAGACGACCTTTGTTCCTTACTCTGTTTTTAATCTTTTGTGGCTTTTATCACCAGGGTTACAGCAGTCTGAGGTTTCGTCCTATCAGACACTTGAGTTCTCCTGTGGAGGATCTGGAGATGTGTAAGGTCGTGGGGGTGAGCGATAAGGTCAGACAGATTTTCTCTGTTTCAACATCTGCATTGATTTTGTGTTTTCACCACGTTCCAAATGTTCACTTGCAGATTGAGAAATACTTTATGGGCTCAGCAAAACTTTCAAACCAGCAGTAGCAATATGATGATATATATTGATGAAAGCTGAAGTGTGGAGGAATTGGTGCCATCTAACGGTGAACTTGGAGATTACATTATGCTGTCACCAGTCACAATTTTATTTCCTTTCACGTTTTTGCCTCTGCAGCGATGAGGAATCATGCTACCTCGCCTTCTCTTTTGATAAGTGATACAGTGCATCCTGAAAGAATGCACAGCACTTCACTTTTTACACATTTTGTTATGTTACAGACTTGTTCCAAAATGGATGAAATCAATTTTTCCACAATATTCTACACAGGATACCCCATAATGACAATGTAAAAAAGTGTTTGTTTTTTTTTAATTTTTGTAAATTTATTAAAAATAAAAAACTAAGAAATCACATGTACACAAGTACCCAACACCTTGGGTTTTAGCTTCCTTGTTAGCTCGTCTGCTTCTGAGGTTGTGTGTTTGCGTCCAGTCAAGGACACACAATTCCAGATGGGAATGAAGTTTAGGAGGACAATTTTCAACCATTCCATGGTTTTTGTGAATATGAAAACTGACCAGGCAACAGTCACCTTTCTTTTC
Source organism: Thalassophryne amazonica (assembly GCF_902500255.1). Taxonomy (NCBI): domain Eukaryota; kingdom Metazoa; phylum Chordata; class Actinopteri; order Batrachoidiformes; family Batrachoididae; genus Thalassophryne; species Thalassophryne amazonica. The sequence goes on from NC_047121.1 coordinate 63,840,406, forward strand.
ATATCTGGACTTGCATTAAAACTCTTCCAAGTCATATTAAAAATTTAAGTAAGTTGATGGAGGCTTTGCATGTTTTGCTCAGTATATTAAGATAATTTATCTGCTTTCCTGTGGTCTCCTGAAAAAAAATGTATCTTTCATCCTAAAGGTGCTGATTGTCCAAAGTCTGGTGAATAAAGAGACCTTCGTGGTAAAGGTGAGTCTTCACTTGTCTTCCACAGAACAGAAGCAGAAACCACAACAGGCACAACGATTAGGAATCGCTTGGTCAGATATAAATTCAAAACAGGTACATCAGCTAATCCACCTCCACCGTCATTTTGATACCGTCCTCTGGCAGCAAGCTGCTGCTGGTCTTCTGCAGCATCCCTGTCGAAGCACTCTCCTCCTCTTCTCCCCGAGTATCATCCACCATTGATCTGCCTGAAAGCTTTCAGCGTTTAAGCCGCTGCAAACACACCTCAAATTTCAATCATCAGTGCACAACCAACGACTACAGCCGCAGATCTCTAGACGACCAAACTACAGCCTTTCTAGGCCCCTCGTTTGATGAAAGACGAGTGATCAGACAGGAACTATATTTCCATGGTTCCACGACAGAGTGTCATGAATGTTTAATGAGTAGAGGTCTCAAACCGACAACCTGAAGGCTGTGGTGAGCCTCGTCGTTCATTATTAAATACTTCTTGTGATTATTTTGCTTCTTGGTCGTACAGTTTCCCAGCAGAAGGCTGGTACAATCATCAGTGGATCCTAAACACGTTTTTGTCAATGACTGTGATGATGGGATGAGTTATTAATGGTCAGCCAACAGCGATGGAGAAGAAAACAAAAACTGGCGTCGCCCCTCATGAGAAAAGCCAGAAGTATAAAATATCAATATGTGCACAGCTGGTGCTGAATTATTTATCGGAAAACATTTTTTTATGACTTGTAAGGATTGCATCAGTCGTGGTGAAATGCATCGGCTGAAAGGGCATCGCCAGTTTTGTGCTTTTCTGGGGAAAAGGAAAAAAAAAAAAAAAAAATCAGACTGCAAATGCTCATTGGAATTTCACAGAATGTATCATTTTTGTTATTTTTCATTTACAATCAAGTTCCTGTTGGAGTTTGGAAAAAGGCCAGTGGGCTCTTGGATATTTTAAGTTTGAGATGGCTGATTTTTAGGCAGGTGGAGTAAAAAAGCTCAAGAGACCCTGAAATCCTTTGGACAAGAAAGTCATTTTGTCCAAATACGTGGGAAAGTAGCATTAAGTACGTCATTTGTATGCATTTGCCTGAAACAGTTTATTTTTCTGGGGTGTGCTGGGATTCAATTGGAAAACTCAGTTTATCAGGACTAGACATTCCCTCAAGGAACATCTGGACCAAATTTCAGAAAAATTCCTTGAACAGTTTGTTGGATTTCAGTGAAACTTCACAACAAAGATAGAGCACCGTAGCAAGATGTACACGAAGAAACAGAACTCCAGTCCGACTTCTTCAGGGGGAGATAATTGGAATTTTGTGTTGAACTAATGCAACTGATTGGTGTTTTTCACTGAAACGCCACACACAGTGGTAGCACACTACAGTATATGAAGATTTCAGTGGTGGGCACAGTTCCGATAATTCGATAACTATCGAAGATAAAGTTTTCATTATCGGATTATCTTTTCAGATAACTTTGAAAACCATTATCAGACTAATTATCTTCCGATAGTTAATGTGGTAAACAAAAGTGAACAGATGTGTTGTTCTATCCTCTGCAAACAGAGGAGAGCTGCTTCTAGAAGAAACCACTCTATCCTCTGCAGGCAAAGGAGAACTGGTCACCAAAATGAAAAAAAACTCTTTTTTTAACCCCCTACTGATACATGGCCAATATCACCCAAGTCATCCAGAGGCATACATTTTTAACTTATGGTTCAAATTTTAACCAAACTTATTTCGGACAAGTTATTTAAGGGTGATTCTTTAACTACGGGCACTATTGGCCTTGTGAATGTAATTTCCACCACACCATTGCCTTACAATATAAAGCGCCTTGGGGCAACTGTTTGTTGTGATTTGGCGCTATATACATGTGCTCTGATGTCACTGTTTATCTCCATAGAAACTACCCAAACAATCTTTCATACAAACTGTTTAAAGGGACATTACAGTGTTGTGGTGGAAATTACGGCAATAGTGTGGGACAACTACATTTTGTTTAAAAAAAAAAAATCACAACAGCTGTATGACATTGAATACCCCAATTATGTTTTGATTATTTTACTGATATTTTATTCAGAGATATTTTAAAACATTAGAAAAAACGTTTCTTTACCATTCATTTTTATCATTGAAGATCAAAAGTCTGGGTGTGGGACAAGCACAAAACGGCAATATTTGCATATAATGATGCTGAAAAAAGGTGAAACAGTCATCATAGACTACTAGAACAAATTTCTTAACACATGTTCATTGTAAAGATAACTATAAAAGTGTGAAATTTCCCCTTTTTTCTGTTTTTCATACAATATGATCAAAGGACATAAGTGCCCGTAGTCTAAGACTCACCCTTAAATTAACGTCACTTTGAAGTTTTATAAAATGAAAATATCAGATATATGTTTGAGTTTTAAAGTAATGCACTAATTTTTAAGGTTTTAGTATGGGGCATGCTGTGTCCAGGTGCATTATGGGATAGGGTAATCTCAGTACGTAATCTCAGTACGTTCACGACAGGAGAAATGCATTTCAGACACTCTGATCAGGACAACAGCATTAAACTCTAGTGCCTAAAACTCACGTGAATATATTCTCTGGGTTTATAGACGTTGTTATTGTGTTTGTTTGCTTTTATTAAATTCCACGCATCTTAAACGTAGCAAGTAGCAACACAGATTATCTGGAATTTTGTGTTTGCAAGTTTTCAAGGTCTCTACTACCATCTACTGGCCAGTAGTGTTCATGGCAGTATTCAAGCTGTGATTGGGTAGAGAGTTGAGCTGTGTGGCTCCTCTCAGTTGCTTCTGTGCTGGAAGCAATGTCGTAAACAGAAGCTTCCAGCAGGGGGCAGGACGCTCAAAGACAGAAGTGCTGACTCATTGTTTGGGTCTGTTGTTGCTTTTGATGCTTCCAAAAGTGATCGTGGTGTTAAAACTCAAAATCAGCTTGTTAGTAGTTGTAAGTGTACCGGAGACAATACTGGAATTTATAGGTTATCGCTAACTTCCGATACATTTTGGGGGGGGGGTTATCATTTTATCTTTATCACAGATAACAGATAATCGAAAAGTTATCGAAGTTAATTTTTCGGTTATCTGTGCCCACCACTGGAAGATTTACATCAAGGAAAATAATCCCAGTCCGACATCTTCAACAAGTGATAACTGGACGTTCATGCATAATATTTCTGAGCTACGTAGACAGTTGTTGACCACTTTGTTAATTCGACTGTTTCATGAAAATTTTTTTACTACCACTGGATGCAAGCACCTAGGCAGGGGAGGGGGGTATCAGTTTGTGAGCTTGATCATAGATCTTTAGTTTATTCTGTTTTTTTGCAGAGTCTGGTCAAGTCGAGCTGGGAGAGCAGAGACCAACCTACCATCATTCCACAGGGGGTCCCGTACATGGTGAAACTGCTAAGGTATTACGTCAGCGAACACGCCGTGTACCTACATCTTGAACACGTGAAAGGTGAGGTCTGTTCTTCCAGATTGTAATCTGGATCACTTCTTTCACCAGTTTTCATCTGGTGCCTCATGCACACCGAAACAAGGTTTAAGGCCACATTTCCCCGATTACTCACCTACTCTTATCCTTGTAGGCGGAAGGCTCTTCTCCAAGCTGCACAAGCTGAGGAATGAAAAAGCCAAGGAACACCCAGAGTGCTTCAGTTGTGGTCAACCCAGCATCAAATTGAAGACCAGCTACACCTCGCCTACAATAAGCACAGACTACCAGCATCAGGTCAGCGGCAGCACAAGATACAACCCACCCTCAGAGAGACTAAACGACGAGAGCCCAGACACCGACTTCCCAACGTCTTGGCACGAGACTCAGCAGCGTTTGGAGAGCTGCGGGACTCACTCCTACATCGAGGAGACAGGCTGTCTACAGAGCACATGCTCTGCGGTGTCATTTTACAGCAGGCTCGATCGTCTGACTCTGCTTTCAAGTCCGACAAAGACACAAGTCAGCGCTCGCATTCACCCACCAGCTCCGAGCTTGTGTTTGCATTCCAGCCAAACTCAGGAAAAGCCTGTTCTTCCTCTTTCATGCACTCGTGTCAATCACGCTCTTGATGTCATGTCAGAGCTCCACAAGAAGAAAGCCGTAATGGGACTGACGGAGTGCAGCTCTCACTTTGAAGTTGCGTGGAAAGCCGTAGATCCGGCGCACGACTGTGTGAAAATAAACCCCTATGCAGTGACAGACAGCTCGCCAGCACAAATGCCACCTCATACAAACCAGACCTCAGTTCTAAAGGTGGGAAATAACAGTTTGAATACCTCTCCCGCCACTTTGCATCTTCCTGTCCATTGCCAAAGCCAGATCCATGGCAGGGTATCGTGGAATTACAATGGATCTCACCAAGAATCTCTTTTAAGTGGGAACCCTGCAGATTTGATTACAGTCCAACAACCCACAGGTGGAATGGGCAGCAACAGTTCAACCACACAGGAAAGAAAGGAAATGGTCATCACCAGGAGCACAGACCAAACAGTGTTTCCTGACCAAACAGACAGAGGATCTCTTTTAGAAAATCCCCGTTCCCCTTTTACTTCTCTTTGTCAAACCACTACAGGAAAACAGGAGCTACTTTCAGGTGTCTCCATGAAACATAAAGGGGAATCTCTCTGTAGAGATGGAGGACAGTTGGTGAAGGAGGCCTGGAAACCCCCGAGTCCTGGACAGAAAGACGTGCCTGAAAAAGAAGGTTCACAATTTGACCTTGATGAAATGGCAAACCAAAAGACGAGAGAGAGCAGGGACGCCTTCCTGAATTCCGAGGGATCAGAGGGTCAGTGTGCAGACCAGATCATCGAGGTGGACGGCTGGTGCCACCTGCCTCAATTGCCTAGAAAGCCCTCCGATACCAAAGAGAAGGTGATGCAGACTTGCTGGGGGCTTCCTGAGGCAGACGTGCGTGTCTGGGGTGCGCAGATCCTCCTGGCTCTTGAGAGCCTGCACCAACACGGCATCATGTGTCGGGATCTGAACCCAAGAAATGTACTCCTCACCAGCAACGGTGAGTTGATCCAATACCTTTACAGCAGGATTGGGCAACAAGGTGCAAGACGGCGTAGGTTTTCCTTGCAATCGATCGCCTCATCAAGTGATTTTACTGATAAGTCCCCCCCCCCGCCTCCCCAATTTAAAGTCCTGGTCATGTATGAAATAACCTGCTGAGGCGACAGGTAACCAAGGAAAACCTGCATTGTTGCAGTCCTTCATGGCGTACATGGCCACCCTTGTTTTTGAGACTGTATGTACAAAAATCAAAAGAATGTTTCCCAATTTGATTTCATGTTTTCACAGGAAAGGTGTGCTTGACATTTTTCGGCCAGTGGAGTGAGGTTCAGTCAGAGATTAACTCCAAAGCCATGGAACAAATGTACTGTGCTCCAGGTAAAACTGTTAATCCAAGAGATGAGCAGGTTGTCGGTACAGTTAAAGGTGACCAAAAGACACATACACTCCAGTCTCAGCATACCATGACCTATACAAAAAAAGTGTACGGTGACCTTCCCAGAGTAGCGGCTACAGTGGGTTAAATTAAAGACTTGCACAAGACCTTGTGCAGTCAGGTTGAAAAATATACCACATTATGTGTCTGACCATAAAACTCTAAAAAGGTATAGTTTGTGCTAGCTACAGCTGAAAGTTACTGAGTTAGAGGGTAAGAAGGGCAGTAATGTGACAAAGGGTTAAAAAATTATAGTTGCTCATATTTTGGTTTCAAGGTGATACAAATTATTCGCTGTAAAAAGGATTAAAATGGCTGTACTTAAAAACGGAAGTTCACTTGCTGCCTTAAAAATCTCATTTTCAAAATGAAAGGGCTCAGAAGACTGATGCAAACTCTGAATGCTCTGCATGCTGGGATATATCCAAGTCCATCAGTTCATGTTAGTAGTACGTGCAAGCTTTTGAGTCTGCACAGCGTTTTCAATAACAAATATTTTGTTAATCAAACTTTAGATCATTTCTCTAGCTCTACTGGCTGTTGAAATATAGCAGAAAACATGTTTTTGATTGACCTTGACCTTTAGTCGACACTCTCCAAAGGTTAACCATCTCGAGTTGGCTGGCCAAGTAATATTCCCACCATGTTTGGTAAAAATCCATCCAGACATTTAATAGTTTGTGCCGTCTGGTATGATTAGTTATCACATTACGCACCAAGACACGACAGAACCCAATGGAGGATACCTTTGCAACCAAAGCACTCAGTATAGTCAAAACGATTCCTTTAAAATAAATTTAAAAAAAATTTAAATGGCTCAACTCGTAAGTAATTGGGAGCAACTATACTTTTTGGCCTCTGTACCAATTCAAACTGGTGTTTGTCACATTTTTTGCTGTTTTTACCCCATAACGCCATAACCTTTGGCTGCAGACAGTTCAAACTATAGCTTTTTGGGATCTTTATAATCAGACAAATAATGTGGCATTCTTTTCACCATGATTGGAGAATTGTTAAATTTTGACTGCTGGGTAATCTCTAACTGTCCCCTAGGGTATACCTACTGCTCTGGGAAGAAGTAGTGCTAAGGCCTACATTGGCCCCAAGGCTCCTTGGCGCCTAGGCTTATCTTCGGATTCCACAGTGTGGTGTTGAGTCTATGACTCTGTCTGCATGGAACGACAGTTGGCACGATCAAGAATCCAATCCGGGTCTACATATTGGTTACTGAATTCCTTATCCAGTGAGCTCCCTGCTCTGCAGTATTATACATTTTTGTGTAGTAGGACATGTTATACTGAGCCTGGATTGTCTTGTTTGGTCAGTGAACCAACTCAGGCTGTGCTTGATAGAAGCTGCCACCTAGTGGCATGACGCCGTTAGCTCACTTTGTGCTCAAACCAGACGCAGGGAAAAGCAGTGCCTACTTACATCCTCGTTACTGTGCCAACAGAAGTCGGCGGGGTGTCAAAAATTACAGAAGCTTGTGATTGGTGGAGTCTCGGAGCTCTGCTGTTTGAACTTCTGACAGGAATGGTAAGACGTAATGTCAAATCTTACCGACTAAAGCCTGCTAGTGTTCAGCTCTATTCATCATGCTGGTTTCTCATGTTCCAGCCTCTGTGGCAGCTCCATCCAGCAGGAATCCACTCCCACACCCAGCTCCTCATCCCCGACCACCTGAGCACCGCCGCTGCATCCCTGCTCATAGAGGTGAGCGTTTAGACCAAGACATTTTAAGGGTTCACACTATGCTCCAAACATAGTGTACATACCGTCATCCACTGTGTTGCTCCACAGCTGCTTCAATTTGATGCCGGCTACCGTCTCGGCTCTGGAGGTGGAGGCGTGAGCGACATCAAGTGTCACCCCTTCTTCAGTGCCATGTCCTGGAAAGCTCTGAGCTCCTAGAGGGTCCACTCGGTGATACCTCTCGTCCTGACATCCAGCGTCTTCATGTGGCCAACCTGCTGCAGCACTTTGTGCTCCTCAAAGAAAAACCACATCAATAACTGAAAGAAAAGGTGATATTAGATTTTCAGTTTTTGTGAGACACCCTCAATAAAAACTAAGGCTGCTGTAATTTTGTCACATTGTATGCTACTTTATATCCATGCATTAAATGTAAAAAATAATTTTTATCTCCGCTATTAAATACCAAAGTAAAGTCTTGCCTTTTCATTAAGCTTTTGGTTCTTTTTGATGAGTCCTTGGGATCCCAAACATGAGTCAAGTCTCAAAATTTATTTTTAGTTATTAAAAAAAATGTTATCCACTCTGCATAAAACTAAACTGCATGCAGAATTATGGACAGATTTCTGATTTAATTTGATCTGATTTGATTTATGTTTTCCCCCAACCCCTTTCATCAACAAATCATCAGGAAAACAAAATGTGAAAAGTCCAAACACTCCTGTAAGAACAAAAATCAATTGTTTTTTTTATTCAATTCCATGAAGAAACCTCTCTAAGAGGACATCGTCTCACAGCATCATATCAACTTCTAATTTAATCTTCAGGGCAGGCACCCCAACTGACCAACTTTTTATTTAACCCCCTACTACCCGCCTCATTTTGACTTGTATCTCACAAATAAAAGTGAAATTTCCCATCGATGGGATATATAGGCCCAGAAGGGCTTAAACAGGCATGTCAAGGAATTTCTCAACTCCATGTGTGTGTAGCCATGTGGTCGACGTGTACACAATATCTTGACCAACTCTTCAAATCAAGATGAATCTTGATGTACATCACCTCCCAAAAAGGGGTTGAACAATTTCAACGATTCAGTATCCAACAGTGGCCACCAGGGGGCTGTATAAACTGTATACATATTTCAATAAAGACTTCATATATCAAAGTAGAACATGATACATAAGATCACCTCAGGTCAAACAAGTTTGACTTTGGGTGCATTTTGATTAGAATTGTGACCACCAGGGGGGCAGAGAATGTAAAAACATTTTGCACAAAACACAAAGGCTTCATGGATCATGATTTTTTTTTTTTTTTGCTAATTCAAAGTTGAGCTTGGTGACTCAGGTTAGTTGTCCTTGTTTTCTTTGTATTACATGGTACTAATACTGGAAATCACTTTAGTCTCACAAAAAAACCCGCTACCATCATTAAATCAGAGTAATGCAGCTCATGTTTTATTGTTTAAATGTCTTCTTAAATATCCTCTTCCATAGCATAAAGATTTTTACTCATTTGTGAAACATAGCAAAAATTGCTCAGTATGTTTTTCACACTTTGAACATTAAAGAACATAGTGTTTCTTGGTTTGAAACCAATTGTCTAAATAACGAAATCACACGTAGTCATTTCTTCTCACAATAAGTTGAAAATATTTTGATTGTATGTAGAAAACATCATATGGCGCTAAAGATACACAATGTCTTTTTTGATCTCGATCCCAGCACCACTCAAAGTCCCAATCCAAAACCTTTTACTACTATAAGCCATTGCACTGGGGTTCTGTATCATAAGCTCTTCCCTAAAATCCATTTTTTTCCAGGTATCCAATGCAAACATAGAACTGCAGGTGTGGTAATGTCCCTCGGGTGAATACAGCCAGTTTGTGAGTGTTCCTTTAATCCGCTGAGCCTCTAACTCCAGGGCTTCACATCTCCAGGAGCAATACCCTGGGATCTTCTACTACGGACTTGATCTTGCGTAGGAAAGTGACGGCCTCTCTACCGTCAATCAGACGATGATCGTACGTCAGTGCAACATACATCATGGGACGGATCTCCACCTGAAACGAAGGAAAAATTAACACAAACTATTTCCATTTTGGTGTTAATCTTTGATTACAACACAAACACTATCACAAGCTAACCACCTATATACTCTTATTGTACTGGACAAACTACAAAGAGTAAACCGGTTCTTCTTGCTCCTGAACAAATGAAAATGTCACATGTCGCACAGAGAGGGTAAATATTAAACCTCAAAACATCTAAAAAGAGGTTGAAATATATCAAATTTCCCCTTTAACTCCATTTTATCCATATGGACATCAAACTCATCAAATCAGCTGGATATTTTTCCCCACATGGGGAGTCGATGTGTTGGCAGTTTTGGGGTTCTGTATCAAATCTACCGATCAGTTGGTTCGTCTATTCTACCCAGTGAGCCACATGGTTACCAGTTCATCAAACCAAGTCCATTGGTGGCTCCAGGTCCGTGGACCTGACCAGAAATGTACCACTGGAACACCTACCCTGAACCCCGAATGCCTCTTAAAAAGACAGTCCATGCAGCACAGCAGACCATCAGAAACCTCATTCAGTAAGGAGGACTCATTTTTCAACTGTTAATTTTAACCAGGATTCAACTTCATACTACTTCTGCCCTCAAACAAACTTTGTTCTCATGACGATGATGAACCACATGATCAATGTTGACAAGAAGATCTCTTAGACCCACTTGGGTGATGAGCGGAACCAAGACAACCGGCCACAGAATGTCATCTGGTGTGAACATGAGAGTGCATGAAATTTGGCCCCAACCTGATTGTGGTTCTCGATCAGGTCTTTAAATTTAAAAGTGAGTGGATCTGTGAAAAACTTTAACCACGGGTCGTTTGTCATTCACAGTTTGATCCAACAACATAGATCGTTTGTATACTTAAAGTTGATCGCCAAGACAAATTTGACAGCATGATTGTTGTCAAATCTTCATGTAACTTATGATTTCCACTCCTCAAAGTTTTTGTGACCAGCTAGTTACTAAGAAGTAATAATCAAACCAATAAAGAACCAACCTTTCCGTTGACGGCGACTGGCCTGTCAAAGATGCCGTGCATTCCGAGAATAGCAGACTGTGGAGGGTTGATGATTGGTGTGCCGAACATGGACCCAAACACGCCACCGTTGCTGATAGTGAAGGTTCCGCCATCCATGTCCTCAACAGCCAGCTCGTTTTTACGTGCCTTAAGACAAACATCCACAATTACAACCAACAAAGTACAAGAAGGAAAATTCAAACAGTTCACAAAATATTACCTTTTCTCCCAACATGTTGATGGCCTTCTCGATATCAGCAAAATTCATTCCCTCGACATTTCGGATAACAGGAACCACCAACCCCTGACAGAGAGGTCACATGACTGAACTGACTGCCATTTAGCACAAACAGTGGGCATCACAAGAAGCGTAACACTTGTCTTACCTTTGGTGTGGCCACAGCTACACTGATGTCGACATAATCCCTGTAGACGATCTCTTTGGTTGTGTCATCAATGACTTTGAACAAAGAGAAAAATATAAAAACTGTTCAGAAGCATCAAATTGAAAGCCATTCATCATTACTTGCTTCCTTGAAGCATGTACCATTTTCTGATCTTGCAACTCAGAAGCTGCTGAAGAAGAAACCCACAGACTAGTTTAGATCTTAAAAACCAAGCGAGAGAGACCACCTGCTTCACTGTGGTTTATCTAAGTAGGTCAGCGTGGCAGAAGGGGAGATGTGCTGGTTTTAGACACATGGCAGTGAAGGACGTGGAATTAAAAAGCTCTGCCTTTACCACAAACATATTTAAAGAAGATGCCACAAAACGTCGTTTCTCAGTTGTGTGGCGGTCGTGTGTACCGGCATTGACAGCAGGTTGGTCAACCAGTGCGTAGGCTGCAGCCTTCACAAATGCAGACATGAAGCCCAACTTGACATTGTGCTTTTTCAGGAAGGCATCTTTATAAGACTTCCTCAACTCTGTGACATTACTGCAGGGAGACACAAAGAAGCCAAAGAGAAGTTAACTGTACGATAACCACAAGCCTAAAATACTGATGGATTTGGAAAAACAAATGTGTCGGTGTGAAGAATGTTGTTCTTAAAAGTAGAATTTAGTCACTGTAAAATAGATGTTGCCCATACGTTTTCTGTTAAATGTTATGCAACTTTTCCACCTCTCCACAGCAACACAGCTCAATTCTATTAGCACTGTTTTGGTTTTTACTTTGGGCAAACTGGTATGTACTTGTTTGTTGATGTTCCAACGATGCCAAAAACCGACATAAAACATAAAACACTGCAAACTACTGACTGGTCAGAGAATCATCACTATGGCATGAGACAGGACTTTCTGTACAAACCCGGCATGCAAACTTATATTTCCTCCACTATCGCCTATTTGTATTGTATTATACTATATTAACTAACGCATCTGAATCTCAGACAATCAAAAACAGAATCCACTCAATATACCGTATTTTCCGGACTATAAGTCGCACTTTTTTACATGTTTTGGCCTGGGGTGTGACCTATACTCCGGTGCGACTTATAAATGAAAAATATACCGGTAGGATCTCAATTAATTTACTGTAACAAAACAATTTTACGTGACAGAGTCAATCTATGTTTAATGGCCACCAGAAAAGGAAATGCAATGCATCATGGGCACTGTAGTATGGTGGCCGTCCTATAGGTTATGCTGGTCGCGATAACCAATCAGAGAACAGAATGTTGGACGCGTATTCCTCACCTCACCCACAGTGTGAGAAGCTGACGAACACGGTGCTTGCTGTTATTCCAGCATGGCGAACAAAACAGCTTCAACCCTTGGATATCAGTGTGAGCAGAGTGTTTAAGTTGACGCTGAGAGCTGCGTGGGAGCACTGGGTGAGCGACGGTGGAGGATTAGCGTGTGCACTTGGAAGGAGCTGGCGATGATTGAGAAAAGCGTTTGAAGCAGACGAACATGGTGTTTATTCCGGGACAGCTAACAAAACAGCTTCAACCCTTGGATATCAGTGTGAGCAGAGTTGACGCCGAGAGCTGCATGGGAGCACTGAGCGACGGCGGAGGATTAGCGTCTGCACTTGGAAGGAGCTGTATCGACACCGCTGGGCGGTCATGAGCTGCGCAGGTAGGCGCTGCATGGTTTGGCTCGCAATGTGGTCCGCAAAATACAAACATATCCGTAGGTAAAATGCAGCTCACGAGAGGGCACTCGAGGCTTGTGTGACTGTTCCTGCGACTTCTGACTACCATAGAAAAATAAAAATTTCAACGTTACTGATAACTTAACAAGACAACGGAGAAGGCCCGAAAAATGCCACCAAAAAGAAAATCATACTCTGCAGATTACAAGTTAAGACTGGTTAAATATGCATCTGAAAACGGTAGCCGTCACAATATTATCATCTGAACTTTTCATGTTAACATACCTGTATGTCCATGGGACTTATAGTCCAGTGCAACTTATTTATGGTTTATTTTTCTTTATAATGGATAAAGTGGCTGGTGCGACTTATACTCCGGTGCGACTTATTTATGGTTTATTTTTCTTTATAATGGATAAAGTGGCTGGTGCGACTTATAGTCCGGAAAATACGGTACTCTATTGTTCCTGTGTTGTGTCGACACCATGGCAGGTTCATGTAGCATCACTATGACAATCAGCTACACTGACAGGGAACCACTTCTGCAGTAGAAAACAGAGTATGTGGTACCAGAAGTGAGTTGAGCTCATACCAGGAGGCGTAAAATATGCTTAACTCTGGATTTCTGGAGGCTGCACATACATTTTAACATGCCTATAAAACTCGTTTCACATGAATTACATTTCTGAATAAACATCAAACATGGCAGCTGTTTTAACGTTCATTACAATTTAAAAAGACAATTCATGATTCCTGTTAGTTAAACAGGCTATGAGACATAAGTTTTACTCAAAGTAATCAACACAATTTTATTAATCTATGGGGGGGGGGGGATTTGTGCATCATAGTGGCAGTACGCTAACACAATTACAAAGCAAAAGAACAATACAGGTAACACAGTTTAAGTGCGTCATACTGACATTAAAATAATGTATGCTATAGTGCAGGGGTAGGCAACCTGTTCCAGAAAGAGCCATGAGGGTGCAGGTTTTCTTTGCAGCCACTGACTCCACCAGGTGATTTTACTGATTAATATCACTTTGAGCAGATGGAATCAGTTAATCAGTGAAATCACCTGGTGGAGTCAGTGGCTGCAAAGAAAACCTGCACCCTCATGGCTCTTTTTGGAACAGGTTGCCTACCCCTGCTATAGTGCATAAAGAAAGATGTGCATGGTCTGTACTAATCCACTCCCCCCTGGGCAAATGCTGATAAGATTACCACTGACAAGTGACACTTTTCTGGACAAAGTACAGTTCAGTGAATTTAACCAGAGCCAAAGAACGGTAGGATTCTTGGGTCACCATGCCTAATACACATACCAAGTTTGGTTGTAATCAGGCAATTAGTAAAGACGTTATTGCACTCACAAAATGTTCTGAACGCAGACTCCATTTTTTTTGACAAAGTCAACAGGCTTCCTGGGGTCATTATACCTAACACACATACGTACCAAGCTTGGTGACAACTGGGCCAGCACAACTGAAGTTAATGAAACGCTTCCCACACATAGTGACATTCTAGCTAAAGGCCCCGACAATTTCACAAACTGATGCACGCAACTTGCACGCACTGTGTCGTGCAGGAGAGAAAACGCGTCGTTAACAGGTGTAGACTGAACGTGAGCGGGGCGCCGGTGCATGCAATTGCACAAAGAGAATTTTGAAATGTTCAAAAAAAAAAAAAATCTTTCACGCATAAATATCATGCAACAAACAACTCATCAAGTCCAGTAAAGAAGAAGTGAAGTGAGAGTGATTGCGTCAGCACACTGCACTGGAACGCAGCTCGTCTGAACGATTATAACAAGATGTTAAATCTGTCACATACTTTTACAGCTGCACAGAAGAAGGAAAGAACATGCAACTGTTTTACCAAGCCACGACAATGTAAACATGACAAATAATTACATTTTTAGACAGCTCCAAATGCTTTCTCCACCTCGTTCAGCACGTGCGCGAGAAAAGCAGCGGACGGAGTGCTCCTCTGTGATTCCAGAAGTGATTAAAGGAGTTTGCAACAGCTAACTCAGACAGAAATGATTGATCCGCTACAGAGTAACTGTTTTATATATGCAGCATCCAGCACACAACGCGTGGCAGCCAGTGGAACAAAGCACAGCGTCCAGCTTGGAACACAGCAGGTGGGATCGTCACGATGATGGGCGTGCAAGTGTGTGGATCAAAGTCATGCAAATGTCAGGGCATCTTAACTGGCTACACTGTGACAAGAACACAATACAATACAATAAAAAGTGGTGGTGCAACAGGACAATGTGCTAAAAGCAAAGTACAAACAGAAGGATGTTAAGGTAATGAGGAGCGATTCAAGTATTAGTCCACTTCAGAGATACAGGAGTTAGAGTGCAAATTTCAAATAGTGCAACAATTTTCTCTAATAAAGATTTTAAATAATCGTATTTTTAGGGGAAAAAAAGCACATCTCTTTTTTCTGGCTATGTGAATTAAAGGTCAGCTAAGTTTCCCCATTGCTCATTTTCTCTTGTATCTCTCTTTTTAATTGTTTGTTTTCCTGTCGCTAACCCTGTTGGAGCTCTAGGGTTTCTCCAATAACGTAATTAGCCCCTCCCAAGACACAGACTCGCCGAGAAAGGAGAGAAGAAGCGATAAAAATCTTCACTTTCTAGGGCCTGTAAATCTTATTGGGCTGTCATAAAAGCCCATATCGGTTGAGGCAGCTCTTCCACTCAGAGCTCAGGTCTCTGCGGGACCCTGCAGATGCTCCAGCCTACTGCCCTGCCCAGCTCCTTCGGCTCCAGCTGAGCCCTGTCCTGGGAAGTCTTCCTCCACACCGTCAATGTCAATCCAATTAGGATACATAGAAAACCCTGAACAGCCGAAAGCTGACACCACACATTTGCGGGGAAAAGAAATCCTCAAAGTGTCCTCTTCAGCACAAGAGGGGCAAGTGCATACAATAACATTTCCTTGTAAATTAATAAAACCTGTTTTAACAATTCTTATCTTCACTTTAGATAGCATTACAACCAAATATTTACATTCCAGTGTTTAAGAGGATATCAGGTTTCAGAAAGCTTTTCTATCAGGCAGATTCTAATCTATAACATTTTGCGCACCCTGTGTTTTTAAAGCAAACAACTTCACTGTGTGTACTGTATATTTACTGCAGAAGAAAGTACCCTTACTAATGTGAATGTACCGAAGCAACAACAAACAAGCACCTCGAGTTTAATATCTAAAACAGCGGCTTCGATAATGTAGGTCAACTAATTTTAAATTTCCTACCTCATGTCGACCTCATTAAATGTCGTCAACATTGCGCAGGTGTTCTGGGCTTCCTTCAGTCTCTGTGCGATTCTCAGCCTCATGCGGTTCATCTTGACCTAAAAATAAATAATTATTAAAGCAACTAAATAAGGTGAAGAACTAACTGATCATCAAACAAATCCATGAGTCCACCAGCTTGTTTTTCAACGTCTTTCTCGTCAGTGATTTTTGCACTTTACCCTGCTTTCTGTCCTGGCTGCTTTAGCGCCAACTTCTGCTTGGGCATCCAGTGCAGGTGCAGCAACCGTGGGCTTGATGGCGGAAACTATGAGAAAGGGATGAAAAGGTAGTTTGCATGTTTAAACATCAGGGTTTGGTTGTTTTTTGTGTGGCACCAGTAAAAAGCCAGTGATTAATCGTGTACACTGGAGGTCATGAGCATAGATGTCAGGCCAAACACTTCTCAAGTGACTCAAGCTGTCTGTCTGAGAACAACTAACCTGGTTTGGAGTCCATAGCATGTGCTGGCACAGGTGGCACAGGGGGCATCGTGGTGGGAATAGGGCCCACAGCCGAGGGTGGAGGAGGTGGGGCAGCAGAAGGTGGTGGAGGTGCTGCAGCAGCCGGAGCCTCAGTTTTTGGAGTTTCTGCAGCTTTGGGAGCACCAGCTAAAAAGGTACCACAACAATCAATGAAGAAGGCACCAACAGTACTGTCTGAATAATACTAAATTCTAGTGTAGAATTCCTATTGAAATATAAAAATCCATGATTTAAAGCCGACCTCCTTTTCGAAGCTTAAAGAGTGGAGTTCCTCCCTCAACTTTTCCTCCATCTGGTACCAAAAGCTCCTCGATCACCCCAGCAGCAGGAGAGGGAACCTGCACTGACGTCTAATGACAGAGAAAAGTGTTAACATTAAAAAAATCACTCCCAATAAGGGGAAACGTCGAACAACAAAGGAATGCACCGTCCAAATCCATGTGTGCATGCGCTTATTTAAAGCTACAGTATGAACCCTTTGAACCCCTTTTTTCCCACTATGAACCACCTTCTGAACACAAGACTCACCAGCCATTCAGATGGTGATCACAACAACAAAGACTCAAATTTCAGGAAAAAATGACAAAGCTAAAAAGACTATTTATTTACCAAAAGCTCCACAATGATGTCACAATTATCACCATCAATGACTTATTGTAGTCATTTTACTTGGTAGGTGAATGTTTGAGACATTGAAAATGTATTTTTAAAAATCTGATTAAATTTACCAAAAGCAATACCTGCAATTCACTGTAAATAATGCAAAATTTAAATAAATAAAAAATGGTCATTTCAAAACTTTTGAGTTCATGCTTAAACTGCACTGCTATCTATTATGTTAATGTTGTTCATATTTGTGTTTTAAAATCCTAACTTTCTGCCACAATTTACTCTATGCTATTGCAGATTTTCCACACGAGCGAAGCTGGAAATTTCACATTCCATTTCTGTGCAACTTGCAAGAGAAGAAGAGTAAAAAATAAATAAATATGCTTGAACCCTTCTACTCCTGCAGTGCCACACACTGTTGGATGTACACAGGTTTGGAGGCAAAACAGAATTACCAGCAAACTGTAAATGCAAATAAATTTCCTTAATTATTATACCTTATCAGTCTCGATTTCGCACACCACCTCATCCTCGCTGACAGTGTCCCCAACAGCTGTTAGGAAAACTCTGTTATTGTGACAGTACAAATAAATGACTACTCTGTGTGGACCTGAGCTGTAACTTTTCAAAGAGGCTACAATAAGAAAAAAGGAAGCTGTACCTTTTTCCCACCTCACGTCACCTTCTGTAACAGACTCTGCAAACGCAGGGGTGTTAACTGTTACGACTTCATCCCCTGGGGGGTAACAAATTAAAAAAACAAATGTTTTTAGAAATGTAATCATCACTGGTTAGTTTTCAAATTCAAGCAAATGTAAAAGTTAAAGACATGCCACATCATACATACTATAGGTTACAGAAGTCCGAAAGTACCGGACTTGGAAGACGGTGGTCCGAGGATCATATTTTCTGAAGATTACAAACAGGTATGTGATAGACATCCAAAATTGATTTACTGTATTTTCCGGAGTCTCAGTCACGTTTATTAAAGAATGCCTCTTGAAGAGGAAAACCCCATATATCGTTACACAAGAGTATGTCACACATTTTTCTGTATTATGAGGTCTTTAATTGGTGAATTTTGTGCACTACTGAAGTGCACCTTTTATTACTGACATTTATTCTATTATTATAATTTGTTTTGTTTAATACTTTGATTCCTGAGAAAGTTCGATATAAATAGCCATTATGTAACTATTAATTGCAAATGTGTAATATTTCAGTACACAAGTCACAGGATCTTCCAATCTAGTTAAGAAATAATGTGACTTACATTCTGGAAAATACAGTATTTATTAAAACAATCTGATGATTATAGTAATGTGACTTGCTTGTGACATGACGTCATCGGTTTTGAGTGTTTGACGGTATGGAATGACAAACATCCTGCTCAATCTTTTCAACAAATAGTTTTGGTTATTGTGTGTAGTACTTACACATGGCTGGCGAAGGTGAGAGAATGGCTAGCTGACAGTGCTAAGACGGAAAAGGACAAAAGCAATATTAACTCCCTGATGCAGGATTATCCCCAATCAAAGATTATGTTTTAAGCCTCGGTGTCTAACAGGAAGCACACATACCTGCCGTGGCTCGACGAGCTAACACATTGTTCCCCTGTTGAAACGCACAGTTGATTAAATAAAATTTTCTAGAAATGGTCACTGCCTGCATCACAGGTTTCCCTTTTCTTTTTACATCATCATGATCTGAAGGGGTTAGAAGTAAAAATCAAATACTGTGCTCCTGTTTCAATAAAGGTGGTAATATATGAGGCGCAGCTGAATCAGCTGTTCAGTATGTTGTTGAGAGTTGTATTTTTATACAAACTAATGTAACATACTGTGTGAATAAAAGCACACCCCCCCACCCCACCTAAATACATACAATTTATTCTGCATGACGTCATGATGCCGGGAGACTCATGGCAACATCAAGTCCCATATCTAACTGTGAAAATGTGAAATGAAAAGAAAAATTTGCAGGGGGTCTGGGGGCATAGGTCCTGTGGGATCTCAGAAACCAAATTAATTTTTATCTAATGATACATTTTCAGCATCTTCTGGAACACAAAAATCTTAAAATTAGTGCATATTTAAATGACCCTGTATTCAACCTTTCATTTAAACAGTCAATGATCATGTTGAAATAACAATATAACACAGAAGTAGGACCTGGATGGATTTTCCTTTTAATTGTAAAACAAATAATGCATTAACTCAGAACAATTAAACTACATGAAATTCATGAAGACTGAAAAGTCTATTAAAGCATTTCAAATACCACAGCTAATGCTGCGTTTACACATAACGACGACAAGTC
The DNA here is from genome assembly GCF_902500255.1 of Thalassophryne amazonica. Taxonomy (NCBI): domain Eukaryota; kingdom Metazoa; phylum Chordata; class Actinopteri; order Batrachoidiformes; family Batrachoididae; genus Thalassophryne; species Thalassophryne amazonica. The sequence continues at coordinate 63,859,670 of NC_047121.1, forward strand.
AGGAATGCCACGAAGTACACATTCTTGGCCGCTGATCACGAATGTGATGATTCAGGGCAGAGGCATCAGGTGTCCTCAGGAACTGCTGCAACCTGTTACCACACGTTACAATTAATGGCACATGCTGCTGGAGAATTACCAGAAACCATTACGCACGGTCAAGAATAGTGTTCTGCGTTGTTGCGCGCTATTGCGCGTAACAGCACATTGTTAAGTTCTGTCACGTTGTGAATGAGGTGAATTTTCTCCACACACACACCCATATTCATCCAACCGAATTCAGATCGCTCCAGTTTTTCAGATGAACTTTGTGACTGCATGCATAGTTGGCTCTGTGCCATGGAGTGGTGCAGAGAGGAGGAGGAGGAGACGGACAGAGCCAGATGTGTGGCTTCATGCGGGTCTCGTCTCGCACATTTTCCCAAACATCAGGCACATGCAGCAGGTGGACCACCTGTAGGAGCGCGCTGAAGAACACTGAAATTAGACTTTTAGCCGACTTGGTGTCAGCAATCAAACTGAATGCGATGCAGCAGGGTTTAATTGTGCGCACGCTTCTTCCTCCGCCGGACTGGAGGAGGTGCACAGATGTCTGGCTGCACGTGAGTCTCATTCCTCTGGCTCAGACTCATTCTCCCGCTCATCGGTTACAACAGCAGGTGGAACATCTGCAGAAGCGTCCTGAGGAGCTTCAGCAGGAACTGTGGAACGACATTTGGAGCCGAGTTTAATTGTGCGCACGTGACAGAAAACGGATTCGTCGTGGCGTGCAGTGAAATGTGACGCCGCGTTACAAGTCGTGTCAAAACTTGACAGTTTCAGTGTCACTTCGTAATAACGCGTGACAGTTTGGGCTCCAAGAACCATCACAGGAACCACTACGAACGTTGTCACGTTCTATTAAGGATCACTACTCATCAAGACAGATAATTACGCTCAGTTGAGATCTCCACGACATGAGACGAAATGAGGGTGGTGTGTGACATTCGTGGAAGATTTTTTGACAGGCAAAAACATGCTCCACAAATATCAAGAATATCACGCACCAACACGTACTATTAAGAAACCTATTCAGATGCGTTAAGTCACATTAAAAATGTCAGGAATGTGTCACAAATGACAGAAAAATGACATTCGTAACGCGTCTTGGTTATGCGCAAACGCAACTTAAAGCTTGTAAAATATTTTGAAAATCATGGTAAAATATCAATAACATACTTTATAGTAAAAAAGATGCATATTCTTGTGTAAATTCCTATAAATCCACTCAAAGCCACAGTGCCTTTTTCCCATGAAAAAAGTCTACATTAATAAAAACTCATTTATATTCTTGTGTAAATTCATGTAAGCAGGCTGTTAACACTGTTAGATGTTAGCACTGTTAGCTGACAGCGAGAGAAGGTCGCATACCGATGCCACCGCCTAAATGGGTGAATTTTAACTACCATATGAAAGTACTGGTGTGGATTCTGATACAGAATTACGTTTCACATTTGATGGATTACTCCATGCTCTGACCGCTGTTGGAGCGACGCGGCCTCGGCTCAATGGTAACCCTCGCAGCTCGAATTACCTACAGAAAAATAAACCATGTAAACGATGGAATTGAATGAGAATGGGAATAACCCCCTGGTGTCTGATGATTTGCAGACGTTCATGCTGTTATACGTCGCAAGTAGCTGTTTTACAGCGGTAAAGCTCTATTTGCTACCATATAACCAGCATGAACGTCCGGTATGCAAATCATCAGACACAACACGGTTATTCCTTAAATGACCAAAATTCCTAAATGGTTAATGGAATATTTATGTCAAACCCCTTGAAAGGGAAAAGTCTACACGACAATCACATCTTCATTGTTTCATTTAGGTCTATTATGGTAGTGTGCATAGGTAAAAGGACAAAAATTGTGTCCAAATACTTATGTACCTGACTGTAAACTGAATGAATTTCCGCTGCCAAATGAGTTAGCAAATTATTAGTCTGATGGATTATGTTTGTAAAACTTAGTAGATTGTCCACCAATCAAACACCAGTATCTGATATTTAGCTTAGCTTATTGGGGTCGTTCCTAGCTTGTTCTAGTTAGCCAAATGATAAATCACATTTTCTAATTTGGTTAACGTGGCAACAATAGTTAATTTATCCTCATGTCCAACACCTTCGACATGAATGTAAAAGCCAGGGTTCAGACAGCTCAACGGTCAGTAATTTCCCAAAGTGTCACATTGTCCTTGGCTCTTCGCGGCCTGTCTGAGGCCTAGTCGGCTAATGCGAATGCTAGCAGTGCGGTCTGTGAGATACAGAAACAAATGGTGGCTTCAGCCGCTAACACACACAGCGAGGACTCCTATCATGACAGTTTATCTATATTAGTTCCCTACCTGACGGAGAGCAGAGAGGGAACGACCTAAATTCCTGGTGAGACACCGGGAATGGGATAACATGGTGGCCGTATGACAGCAGCCTGTCGGCGGAAGGGAAGGTCCACTCACTTTACTCCCGAGTCCCGATTCCCGAAGCATAGCTCGATACAGTAGGCGTCGCGGTGAAATAATTCGATACTCGCTTCAAATTCAGAGTCACGTGTCCGCTACTCGCCGCAAACGGCAGAAAAGTTTTAAACACTTAAAAACTCCCAAAATTGAAAAGTTGTGAACATAATTCATATTTGTAAACATTTTATTACCAATGGGTTTTTTTTTGGTTCTGTTTATTTCAACATAATTCAGAATAGATGTTTTAACATTTGTATTTATATATTTAGCATTAAATCATTATACTGTTTTTGTTTGTGACCCTGGCTTTTTAATGCTCGTGTTCCTTTTTAGCTGTTTCATATTGAGATTTGACACTTTGAACCTTTTCCAACTAACATTGGAAGTTGTTAATTGTGCTTTTAACTTTAATATTTTTACCATATTTGTTCATTGATATGTATTGTTTTGTTGTGACAACACTTTTATTTAGTAAGAATGCAAAGACATTGAGCAAATCTACTCATTTCTTGAAGGGAAGGTGATGGTCTAGTGGTTAAGCATTGGGCTTGAGACCAAAGAATCCTTGATTCAAATCCCAGTTTGACCGGAAAATCACTGGGCAAGGTCCTTAATCTCCTAGTTGCTCCCGGTGTGTAGTGAGCACCTTGTATGGCAGCACCCTGACATTAGGGTGAATTTGAGGCATTATTATAAAACGCTTTGAGCGTCTGATGCAGATGGAAATGCGCTATATAAACACAGTTCATTTACCATTGAAGCACATCTTTTCACATCCTTTTGGATTCCTTGCTACCAGCAAGGGAATCACAGAGATGATGGAGTGAGCAGGTGAGTGAGCCCACATAATTTCTCTTGTATCTGTAAAAAAACAGCATTTTCATCTTTATATCTTGGATTCTTATAAGAGATGAGGGCCTGTGAACTGTCATGTAAATTACACCTTTTGTTTACATGTAATTTATGAAGCCTTTTTGCTAATCACACAATCCTGATGTCCACAAAGGCTATTGCTTGTTCTAAATATGACATGTCTCCATTCTCTGAACTCACTGGAGAAAATTCATTCATTCATTTTTATAAACCTGCTTATTCCAATTAAGAGTGACTAGTGTGTTGCCCATGGGGATCCACGGGCTCTAGATTGGGTAGAGTTTATAAAATAGGTAGCTGACATTTTTCAAGGGTGGTAATAAATTATACAAATTTTCTATAATAATTTTAACTGAAAGTGCAGGAAATTAAAATGAGAAAGTTCTGGGAATAATTGTAGTTATTATTTGGCACTTTTAGTTTCAGAATCAAATTTCACACATACAAGGAATATGATCTGGTGTTATTGGTGCATAAATAATAGGAAAAGAAAAACACTTCTATAAGAAGTAAAAAGAGTCAACTCGACAAAACTATATTCACTGTTAAATTGTTGATGTCATGTTTTAAAACTGGCAAGGTTGAGATGTTTCCTTTTTTCAGCGATTGCCTGGTAACCAGGGACTGATTAATGGTGATATCAACATCCATTGCTCACTGTTGTTACGTAATATCGCTGATTTCTCCAAAAATATTAGTCCTATCCTTGACCCAAAATACATAAGCATAACAAACAGCAAATCTCAGCTCTCCCCAGTTTTTCCGTGATGGAAGTTATGCACACATGTACACAGAGGCCACTTGGCTTTTAATCATGATTTACCACCCCCTAGTGGAATGGCGTGGAATACTAGTCCTGTCAACTTTCCGTTTTCGCGGTGTACAGTAGCAGTTTTTGGCACAGGTGTACTGGTCAGCTGCCCAGAGTGGTATTTTTTCATGACTCATGGGGGTGCACAAGCGCTTATCATATCACTGTGTGGTGGGGAATTGGTAAATTGGTGCTCCCTGTAGCTGCAGGCACCCCTGCTTGCTGAGCTGCACAGAACAGAAGCAGTGTGAGAGGGTCACCAGTTGTCCCCGAGGACAGGCGCTCTCCTCCCCGTGCGCTCTGCTCTGCTTTGGCTCCGGGCAGAGCATCCTGCTCCGGCATTTCCTCGCTGCTCCACTCAGTGGGATCCTGCTGTCCAGCTCCACAGCGTCTCCTCTGGCAGGGCAAAGTCCACTTAGGATGCAGCACAGAACCAGAACTCTGCGCCACATTTCTCTACGGATCATCCTGGGCCAAAACGACAGGAAGAATGAGGCAGACAGCCAGTTTATGAAATAAAAGGTGTTTGACAGTGGACACTGGACTGGCCAGCACTGCAGAATCACTTATATCAATAACAGGCATCTGTCTTCATATGCCAGAAATGTCATAGAGCAAGGGTGGGCATCGAGGGCCGAGACACTGCAGGTTTTCCGTGTAACCAATCACCTCAGCAGGTGGGTTGCTGATGAGCTTCTGCTCTGAACATAAACACCTGGTTGTCAATGAAATCACCTGCTGAGACACCTGATCATTAATGAAATCACCTGCTGAGGCGATTGGTTGCACGGAAAACCTGCAGTGTCTTGGCCCTTTATGGCACATGATTGCCCACCCCTGTCATAGAGGATGTAAATCTAAAGGCCCCGCCCCACTTATACTCCGTCACACATGTGCTGATGGAGACAAATGGTGTCAGAATGACGCATCCAGCTACAGTCAGGAAGTATTGATGTGCAGTCTGGACACGGACGGGCGGCAGTCTCTGAGAAGTCTACATAGTTAGTCCCATTCCCTCAGCTGTCCCGAGTGTGTTGCACAGTTCAAAACACTCTTGGTGCTGTTGAGATGGGACGCACATCTGACGGTGGTCTATGTGCATTTTGTGTGCCATCTGATTGCAATCTATATATTCTGACGGCATCATAATAGCATTTGAAATGATCTGATCGCGGTTGATTGAGCACTGAGATGGACCGGTCACAGCAAAGCGTGTTGTGCCACATATGTCCACCTCCACTGGACCATGGCCAGGGAGGGCAAAGGAAATGTTGATGTGTAATAACATGTATGTGGCATGCATTCATCATGTTCAGTGAATGTGAATAGAGTGTAATCAAACCGAAAGCACCGTGTACCACTGCAGGTCAGTGGCAGGTCACGCCACAGATCTGAACAGGCTGTTATGTCCATAACAGACCTTATAGTACAGATATATTTCCAGTCCTTCCCATGGGTGACATAAATATGTGAAATATTGTGCCCATCATATCTGTGATACATGGACAGGTGCCCCTCTTCATGGTGTCATGCGCAGTAATGCATTATTGCACGCATCAGAGGCTCGGAGCTGAACAGATCTCACCGCTGTAAAATACATATTATTACTTTATCACCATCTAACTCTGTAGGAGGTATGACATGGAACTGTGTCGCCAGCCCATGACAACATTATTAAACATGAATCACCTTCAGCAGAGGACCAGGAGTGTTTCACAGCGCACCTGTGGTGCAAGGCCTCTCACCCAGGTGCTGTGTGCTGCAAACAACCATAGCATAAATACTGTAAATCCCACGTGATAATCCAACCGGATAATGCGGTGTACAGTGTTGCGTTGTACTGAAGTGAGCAAAAACAAACACAAAAAGAAGAAATCAAAGTTTGCTGGAAAGGCTGCGTCTGACAAATGGTGGGAAAGCTTGGCCCACTGCCAACAAACTTTCAGGAAAGGTGTCCAGTGGCTGACACCGGCGCACGTGTGTGTGCACATCCACCCCGCGCACACCCATAGTGGCTCATTCAGCCGTTATGAACACACATACACACTAAGCGATCATTGCATCATTTCATCACTTGTTCTATGCACACACACGCACATGAGGTCAGTGTGCTGGGAATGGGAGGATGAGCGTAGATGTGACTGCATGAGTGAGTGAGTGAGTAACCACACCTATGCGGGCTTGCACACATATGGCGTGAGTCCGGTCCATACGTTGGTTGTACTCTGATGTCCACTACCGGCAGGTCCTGTGCAAAGGTAAGACAGAGGGCTGCCCTCCACCTCGGTCCTGTGTTTGCCATCCAGACGTTTGGACGTTGGGAAGTCTTCAGCGCCTTTTAGAAGCTGTCATCTGCTCCTTTTTCAAGACATGCTGTGCTCCTCCTCTGGATTTCGACAGACATCCAACCTATGAACTGAAATCATCTAATCCAGGTTCTGATTATCGTGTTACTGTAGTGCAGGTAAACACCAGAGATCAGATTGTTACAGTCATCACATCACTAACGTGCCCATCCGTTATTACCAGTGCAGGCACCAGTAATACCCAATAGCCCGCGCTACATCACAGTAATCCCATAATCAGAAGAACCTGGATTACAGGTTTCAGTTTTATACTGGATGTCTTTCAAAATCCAGGAAAGAGAAAGTGCAGGTCTTGATAAATACAGCAATAGACAGTCTCTCTCTCTCTCTCTCTCTCTCTCTCTCTCTCTCTCTCTCTCTCCCTCTCTCTCTCTCTCTCTCCAGGAAATCTGATGACACAAACAAGGGATGCTGAAGAAAGTTTGTAGGTCCTGGCAAACATTTATGGGCACACATAACGGAGTTTCTGAACTTAGTGATCGGATGTTACGAGCCCTAAACAGCAGCTGTCCAGCTGGACTGCAGGACGATCTGCTGCACCTTCAGGTGCAAAAGTCATAGACCCACATGATAAGCCTAAAACTTAAAAAAATTAACAATTCTTGAAGCTGTGAGCAATGTAATATTTCTAAATAAATAATGTATTAATAAGTAAACTATAGAACATTTTTCACCTTGGAACAAAATTTATATAGGTGATGATAAAACTACATAACATGTCAGATGTTTTTTTGCATTTTGTTTGAAAAGCAGGTTGCAGATCATCAGGTTTTTACAATATAAACATATATATATATATATATATATATATATATATATATATATATATATATATATATATGTATGTATGTATGTATGTATGTATACAATATATTCAGACAAGCATTCAGGTACGCCTACTTTCTTTCTTCACGTTGGTTACTCAAACTAAATGTGTTTGTGGGCACCTCAAAGCTTTGATGTAGCCACGCCCCTGCTCCTTTTGATGTATTGACTCTCGCTCGCTCCTCCTGTCAGTCTGTGCAGGCCGTCAGGTTGGCAGCTCATCCGTGTGTGCAACAGGTAAGAGCATCTGTAACTGTGTGTGCATGTATGTGTGTGAGTGCAGAGGAAGATCTGCAAGTGTGTGTGTGTGTGTTTCAGATCTAAACATTTCTGTTCATGCAGTGAGCTCAGCGGTGGATCAGAGTTTCACTTTTTTTTGCATATGAACAAAAAGTCACTATGCTGCGCTGCACTTCACTTCTCAGCTGTGTAGATGCAGTGCTCAAAAGTTTTGATTATTGGGATTCATATGACAGGTTATGTGATGAAACCCACTTGTTTGCAGTGTTCATGTGTATATATTAAGGTGTAATACTTGAAATGCATTTTTATTTTAAATTGTACTTTCCTCTTCATGGAGTGGAGTCTACAGCTAGTTATCTCCCAGGAAATTAAAAACTGGATTGAACATGGAATAATTCCTGCTGTACACAAAGCTTCAATATATTTGCATGTCCTCCCAAATCAATTTCTCTGTTAAAATGAAAAAAAAAATACTCATGATTGGACCTTGTTAAATTGTGCAAACTGGTGAAATGGAATGTGGTGTTTATTTAAGAAGCAGAAATAAATCAAATGAGATCTTTTGAGCATCAGGATGTGAAGCTACACTCTGCACGTATATGTAGAGACAGCAGCATTTTCAGATGTTTCAATGACACATGTAACACTTTATGAATCCATCTGATCCATAATTATTTAACTGCAGTAATTATAAAACATTAGTTTCATCCTCCTGAATTTAAGCCACAGGTTTGAGGATGTCTCTGCCAGATTGCCTCAGTCCGTTCCCTTTTTTTTTTTTTTTTTGCTGTTTGTGTAAATACGCTCTTTTGCAACCAAACATTTCTGTGCATGTGACAGTTTGGTACATCTCTGACAGTACAAACTAAAATGATAAATACCTTTAAAAGGAATTAAAAAAAAGTGGTGGTACTAGTATTTTAATCCTTTCATCAGTTAATTTGAAGATAATCTTGAATATCATCAAGTTAAAGGTGGATTCTTATGGCTTTCTTATGCTGCAATGTGCATTTTATTTATTTATTTACACAGTTGTTCATTTTAATAATGTTCTGTCACATTACTAAAAATAAAAGCTGAAAGATAAAAAACAACACTGGAGTTCTTTTAATTGTCCAGCAGTTGTAAAGTAGGTTTATTTTCACTGCTCCCGTTTTGCTCGAAGTCACAAGAGAGGAGCTTCCTGTTGATTTGGCACAAGTTTTACACCAGATGCACAATTCCACATATATATATGGAAAACAGGGTGTTGAACCAGGGATCATCTTTATTCAAAAAAATAAAAAATGGACTTTTATTAAATTGATTTTGATAACAGGTTCCATAAAATTGTCAGTTAAAAGCAAAAATATTAATTTCATTCAATGTAACAAAGAATATATTAGCGTGGAAAAAGAGTCTGTTGCTCTATAAAAAAGCCCTCCGTAAAGCTAGGACATCTTTCTACTCATCACTAATTGAAGAAAATAAGAACAACCCCAGGTTTCTTTTCAGCACTGTAGCCAGGCTGACAAAGAGTCAGAGCTCTATTGAGCTGAGTATTCCATTAACTTTAACTAGTAATGACTTCATGACTTTCTTTGCTAACAAAATTTTAACTATTAGAGAAAAAATTACTCATAACCATCCCAAAGACGTATCGTTATCTTTGGCTGCTTTCAGTGATGCCGGTATTTGGTTAGACTCTTTCTCTCCGATTGTTCTGTCTGAGTTATTTTCATTAGTTACTTCATCCAAACCATCAACATGTTTATTAGACCCCATTCCTACCAGGCTGCTCAAGGAAGCCCTACCATTATTTAATGCTTCGATCTTAAATATGATCAATCTATCTTTGTTAGTTGGCTATGTACCACAGGCTTTTAAGATGGCAGTAATGAAATCATTACTTAAAAAGCCATCACTTGACCCAGCTATCTTAGCTAATTATAGGCCAATCTCCAACCTTCCTTTTCTCTCAAAAATTCTTGAAAGGGTAGTTGTAAAACAGCTAACTGATCATCTGCAGAGGAATGGTCTTTTTGAAGAGTTTCAGTCAGGTTTTAGAATTCATCATAGTACAGAAACAGCATTAGTGAAGGTTACAAATGATCTTCTTATGGCCTCGGACAGTGGACTCATCTCTGTGCTTGTTCTGTTAGACCTCAGTGCTGCTTTTGATACTGTTGACCATAAAATTTTATTACAGAGATTAGAGCATGCCATAGGTATTAAAGGCACTGCGCTGCGGTGGTTTGAATCATATTTGTCTGTAATCATATTGTCTGTTCATGTAAATGGGGAATCTTCTTCACAGACTAAAGTTAATTATGGAGTTCCACAAGGTTCTGTGCTAGGACCAATTTTATTCACTTTATATATGCTTCCCTTAGGCAGTATTATTAGACGGTATTGCTTAAATTTTCATTGTTACGCAGATGATACCCAGCTTTATCTATCCATGAAGCCAGAGGACACACACCAATTAGCTAAACTGCAGGATTGTCTTACAGACATAAAGACATGGATGACCTCTAATTTCCTGCTTTTAAACTCAGATAAAACTGAAGTTATTGTACTTGGCCCCACAAATCTTAGAAACATGATGTCTAACCAGATCCTTACTCTGGATGGCATTACCCTGACCTCTAGTAATACTGTGAGAAATCTTGGAGTCATTTTTGATCAGGATATGTCATTCAAAGCGCATATTAAACAAATATGTAGGACTGCTTTTTTGCATTTACGCAATATCTCTAAAATCAGAAAGGTCTTGTCTCAGAGTGATGCTGAAAAACTAATTCATGCATTTATTTCCTCTAGGCTGGACTATTGTAATTCATTATTATCAGGTTGTCCTAAAAGTTCCCTAAAAAGCCTTCAGTTAATTCAAAATGCTGCAGCTAGAGTACTGACGGGGACTAGAAGGAGAGAGCATATCTCACCCATATTGGCCTCTCTTCATTGGCTTCCTGTTAATTCTAGAATAGAATTTAAAATTCTTCTTCTTACTTATAAGGTTTTGAATAATCAGGTCCCGTCTTATCTTAGGGACCTCGTAGTACCATATCACCCCAATAGAGCACTTCGCTCTCAGACTGCAGGCTTACTTGTAGTTCCTAGGGTTTGTAAGAGTAGAATGGGAGGCAGAGCCATCAGCTTTCAGGCTCCTCTCCTGTGGAACCAGCTCCCAATTCAGATCAGGGAGACAGACACCCTCTCTACTTTTAAGATTAGGCTTAAAACTTTCCTTTTTGCTAAAGCTTATAGTTAGGGCTGGATCAGGTGACCCTGAACCATCCCTTAGTTATGCTGCTATAGACGTAGACTGCTGGGGGGTTCCCATGATGCATTGTTTCTTTTTCTTTTCGCTCTGTATGCACCACTCTGCATTTAATCATTAGTGATCGATCTCTGCTCCCCTCCACAGCATGTCTTTTTACTGGTTCTCTCCCTCAGCCCCAACCAGTCCCAGCAGAAGACTGCCCCTCCCTGAGCCTGGTTCTGCTGGAGGTTTCTTCCTGTTAAAAGGGAGTTTTTCCTTCCCACTGTAGCCAAGTGCTTGCTCACAGGGGGTCGTTTTGACCGTTGGGGTTTTACATAATTATTGTATGGCCTTGCCTTACAATATAAAGTGCCTTGGGGCAACTGTTTGTTGTGATTTGGCGCTATATAAAAAAATTGATTGATTGATTGATTGAATATATTAGAAAACAAACATGTTATCTTAACAAAGACATGCACTGAAAAAAGAGAAAACCTAATTAAATGGCTTCAATTGGTAACAGTCAATTGAATTAAGTTTGTATAAATTAATTTAAAAAGTTTGGTCGAGTCGACATTACTTCTTATGTTACTTTGAATTAACTTAATTCATTTGAGTGTTATCAGTAGAAGTAATTTATTAAGTTGGTCCAACAATTCTCTTGTTTTTTTAGTGTGTATTTTAAGTAAACTAAAAACAAAATGTTAATGGACAGTGTACAACCTGCTCCAGTCACTTTTTTTTTTGAGTGTGTTTAGGAAGCAAGTGCCATATAACATCAATATTGTTTAAGAAACAATAAAAAATAAAATGTAATTGTTTATTTATTTATTACACTTTTAATTTTCATTTTCTGCCATTTACCCGGTTCAGGTAAATCCTCTGTATGCCTTCAGTCATAAAAACAGATAACCGGAGAATGATGACATCAGTTTCTCTTGAACCGTTGATTGAGTGGATACCTGTGTGTGTGTGTGTGTGTGTGTGTGTGTGTGTGTGTGTGTGTGTGTGTGTGTGTGTGTGTGTGTGTGTGTGTGTGTGTGTGTGTGTGTGTGTGTTTTCTATATCATTTTCCACTAATCAGTGTTTTTTGAACCCTAACTGTGTGCTGGTTCTTCTGCCTTTGTAGATTTATGAATTTGATGATCTGCTGTGAAAATCGCGGCAGGTTATTTTCTTTTTCACCGAGAATGAACCTCAGTCTTCCAGAGCAGAACATACACAGCTCCAGCGAGGATGACAAAGCTGACGTCATGCTACCTTGCATCTCAAGAACCATATACAATGAGCCTTTGGCTCCATACTCCAGTGGTTCCATCATCTCTCAACTCCTCCGTAAAACAATCCACAACAAGAGGGCGTTTGATGAAAGTCATTTCTACCATTATAGCTCCACTGCTGCCGACTCCTGCCAGGAGGATCAAAGCAGTGTGTCCTCAAAAGACAGTATGGTGGACGTCGGCTCCTCCAGTGGTCACTTTTCCACAGGGGCCAGCCCGGATGGGGAACATCACCTGAGTGACCATCTGCAGGCCAAGAGGGCTCGAGTGGAGAACATCATCAAAGTCATGGCGGGTTCTCCCAACAGCAAGCCACATGGAGATGTTGAGAGGTCTGAGGGTGATCCCAGAGACACCAGGGAGACCAGAGAGGTGTACAGAGAGAATAAACGTAAGCAAAGGTTGCCTCAGCATCAGGAAGGCTCAAAAGACAGAGGAGCAGGAGGCAACAATGGTGACAGCTTGAGCACTAAAGATGAAGAGTGTCACAAGCTGCAAGAGCAGCTCCACAGCATGCAGAGGCTGCTGCGGCAGCTCCAGGAGAAGTTTTTCCAAGTTTACAACCAGGACGATTCCATGCACAACGACAGAGACAAGACAGCAGCTGACACCGAGCATGACATCTTGGCCCAAAGCACCAAGTCACCCTTTGACTTTGAGATGAAGGGCAGCAGGTTATCTGCAGAGTATATAGACCAAATGAAAGTAACTGGGTGTTTGGGTCATCAAAGAGAAAGCCAGAACCTGCAAGAAACCCTGAGGCAGGAGCTCTCCAAGGCTGTGGATGAGTGTGTGGACCGGGTGTTCAAGAAGTTGAGTTCCACAGGGCTGGAGCTGTCACCTCAGCAGAGCGTGTGCTTATCTTCAGAGATGAATGTGGATCCAGAAAGGAAGAACTCCACCCAGGAGCAGCTCCATGCTGAAGATGCTGCAGTCAAACAGCAGCCACCTGAGTACTATGAAAGCCCTGAGGCCCAAAATCAACAGGACCAGACAGAAGCACTGTCACTGGTGGTCCGCAAGCCTGTGGTGACCCCACTGAGCTCAATGCCTCCGACAGTGAAAAGGCCCTATGCAGTACACCACACACCGTTTCAGTTTAACTACAGTCCACCAATGCATGACAGCCAGATCCTGGAGCACCTCCTCAAGTATGGACCCCACTCCAACTTTGGTGGTCTCACTTGCATGCCTCCATCAATGGACAGGACCTCTCCAGACTCAGTGGACTTGCCCTGGGATTCCCTTGCCATGAGATCCAAGGTGACCTCCAGCCATTTAGGACACCACCCTCGTCCAGCCGCTCTGGGACCAGTGACGGTGGACAACCTGTGTCTCCCGCATGTCAAAATCGATTGTGCGGATCTGCAGAGCATGGCTGACCGAAACCCCTACATGTCTCTCAACATATCCTTTAACTTTAAAGAAAGTGGATTTTACTCGCATCACACGAATAAAATATAACATAAAGCAAATAAGAAGCAAAATTTTAAGATGTTGAACATGCAAAAATTTGAAAAAGCCATAGCTTTGTTATATATGAATACAAGATAACAGTGATGGACCTGCATTAATGAATAACACATTACAAATTAGTTATATAAAGGGTATTATATATCATAATAAAGATAATAAGATAATAATATGTGCAAAATAGTACTGTACATACACTTTTTAAAAAGATTCAAACTGTATACGCTATATAAAATTGTGGTTATTGTGTATTGTGGTTCAAGGTTAGTTAATTTAGCAAAAATGTTGGTGAACATATTGTGTATTAATTTTAAAATAACATATTAAATAAATAACACACCTCTTCAGATTAATAAAAACCTGATTACTTTGTAGGTTAACAGTCCTATGTTTGACTCAAAGCAGACAATGATTCAGTATCAGGAATATACAGGGTGAACACAAAAGCACTCCTTGGTTTCAAATGTTTATAATGCCAAAAGTGACATGAATAATTTTACAATTTTAAAGAAGAATCTGCAAAAGAGAAAAAAAACTTGATGAGTTTCTGCAACTGTAGATACCAAAATTGTAAAATTATTCATGTCATTTTTGATATTATACGTAAATATTTGAAACCAAGGAGTGCTTTTTTGTTCACCCTGTATATATATAATATACAAAATAATATTCATTGAATAAGAAATTGATTGACATGATGTTCTTTTAATGCTTCAATTGAGTTGTTCATTTTATTTAGTATTTAATGTTCAGCACTCTTTATCATAAATCATTTGTTGTTTAGATGCTTTTCTTTTTTTTTAAGCATATTTGGTTAATTGTGCCTTTTGACGGCACTATATGCATGTATTTTTAGAAATATATATAAACGCAGTGGCTTTGAAAGGACCTAAAGAGCACTGAAAAAGACAATAGTTGAACCAACTTTATTGGATTGTTTCAATTGGTAACACTTGAATGAATTAAGTTCTTTGAAATTAAGTTAGTAAATAACTTACTAACTTAATTTCAAAGAACTTAATTCATTCAGGTGTTACCAATTGAAACAAATTATTAAGTTGGTTCTTTTTTCAGTGAAGCAGCAGAGAACTTAAATAAAAGGGGGATTGAAAACGTGCACTACAAATTTCAAAATTACTGGGAATCAAAAGAAAGTTTTAATGTGAAATAATTTAAATTAATAAGCTATTTCCACCCCAAACATGACATCACAACTGCTACAATGTGTAAACCAAAGGATGCAAATCTGCATCCCAGATCCAGACTTTGGTGGCTCTCCTGTTGTTCTAACCCTTTTCTATATGTTTCCATTATATTTGATAAAACTCCTAATATTCCGGCTCTTCCGTTTGAACAATGACCGGTGGAGGTTCGCTGCAGCACGGCCTCTTCCAGTAACAAACTTCAAGGAGAATTTTGTCTTTGATCTCGCTAACCCCACAGAAAATTACAGCATCTTCTTTAATCTGAGCAGAGTAATGACTTTAAGTCTAGAAAAAGACAAATAAAAAGGAATACAAGGCTTTGATAAGAATTGCCAGGAACAAAAGCCAATTTTTCAAAGGCAGAGACAGCATCGGTTTGTGTTTCAGGAAACGTCGTTTTTTTCAGACTTGAAAAGGTGCAGGATCTATTTCTCCATCATCAGAGTGATAGGGGTGCATCTAAAAGGTCACATCTGAGTGCTGCTGGAAATCACAAGTGCCTGCCAACCACAACACTTGAGTGCTTGTCTTGAGCATTTGTTGTTGGATACCTTTGTCATAATATACATGATTAGAATAGAGTAAGAGAACAGTGTTTTTAGCTGGTAGGAGCCCAAAGAAATTCACTTCAGGATGAGCTGTGCTGCTGAGGAATACAGCGTTTCTGACCGCTGCTAAATCATATTTGTAAGAAACTGTGGCTGCTGAGGTCCGATAACAATGTGATTATGGTAACATCTGTTGAACTGGACAGATTAAATTAAACTGGAAAAGCATTTTTGGAGAGTACCTTGTACCTTTGTACCTTCATCAAGACTGAACAGAATTGGTAGAGAAATCTTTTCAAGGTATAGCTTCAAATGGGAACACAAATTAATGAAGTTTGATCAAATTAAGGTCACAAAGTGTCATAAATATTACTAATTTGGAGAAACTTAATTGATTTGTGTGTTACTAACAGAAAAAGCAAAGTACTTTAAGTTGATCCAACAATTATTTAATGCTCTAATTTGGATGACACTGTTGGTATGTATGTTTTGCTATATCAGAAATTCCAGTTTATTTGTTGTGTGGCTGACATGTTTCATCATGATCAATGGAATTGCTGTTGTTTTTTAATTGATCACATTGTAAAACTTAATCCATATATTTGGGGATGGATTTTTAACCACTTTTAGTCTACATCAGCTGCAAAAGTTTTGAATAATCCTGATGAAAGCTGTCAGACAGATGGACAGGCAAAAAAAAAATAAAAATAAAAATCAAACAAACACAAACTAAGATGACTGATTCCTTGCCACACTGAATAATAATAATAATAATATTAATAATAATCTAAGACCAATTTCAATTACTGTGATTTGTTACACCAAAATGTATTAGTTTTTCCTCAAAGTATATTTAGACTTTGGTTGAAAACCTAAATTCTAAATATATTTTGAGATAATCTATTAAATTTAGGTGTAATAAATTACAGTAATTAAAAAAATAGTGGACGTTTCACTGAAAAAAAAAAGATAAAACCTAAACAAATTGCTTCAGCTGCTCACACTGAAATAACTAATACAATAAGATAAGTTGCCATAAATATCACTTGTTTAGTTCATTGTATCAACTGAATCAGTTTGAGTGTTATTAAATGAAGCAACGCTTTTTTTTAAACAGATAGTCCATCAATTTTTTTTTCAGTGCATATGATAAATTTGTTACTGTGTCAGAATAACAAAAAGTTGCTTAATATCTATTATTTAATAGTAATTATAAGTCAATAAAACACATGAGCCTTTTTGCCTTTTAAAATACATCTCTTTTGCATGCTAAAACAATGTGATATCATTTAAGTCATGCTCTGGTGATTCCCTGGTGAAGGAAAACATTAAACGCTTTATTTAACATTTAAAAAAAAAAATTGTAGAGTACATAAAACATTTGCATAGCACTTTATGGTGGTTTCCTTTTTTCCCCGTCAAATTAAATGATATGTTAATATAAAATGACAAAAAAGTTCAAACATCACTCACAATACTTAATGAAGGGGCGGCGGGGGGGGGGGGGGGGTCTTGGATGCAGACGTTAATTGAGATAATCACAAAAATCACTAATCTAAGGGTTGTCTTATACTTTCAATTTTCCATCCTTGTTTTGAGTCGCCCTAATAAAAACAAAACAAACAAAAACAGTGAAGCCAATCAGCAGATGTGGTTCAAAAATCCTCTTTAGCAAAGATACTATAATTTCGAATCTCTTTGGAGAGAAAATTATTAGTAACATTTATTTAAATGTCCAGTTTTGTGTGCCAGGATGGTAGAAATATATAATGTGGTATTATAACTCACTTTTTAATCCTGACATTCCAAAGAGCTCCTGGTCTCTCTCAACAGTAAATAATTCATGACCAACTTTCTTTCAAAGGTAGGATGTGCTGATACATTTTTCTCTTGCTGATGTAATAAGACATATCATTACAATAAGACATAGGGTTTGCTTGAGAAAATGTTTCTCAACATCTAAGGAGAAAATATTGAAAACCATTTCAATTATTTTTATTTGTAACTAATCAAATATTACGGGTTATTTTGTATACAATGTGCATAAATGCACAAAATGTGCACCGAAAATATAGTGGTTGGTTTGGGGTTTCTTTATAAGTTGATAGAAAATCTAATTTGAAATGTCCACACATCCCCCACAGCTAGAGATTTTTATTCATATTTCATGAAAGAAATAATAAAAAAAAAAAACTGTCAAGTTGCAAAACTCATTGCATGATATGACAACATAAAATAGTTATGAATAATTTTGCAACAGTAAAATAATAGCAACAAAACATTAAATACAAACATCTAAAAAATCATGCATTTTACTTCTGCCAAGGACATCATGTGTTCATTATTGTATGTTTGTTTGTCTGTCTGTCAGCCTGAGAAGCAGAAGAACTTGTTAAATTATAGAGCAGATCCAAATCAAGAGGCAGATCCCAACATTTAAATTTTTTTAAACTGTCTTTAAGATTGTGAGATATGGCTTTTTATACATGTTCATTTATTTATCAGAAATGTAATTACATTTTGAGGTAATATCTATAAATATGCATGAGAATAGGTTTTTATAGCAGAGTAATCTTAAAGCTGTATGGCCTTTGGGTTTTTAAAGATTTACATCATAAAAATAATTTTCACTATTATTTTGTTTCTTAGCATTTGAATAAGGGATTCATAAAATGATATTGATGATATGATCAAAATTCACACTGTCTGGAAAAAATTTAGAATTTCTACCCTGATGGGTCAAAATTCAAGCCAACAGACGCCATGACACATATTTGGGTTTGACATCACAGATCACGTGGGGGAAGTAAAGGAAGGCAGCATGACATCAGCTGACTGTTCCCTCGAACAAAATAAACAAAGATGACAGAAAACACTCTGAAATAACTTATTTCTGTATAAATGTAATGTACTTTGTAAACATTAGTGGGAAATACAGAAATCTAAAAACTCTGTTTTGGTACCCAGATAACACCTCTGAAGCAATTTACAAGACATCTTATGGACGTTAGCATGTAACAAGCAAGTGTGTCACGTCACAGGTAATCTCTGCGTTATCTCTTTGTTAAAATGAGCTGTAATTTTGCAACATGCTACAAAAATAAACCAACATTATAATGCTTGGATTTTGGTAGAAACTCACTTTTGTCAGTTTTGTGAAATTTGAAAGGCCGTACAGCTTTAATTTAATGACTGCTACATAACATATATAGTTACAAACTCATAAATTAGCCTTGGTGCAGGTCTGTGCTCTATAAGTACTCTTCTACTTAAAAATTAATTGGCTTTCTGATTTATAAATGTTGCACATTGAATGTATTTTTATTATTTGTTTTGCACTGACATAATTTTAACCAAAAGATGAAAGACCATTTAAAATGTATATTTGATAAAACTTTCTGTAAAATATTCCCCTTTAAAGAGTATGTCGGAGGAACGATGTAGTGCGACACATGTCATTG
The DNA here is from genome assembly GCF_902500255.1 of Thalassophryne amazonica. NCBI lineage: Eukaryota > Metazoa > Chordata > Actinopteri > Batrachoidiformes > Batrachoididae > Thalassophryne > Thalassophryne amazonica. The sequence continues at coordinate 63,878,497 of NC_047121.1, forward strand.
AAAAAATCAACTTAATTACTTCTGAAAATCAGCTCCTTTCTTCAAAACAAAATATCTTAACTGCCAGGCATGAAGTGCTTGGGTCTCTAATTAAAAATCCCTAATCTAATTCGTAATTCTGTTTTGCCAATAAGCACATGTTAGGGTCATTATTGACTCCCCGCTTAATGCCGAGCTGTTCTTTAGCGAAATTCAATTTAGCTGAGATTACGGCAACACAATCCTCCGCTCTCACTTTGCATGGGGCCTCTAGGCCACGCATTATATTTAATTTTCAATATGTCTGCCTTAACGTACATGCAAACATTCAGGAAGGTCTCACGCCCAGCCATCTGAAGAAGGCAAAGCTCATGTTCTTCTACACCCGCTACCCGAGTTCCAACGTACTGAAAACCTTCTTCCCTGATGTCAAGGTAATGCTTTTATTTCCTTTCCGCTTTTTTTGAAGGTGGAAAACAACAGGGCTTATTGTCAGGTCTGTAGTTGTACCCCCCGGGTGTCCAGTGGTGAGGTAGACAAATCTGTAGCGCGTCGGAGGAAAGAAACAAAAAGGCAGAGGGTTTACACAACAAAGCCGCTGAGCTGCTAGCATGTCCTGGGGCAGCGGGAGATATGGGGGCATTCTCTCTTTAAAAAAGCCACTCCAGTCAGCAAATGGAGTGACAAAGGGCTCTGTGGGCAAGGCATTGCTATTGAGTGTCAACACTGAGTTGGTATTAGAGACTTGTGCTGCAGCGAGCTGTGAGCGGACGCTGGCGCTAACCACAACATCCTGTGTGCTTTGGCCTGATCTTGTGCTTCTTCTACCAGCTCCACTCTCTCTTTTTTTTTTTTTTTTTTTTGCCTTTTCTCCTGTCAGTTCAGGTTCGGGTTCGGGTTACTATATTTGTACCCGCAGGTAGACTTGGTTCCAGAGAGTTATATACACTCAACAAAAATATAAACGCAACACTTTTGGTTTTGCTCCCATTTTGTATGAGATGAACTCAAAGATCTAAAACTTTTTCCACATACACAATATCACCATTTCCCTCAAATATTGTTCACAAACCAGTCTAAATCTGTGATAGTGAGCACTTCTCCTTTGCTGAGATAATCCATCCCACCTCACAGGTGTGCCATATCGAGATGCTGATTAAACACCATGATTAGTGCACAGGTGTGCCTTAGACTGCCCGCAATAAAAGGCCAGGCATGTTCAAAACCCCAGAGGCATTGCGTGATAGTCTAAAACTGGTGTCATCAGGACAACCAACATGAATTGACGCTAATCTGATCAGGAATCTGGTCAGGAATATACTATTTGATTTGTGCCAGTAGAATACAAGGCTTGCCAACTTGATATCAGGGCATTCAGGTTCCATCGTAGAGTTTAAGGCATGTTCAAGACCTCAGAGGCATTGCGTCATAGTGTAAAACTGGTGTCATCAGGACAACCAATGTGAATTTACGCTAATCTAATCAGGAATCTTGTTGGGAATATACTATTTGATTTGTGCCAGTAGAATACAAGGCTTGCCAACTTGATATCAGGGCATTCAGGTTCCATCGTAGAGTTTAAGGCATGTTCAAGACCTCAGAGGCATTGCGTCATAGTGTAAAACTGGTGTCATCAGGACAACCAATGTGAATTTACGCTAATCTAATCAGGAATCTTGTTGGGAATATACTATTTGATTTGTGCCAGTAGAATACAAATCTTGCCAACCTGATATCAGGGTGTTCAGGTTCCATCGTAGAGTTTGAGGCATGTTCAAAACCGCAGAGGCATTGTGTCACATCAGACTAAAGCCAGTGTCACACCAGATGACTCAACATGAAATGAAGCTAATCTGATAGGAAACCTGGTCAGGAATATACTATTTGGTATGCACCAGTAGAATAGTGTTCCCAACTGAATATCAGGTCATTCAAGACCAGTTCTGAGCATATTCCAAACCTCAGAGACATTGTGTGGCATCATACCAGAAGACCCAACATGAAATAAAGTGAATCTGATAGGAAGGTGATGGGCTAGTGGTTAAGCGTTGGGCTTGAGACTAGAGGATCCTCAGTTCAAATCCCAGCCTGACTGGAAAATCACTAACGGCCCTTGGTCAAGGTCCTTAATCCCGAAGTGTGTAGTGGGCACCTTGCCTGGCAGCAGCCTGACATTGGGGTGAATGTGAGGCATTGATGTGTAAAGCGGTTTGAGCGTCTCATGCAGATGGAAAAGTGCTATATAAGTGCAGTCCATTTACCAAATCTGTTCAGAATAGTGGTATTTGTTATGTGTCAGCAGATTACAAGTCTTCCCAGCCCAATATCAAGGTGTTTGGGTTCAATCGTGGAGTTTGGGGTATGTTCAAAATCCCAGTCATCTTGTTGTGTCTGCAGAATGCAAGTCGACCCGACCTGCATTCAGGTTAATTCATAGAGATCTGGGTAGGTGCCAAACCCCAAAGGCATTGTGTCGCATCAGTCTCAATTTGGCATCACATTGAATGAGCCAATGTAAAATAAAGATAACCTGATGGTAAATCTAGTCTATCCGGAAGTTTGACACAATGCCATTACGGCAATACCCACGAGACCTAGCACTGAAGATGTCCGACATCTTCAACCATGGAATAGAGTCCATATCTCAGATCTGTACAATAATCCAGGAGTTGAAACAACAATTACATTTTGTGATTTGACGCTTTAGTCTACAGGGAAAGATTTATCTTTTTGGCCCATATTCCCTTTAAAAACAAGAGGGGAAACATCTACCAAAAAGAATCAGAGTGGATTTAATGATTAATTTTGTGAACGGGACCCTCAGTGTTAATTTAACAACTGTGTAAATGTTTCCATGTATTTTAGTCGTAACTGACCCATTATAAGGCTTTGAAGTCTAAAACCTAACCACTTGTTTTCTTCTTTTTTTTTCCTCTTTAATTTTAAATCTCCTCTGGCTTCTTCTGTCCAGCTCTGTTCAAACTCCACTACCTCCTTGATTTCTACCCTCCTTTGTCTCTTATCTCTTTAACGTAACTTCTAAACCTGAGCTCTAGATGTCTGGGCCAGGGTTGGCCCCTGGCCATCAGTCTGCTGTGACCTCTGGGGTCAGGGCGGTAGAGGCAGAAGGGGCACCTATGCTGCAGCCTGTAAACGTCTCCACCTTGCTTACAATCCTGTGGTGGGAAGTGGCACCGAACAAAAGCGCACCTAATCCTAGTGTCTGATTCCATCCTATCAGCTCAAGTCAATGAGAGAGAAGCTTCCTTCGGTCTTTATTCCAGCGCTTTCTCACCCGCTGCCCCGCCAGACAGAAGAAGCATCTTTGATGCCTGCCCAGCCTTTAGGCAGTTTTTTTGCTGCCTTTCTGGATGATGAGATAGAATAACAAGACTAATGTCAAGACTGCGTTTAGAAATACAGAGCTGACATATGTTTGTTCACCGTGAACATTCGGTGGGAAAAGCTCAGAGCAATTAATGTTCAGCCGAGTGATGGACCATTAGGTGGCCATTTGCCCTGCAGTTTGAATACGGGGCTGCAGTCAGTTATGGAAAGGTTCTGTCATGCCAGATTTATTGTAATTGTAAAGTATTATTTACTATTTCTAAAAATGTAAACTGTTCTTATTGACACTGTTAAAAATAACAGAGCAGACCTGCTCTTGAACCTCCTTGAGGGGTTTGCTGAGAACCTCTAAGGACGTAGTACCAGCAGACTGTACTCACTCACTCATCTTCAACTGCTTATCTGAGACCGGATTGCCGGGGCAACAGCTCCAATAGGATACCCCAAACTTCCCTTTCCTGGATCACGTTTATCACTTCTGACTGGGGGATCCCGAGGCGTTCCCAGGCCAGTGTGGAGATATAATCTCTCCACTAGTCCTGGGTCTTCCCCGGGTTCTCCTCAAAGCTGGATGTGCCTGTAACACCTCCATATGAGATTTCAAGTATCTAAAAACGCCAAAGATTTATTTTCTCTCCATTTCCAGTTCAATCGCTGTATCACCTCTCAGCTGATCAAGTGGTTCAGCAACTTCAGGGAGTTCTACTACATCCAGATGGAAAAGTTTGCCCGGCAGGCCATCGCTGATGGCATCAGAGATGTCAAAGACATCAAAGTCAGCAGGGACTCAGAGCTGTTCCGGGCACTGAACATGCACTACAATAAAGCCAATGACTTCCACGTGAGTACTGTGCTGATTTGATTTACATCAAAAGATCTCTCAAATTGTTATTTATGCAAAAATTATAATATTGTCATCCTTGCACCTCCAAGTCATGCTTTGATTTTTATTTGTCTCAGCATAATTCGGGGAGGAAGTCTCTTTGCATGAGTCAGAGCAGTTACCGAGTGTTACGTGTCCCACCGTCAGCATGTAGATGTGGTCCCGTATGTCTTTGTGCTGACCTGTGTGTCACACTGCACCTGTGGCTGGACAGCCTTCACAGCCATTATCTAAACTCCAGAGTGATGCTTTATCAAACTGTGGGAAGAGGAAGCCGCAAAATCCCACTAAAACAACTCAGGATTAGAGGACCAGTACGCCTGAGCAAGACTGAAATAGCTACTGATGCGGAATGGTGAGAAGGATGCAGTGAATTCCGAGGGAGAAGGCCGTTTGGTGGGAAAGGGACCAGACCGTTTTCTTTACCTTGGGACCAAGACATTCCTTTCCCAGGGATGCTTTGTGTCGGGAGATGAGGAGAAAGGAAAATAACTTGTGACAACAACGTTTAACTGGCCAGTGGATGGGAAACGACTACTCTGGATTGGTTTTCTCCCAGCATCCCTTGCGTGTACACCCTTACCCTAACTTCAGTAACACCAAGGTGTCACTTCACTTCAACCATTTCTGATCTTAAATATTTTCAAATTCACACCTACGTTTCCATGTAGCCAATTATGGATCAGATGGGAGAGTAGACCGTCCACTGATGGACCAGCGATTCGCTCCCAGAACCCTCATGGTCTGTGTCGAAAGGTCCTTGAGCAACACACTGAAGTCCAAATTATTCCCAGTTCAGTTCATCTTACTGGGATTGTAAACCAGAATCAGTACATTTTGCCATCTGAATGAATCTCGAAAAAAAGTGATACAAAAGCTTTGTATCTTCTCTGTGGATGGCTCTGGCTCTCCAACCTTGGTGGCTTTGACCTCTGCACTAAATCAAGGAAACCATTTAACTTCCTGTTTATTCAGTGTTCTCTCAAGCTGTTTGTGGGCTTCATGAAATGAACTGTTTGACTTAGTATTCATTTACTGATATTAGAAGATGTGGACGTTTTTTTGACATGGAAGAGAATAATGAACAGAAACTAGAGCAGGAAGAATTAACTACTTTAAGGACCAGGAAATTGAGTGATGTTTGCCATTTACTCTTCTGAAGGCCAAGAAATTGCAATGTGGTGGTCAATGAAAATTCTCAATAAAGGTCTGCAGAACTCATCAAACACCCCAAAAACATTTCTAATCAATTAGTTTCTGTGCAATATGTTTGTTTCATGGTTTTTATTTTTTAGTGATTCAATCAGTGGTGACACTTGGATCAAAACATTTATGCGACGCCAGCACCTGCACTTCTCCTCGTAAACATGATGGCATCCAAAATTTGTGACAGTAAAAATGAAGATCCTTCTTCTCCAACAGATAAACACAAGAGCAGCTCACGTGGGCTCCTAATTGAAAGTTAATGAGTGCTGCATCACCTCGTGTGCAGAGAACAAAGGAATGAACTTCCTTTCATCACTGTTTGAAGAACGCGGCTACAGAGCTTCATTTAATTTTGGCTTTGAGTGAAAACATGGGCATTTCTGTTTCACTGCTATGTTATATCATTAAGCTCTCGTGAATAATGTTCTTATTTGATTTTTAAGCCTCCACAGTTTCCTCTGTGTCACAGGTTCCAGACAGATTCCTGGAGGTTGCCGAAATCACCCTCCATGAGTTTTATAAAGCCATTTCTGCAACCAAGGATTCAGAGGCCTCCTGGAAGAAGGCCATCTACAAGGTAATCTGCAAACTGGACAGTGACGTCCCAGAAGACTTCAAAACGTCTTCCTGTTTGTAGACTGAAGTACCCAAAGACAAAGTCAAAGGAAATTGTGGGTTGGGAGTCAGTCATCACTCTGTCAGTATTGTATTGTAGTGCATTTAGTGAGTTGAAATCAAAATGTAGATGTTGCTTAACTGATCGTCTTTGTAAATCTGTGATCATAAAATCAACAAACAACAAAAAAAAACCTACAGAATTTTAAATGTTACAAAAGTACAGTAGTGTTCAGAATAATAGTAGTGCTATGTGACTAAAAAGATTAATCCAGGTTTTGAGTATATTTCTTATTGTTACATGGGAAACAAGGTACCAGTAGATTCAGTAGATTCTCACAAATCCAACAAGACCAAGCATTCATGATATGCACACTCTTAAGGCTATGAAATTGGGCTATTATTTAAAAAAAAAGTAGAAAAGGGGGTGTTCACAATAATAGTAGTGTGGCATTCAGTCAGTGAGTTCGTCAGTTTTGTGGAACAAACAGGTGTGAATCAGGTGTCCCCTATTTAAGGATGAAGCCAGCACCTGTTCAACATGCTTTTCTCTTTGAAAGCCTGAGGAAAATGGGACATCCAAGACATTGTTCAGAAGAATAGCGTAGTTTGATTAAAAAGTTGATTGGAGAGGGGAAAACTTATACGCAGGTGACAAAAAATTATAGGCTGTTCATCTACAATGATCTCGAATGCTTTAAAATGGACAAAAAAAAAAAAACAGACGCGTGGAAGAAAACGGAAAACCACCATCAAAATGGATAGAAGAATAACCAGAATGGCAAAGGCTCACCCATTGATCAGCTCCAGGATGATGAAAGACAGTCTGGAGTTACCTGTAAGTGCTGTGACAGTTAGAAGACGCCTGTGTGAAGCTAATTTATTTGCAAGAATCCCCCACAAAGTCCCTCTGTTAAATAAAAGACGTGCAGAAGAGGTTACAATTTGCCAAAGAACACATCAACTGGCCTAAAGAGAAATGGAGGAATATTTTGTGGACTGAAGAGATTCAAATTGTTATTTTTGGGTCCAAGGGCTGCAGACAGTTTGTGAGACGACCCCCAAACTCTGAATTCAAGCCACAGTTCACAGTGAAGACAGTGAAGCATGGTGGTGCAAGCATCATCATATGGGCATGTTTCTCCTACTATGGTGTTGGGCCTATATATCACATACCAGATATCATGGATCAGTTTGGATATGTCAAAATACTTGAAGAGGTCATGTTGCCTTATGATGAAGAGGACATGCCCTTGAAATGGGTGTTTCAACAAGACAATGACCCCAAGCACACTAGTAAACGAGCAAAATCTTGGTTCCAAACCAACAAAATTAATGCCTCGCAGATGTGAAGAAATCATGAAAAACTGTGGTTATACAACTAAATACTAGTTTAGTGATTCACAGGATTGCTAAAAAAGCAGTTTGAACATAATAGTTCTGTTGTGTGCAGCGGTTATTGGAGAACCGGCTGTTTGTTAAGGGCGAGAAGTGTGAGTTTCACCACACCTCTTTGTCCTTCCTGGGGTTCATCATCTCCCCCAACTCCGTCGCTCCTGATCCGGCCAAGGTTGCGGCGGTGAGAGACTGGCCCCAACCCACAAGCCGTAGGAAGCTGCAACAGTTCCTCGGCTTTGCGAATTTCTACAGGAGGTTCATTAAGGGCTACAGTCAGGTTGTTAGCCCCCTGACAGCCCTGACCTCACCAAAAGTCCCCTTCACCTGGTCGGATCGTTGCGATGCCGCGTTCAAGGAGTTGAAACGGCGCTTCTCGTCTGCACCCGTTCTGGTGCAGCCCGATCCTAGTCGCCAGTTAGTGGTTGAAGTGGACGCCTCGGACTCAGGGATAGGAGCTGTGCTGTCCCAGAGTGGGAAGACCGATAAGGTCCTTCACCCGTGTGCCTATTTTTCCCGCAGGTTGACCCCGGCTGAACGGAACTATGACGTCGGCAACCGAGAACTCCTTGCGGTGAAAGAGGCTCTTGAAGAGTGGAGACATCTGTTGGAGGGAACGTCCGTGCCATTCACGGTTTTCACTGACCACCGGAACCTGGAATATATCAGGACCGCCAAGCGGCTGAATCCCAGGCAAGCCCGCTGGTCACTGTTCTTCGGCCGTTTTGACTTCCGCATCACCTACCGGCCCGGGACCAAGAACCAGAAATCGGATGCCTTGTCCCGGGTACACGAAGACGAGGTCAAAACGGAGTTGTCGGATCCACCGGAACCCATCATCCCGGAGTCCACTATCGTGGCCACCCTCACCTGGGACGTAGAGAGAACCGTCCGGGAGGCCCTGGCACGAAGCCCGGACCCCGGGACTGGACCAGAGAACAGACTTTACGTCCCACCAGAGGCAAGGGCTGCAGTCCTGGACTTCTGTCACGGCTCTAAGCTCTCCTGTCATCCAGGGGTGCGAAGAACCGTGGCAGTTGTCCGGCAGCGCTTCTGGTGGGCGTCCCTGGAGGCCGACGTCCGGGACTATATCCAGGCCTGTACCACCTGCGCCAGGGGCAAGGCCGACCATCGCAAGGCCCCGGGACTGCTACAGCCGCTGCCCGTGCCTCATCGCCCCTGGTCCCACATCGGCCTGGATTTTGTCACGGGCCTCCCGCCGTCCCAGGGAAACACCGTCATCCTCACGATAGTGGACCGATTCTCCAAGGCGGCCCACTTCGTGGCCCTCCCGAAGCTCCCAACGGCCCAGGAGACAGCGGACCTCCTGGTCCACCACGTCGTCCGCCTGCATGGAATACCATCAGACATCGTCTCCGATCGCGGTCCCCAGTTCTCCTCGCATGTCTGGAGGAGCTTTTGCCGGGAACTGGGGGCCACGGTCAGTCTCTCATCCGGGTATCACCCCCAGACCAACGGGCAAGCAGAGCGGGCCAATCAAGAAATGGAGCAAACGCTGCGTTGTGTGACAGCTGCGCACCCGGCGGCCTGGAGTACTCATTTGGCCTGGATCGAGTACGCCCACAACAGTCAAGTGTCATCAGCCACTGGCCTCTCCCCCTTTGAGGTGTGTTTGGGGTATCAGCCCCCATTATTCCCGGTGGTTGAGGGAGAGGTCGGTGTGCCCTCGGTCCAGGCCCACCTGCGGAAGTGCCGTCGGGTGTGGCGTGCCGCCCGTTCTGCTTTGCTGAAGGCCCGGATGAGGGCGAAGACCCATGCAGACCGGCGGCGGACCCCGGCCCCTACGTATCGCCCCGGGCAGGAAGTGTGGTTGTCCACCAAGGACATTCCACTGCAAGTGGCCTCCCCAAAACTGCAAGACAGGTACATAGGTCCGTTTAAAATTCTCAAGGTCATCAATCCCGCCGCAGTGAGGCTTCGGCTTCCAGCCTCACTGCGGATCCATCCAGTATTTCATGTGTCAAAAATCAAGCCCCATCACACCTCGCCCCTCTGTACACCCGGTCCGGCACCACCTCCTGCCCGGATCATCGATGGCGAGCCGGCTTGGACAGTGCGCCGGTTGTTGGACGTCCGACGGATGGGCCGGGGCTTTCAATATCTGGTGGACTGGGAGGGGTACGGTCCCGAAGAACGCTCCTGGGTGAAGAAGAGCTTCATCCTGGACCCGGCCCTCCTGGCCGACTTCTACTGTCGCCACCCGGACAAGCCCGGTCGGGCGCCAGGAGGCGCCCGTTGAGGGGGGGGTCCTGTTGTGTGGGCCTCTGAAGAGGAGGTACTGCTGGCCCACCACCACCAGAGGGCGCCCTGCCTGGAGTGCGGGCTCCAGGCACCAGAGGGCGCCGCCGCCTCACGGGAGCAGCCTCGGTGACAGCTGTCACCCATCACTTGAGACAGCTGACGGCAATCATCAGTGGGGTATATCAGCAGGACGGCATCTCCACCTCATTGCCGAGATATCGTTTCTACCGGAGAGGTAACGTATCGAAGCAAACAGAGTGCATCTTTTTGGATTGAGCTAGTTTTTGGATTACTGTTCAAACGAGAGGTGGAGGTACCTTTCCTGCTGTTCGGAGTCCTGGGTGCAAACGCGCCCCCATCTAACTGTTCTTTGTTCCTCGCCAGCAGTACCAGGTCCGACACGCGGAGGCAGTAGCCACCTGGGAGTTCGGGACTTGGCGGCTCCAGTATTCCCGGGGTCCTGTGGCGGAGGAAGCCGTGTGGTTCCGGTCTTACCTTGGAGAGGTGTCTCCTATCTTCGAGCCTGCCCACACGACACTTTTGTGAATTGACTGTTGTCCATTTCTGTGATTGGTTGTATTCGTTGTGCACATTCACAACAGTAAAGCGTTGTTATTTTGACTTACTCCATTGTCCGTTCATTTGCGCCCCCTGTTGTGGGTCCGTGTTCCTACACTTTCCCAACAAGTTCTGAGTTTCTAGCATCAACAGCAGATGCTACTATTATTGTGAACACCCCCTTTTCTAGTTTTTTTTACTAATAGCCCAATTTCATAGCCTTAAGAGTGTGCATATCATGAATGCTTGGTCTTGTTGGATTTGTGAGAATCTACTGAATCTACTGGTACTTTGTTTCCCATGTAACAATAAGAAATATACTCAAAACCTGGATTAATCTTTTTAGTCACAGCACTACTATTATTCTGAACACTACTGTATATACTGTCTGAAATGTAGCTTATTTTTTAAAAATAAGTAAATATTGATAAATGTTAATGCTGTGATTAATTTAGCATTTTATTCTGTCACTATGGTGGCTGATAGAAGCCACAACACTTCTGAATTAACACTACCAAATGCAGAAAACACTTACAAATAAACATGGTACAAGTCCTTGAACATGAGCACTCGTTTTCAAGGACTTGTACCATGTTTCATGAAATTCGTCCTAAATATGGGAGGAGTTGATTTCAGAATGCAGGCTCCCGTTTTGTGATGGACGGACGGACAGAACTCACCATGACATAATCCCCCTTCGGGCCTTTGGCATCAATTCAACAACAGGTGATTGCATAAAAAATGCCTTGCAAATTTTAAGTCATTTGCAAGCATGGAAAATACAAATATAACCAACAGCACATGCAACCATTTAATTTGTTAACATTTCTGCTTTCAATTCGAACACCCTCAAGAGCTCAAGAAGCTTTGCAAACCTCCACAACACAACAGAACTACTAACAACACAAAAAGAGGTTTTTGCTCAAATGACTTTAACTGACTTCTACTGTGCAATGATTTGCAAATAAAATAATAATAAAAAAAAATGTTAGAATACAGTTTACTTGCTTGCTTAAGAGTAAATACATCAATAAAGGGGTGCAGGAAAAGTGCAACACAATGTGACGTAATGTAGTGTAACGGCTTAGAGGTGAGTGCCGTTGTCTCACAAGGAGAAGGTCCCAGATCCACTTTCGACTTGGTCCTTTCCACGTGGCATTTGCATGTACTCTCCGTGTTTGGGTGGGTTCCCTCTGGGTGTTCTGGATTCCTCCCACTTCCAAAGACATCCAGCTTAGGTGAGTTTGTGACTCTAACTTGATTGCAGGTGTGAGTGAGAGTGTGAATGAGTTTGTCTATTTATGTGCGCCAACCCTCTGACAGCCTGGTAACCTATTCAGGGTGCACGTCGCCTCTCGCTCAGAGACCGCCGGGCTAATCAGTGACCCTTAACTGGAATAAACCGGTTTAGAAAATGGATGGATGTAAAGTGCAGTAACATAATGGTCCCTGTAGGCAAAATTGTTGGAGGAGGTCTGGTATGGTGCTGTGCTCTTTACTCCGAGCTATTTGTGTTCTTTCCTTGAGTATTCAAACAAAAATGCAGTGAATAAAAGCTATAGTGAGTTGCAGTTTGCTTTGCCGCAGTCCCCGAAGCTTTGGCCATCCTCAGAGATTTCTGAAAGATCTGAAATGTTAGCTTTGAAAATCTGAGAAACATGAATGGGAACTCTTTCAAAGTTTCAGTGTCTGTAGTGCCATGCCACATTGCATTATGGGTAATGAGAAAACACAGAATGCAATGAATGATCCGTCAGTTCAAGTCCTCCATGCAGAAAGCTCTTTTTGTCTTGGTAGTACTTCATTTGTATTTTTGTTGTTTTTGTATTGTTATTCTTTTTTAAACCAGTCTGGGGTTTTTTTTTTTTTGGGGGGGGGGGGGGGGGGGTGCATTGTGCGAAAATGCAGCAGACACATTAAATTAAATTGTTGCATGTGCTGCAGGATATATTTGTTTGTGTTCAATTTATTTGCAAGTGTTTTTTTTAAAGTGGTGTTGTCGTACTTTGGAATTGTGGTCTCTGTCAGCCACAGTAGTAATCTGTCTCAACACTATTAGAGAGTGTTTCTTAGACCAGGATATTGATTTTGATAAGATATTGATTTAGAATGTTAAAATGGAAGACTTTTTATATATAGTCAACATTAGATTGCTGTTGTTTTTGAATGTACAGGTGATGTTTTTCCCTGTATTTGTTGAATTATGTTGAATAATTATGTGGTAAACTGTGAGTCTGACAGAATGTGCAAGTGGAAATAATGTGACTGTGTTTTATTACCATGTACAAAGTACAGTCATTTTCACATATGTGACAGAAATTGTACTGGATGACTGCAAAAAATAAAGCAATGTTAATTTATAATATCAAAGTAATTTAGTTTTCTTCATCAGTAGTTGCAGACATCTGCAAGAATATATATACACATGGCCAAGGTTGGGTAGGATTACTTTGAAAGAATACATGTGGATTACATGCATGTAGGTACATACATTTGGATTACTTGTAATCTGATTACATTTCAAAGTAATCCTACCCAACCTTGCACATGGCAGATGCTTCTTCTTCTTCTTCCTCCTCTTTTTTTAATAAACATCTAATTCTTCTTTAAAATACATCTAATTCTACTTTAAAATATTGATACATTATGGAAGCATAGTGCGGCCGCGCAAGTCAGAAAACAAATTTGCATGCTGTCATGTTATAATGTCATGTTTTAATGTTTTATCATGGTATAACAAGAACGTTTCACATAATTACAACATAAAATTTATCATAACACAAAACCAACCATTTAAATATATATATATATATATATATATATATATATATATATATATATATGTGTGTGTGTGTGTGTGTGTGTGTGTGTGTGTGTGTGTGTGTGTGTTTAAGGTGGTGGGGAGTTGGATCAGCTCCTGAAACTGTATCAAAATTTGATGTTATCTTCCTTGTGCCCCTCAGTTTAATCAAGTCTTTTTAGTAGTCCTTGTAGTTTTTATAGCCTTATATTTAATCATTCTAATTGTCCCTTTTTATATCCTTGTGACTAACACTGAAGTGATCTCCTGTTGTGGTTGTGCCACCAAATCAGAATGACAAACCACCTTAACCAGCTGATGGGAGTGAAGACATAATTTTCTTGGTGATGTTAAACATCAACATGAAAATTATATTGAACTGCAACAATTCACAAACTGAAAAGAGGTTCACAGGTTCACAGTTTGATTCACTGAAATGTTTTCTGGTTTTTATTGATGTTACGTTTTGTGAAATGTTGGTGCTTTGTTGCATTTTCCTAAATTTTGTCACTTCATCGCATTTTTTGAGCATCTGCCATATTCCCGTCTTTTTGGTTTGGTCAGTGTTTTGTTGTGTTTTGCACTTCATGGCCACCCTACTAAGCCCGTAAAATGCCTCTAATCCAGGTCCAGCAGTCAGCTGCTAAATGTCCCCCAAACTATGTTGTTCATATTGTTCTCTGAAGCCAATTCAAGTCAACTTTCTAAGGCCTGCATTCATTCTGTGGCTCGTGCGGACGGAGCATTCCTCCTCGTGACTAACATGCGAGGTGATCTCATGTCGTGGTTGTGCCACCAAAGCAAAATTCCACAAAACTGTTGACTCTTTCCTCCAGTCACACCACACTGATCCAAAAAACCCCACACGTGACCAAACATATGCACATGTTTGGTGTCTCTTACGGGCTGATTTTGACATTATACAACAGAAGTCAGGGCATCTCTGGATACAAAAAATCAGACTGGTGAGGGAAGCTTCTGAGAGCACATCTCTAAAGGTATTTCTCTGTTTGTAAATGAAGAAAATCGGCATGGGACAACTTTTGTATTTTTGTATCAGGTGTGTTTATCCCCGTCACTTTAACAACGGTGATGTAGGTGTCATTAAATTAAACAACATAGGGACTGCATAGATCATCAGTGGCCAAAACCAAACACTTAATTGGAAATCCTGTTGGGAAACCAAGCACCAATTACATCAGAAATGATAACATTAGGAGAATTACAACATTAGTTGCTTCATGACAAAGACTGGAGACAATAAAACTCACTAATCTTTTAATAGACATTTCTTTTCAATTAGATCAATCTTCTTCAGTAAATTGATTTACATTCTCAACTCAATTAAAACGCCTCTGGTCGAAGCAAAGTGCTTCGCTCCAAATTAATTTGTTGTGTGACATTTTCTGAACAAGACTTCGTAACCTCGGAAATAATGAAAGAAAAGAGAAAATGCCTTCAGCTGCTTAGCAGCCGCCAGGCGGATGCCACTTTAACTTCTAACAGCACAGCATAAAACGTGTTCTTATGCAGGAGAGTTTCACAGAAAACGACGCATGCTTTGTAATCAGTGCGAGATAAAAGGAAAAAATTTAACGAGAAAGACTGAGTGGCATGATTGTGCCGTGCATTTTTATGAGTAAAAAAAATGTAAAAAATTAATCAATGCTGACAAAGCTGCAGAAGCTCATTTTAAAATCATTAATATTCATTATGCACAAAAAAAATCCACACATCGAAACTTTAATTTTTCAGAGGACGTACAAATCAAATCAAAACGAGATGCAAACAACATACATGCTCATGCACACACAGACCGTGCACTGAAAAGAGCCTTTGAATATGAAATTCTTTGCAAAAGCTACTGATTTTTGTCATTGTTACTTAAGTATCACGATAGTATACTATAATTTTAGAAACATTTGTTTGTTTGTTTGTTCCACTGCTTCTCCGAGGTTTTTGGGCCAATGTCCACCAGACTTGCTGTGTTCATGCAGGTTCACCACAGAACTACTGTTACAGGGTTTGTTTTGGCAAAGATCAAGGGGTCAAAGGTCAAAATTCAACAGGTCAAAGGAAATTTTTGGTTATCTGTCTCCTCCAAGGTTCTTTGGCTGATTTCCACCAAAGTTGATTTGTGGATGACAGTCAACCTCGGGATTGACCTTAAAGTGTTTGTTCTGAGGTCAAAGGTCAAAAATCTTAATTTTTCACTCCCATGTCCACCATATTTGGTACACATATGAAGGTTGGTTCTGTAATTGCCCAGGAAACATCATTTACCAAATGTCCATCGTTGAGGTCAAGGTCATTGACATTGAAGGTCAAAAAATTTTCACACTGATATGCACCAAAACTGGTACAAATTCACATTTGGTAAAGGTCTGTCAATGGGGTCACAGGTCAGATTGAGGAAGCCCTACTGCCTTTATGCCTATGGGCAGTATTATCGAGTTTTGGTAATTTTTCATATCATCCCCAGCCATACGTTCTAACCATTATTTAACTTCGGTTTTATTTTCCCGTTCTGTTGTTTATTTCATCCTGTGTCTGCCTTCATAGTGGGTCTGATATTTCTCCCTGGGTTGCTAACTTAACTTGCTAGCTGATGCTCTTGTGAAGGTGGGCGCCTCCACTAACCATCACGTTGATGGGATATTACATATACAAGACAAAGTTGCTTTTTTGATTGAGCCAGTGCATCAAATTTCACCCTTGTATAATCACTTCATCTTCACAATGTGTTCTTTCAGTTTGATGATTTAGATGATGATAACATTTGTGTTTTTTGAGTTATTGTTTACATAATATTGGCTGGACTCACTCACTCACCCACTCATTTACATTTTTGCTGTTACCAATTTATTTTCATGGCAGAGATTTTTAAAAAAGCTTTTGTTGTTGCTTTTGTAATTTCAAAGTTCAGCGGCATCAAATATTTGACATGCTACAAACTGAATCAAGACATATATATATATATATATATATATATATATATATATATATATATATATATATATATATATATATATATATATATATATATATATATATATATATATCCAAAGCAGATCTAATGCAGATTGTGGATTTTATGGACATTTGAATGTAATATTGAAAAGCCCATTTGATATACATTTTGCATTATATCTCAATCAAAAGTGCCTCAGTCACTCTTATTTTTCTCTTCTGGTTTTACCTACATCACCAAAATTGAATGGAGGTTCCAATTTTATGAGTGTTTGTCTGTCTTCAAGTTATCAGTTAGAAACCAAGTGATAAAAAGCAATGACACATTGTGCACATCTGAGATAACTAATGTTCTGTGAAAATTATCTGAAAAAGAATTCAGAAACCAAAAAAGTTCAAAAATAAAAACCTGACAACACCACAAAAAACTTTATTAAACTGCATGAACTAAATACATACTCTTGACATTTAATCACATGTAATTTAGCTAATGAAAACTCACTTCTAACAGGACTTTGACCTTGAAAAGTTTTTTTTCCGAGGTAAAAATTTGTGGAATTGGAAACTAGTGTTGGCAGAGGTTTATGCTCTACGAGTGTGGTGCTCTAGTTTAGTATGTAGTAATACACGTCTGATATTTATATCCTGAGACATCTTCATCACATATTTACATATGAAATCACTTTTTCCCTCTATGGCTGAAGTGTTAAGAATCTTCAACAAAGTAAAATGAACATTTAATACACACAGAACAATCCAATGACCATTTAGCCATAAATCAAAGCCTTCTGTGTCCCATCCATAACTTCCACGGCATCTTATAGTAAATCAATGGGTGGAAGAGGATTTTCTTTCTTTCTTTTGATTAAAAAATAAAAAAATATAAATAAAAGTAAAATAAAATAAAAATAATAAAATGAATACAAAATTGTGCTTTAATCTTTGACCACATTCACATTGTTGGTTGAAGTGTCCTATTCATATAGTTTGTCCATCTGTCCATCCAGCCAACAAGTTGGTTATTTTATTGGTGTCTGCTTGCATTTTACCCAGATCTGAACTTTCTGATCTTTTCTGTCCAGTGTGAACGTGCCATATCCATTCGGCACATGTGTACTGCATGTGGTCCTAAATATGATTATAATATCATTAGAAAACACCACTGTTACACACTAAACAAACATACATAAGGACATAAACCTTCCAGTTCAAAAATACTGGATTTGTCAAAGTATGAAAAAGAAAAATCAAATTCACATTACTTCAGATGGTAATGTGAATGTAGCCTTTATAATCTTTCCCCAAGCCGTTTGTAGATGTGAAATAATGTTTGGAATTCAACTGATTGTTTTAAAGACGATCGCAGCATGAGACAAAAAAAAAAAAGAAATGTGAGCACATTTTGTAAACTTAAGAAAAATGCACGATGATGAGGAACAAGCTGAGATTAATTCAAAATATAACGCAATGCTTAAACATGAACATATCAATAAGAAACAGAATGTGACCTTTCTACCTCTTAAAATAGGTCAAGGTTAGCCATCTTTGAACTTGTTCAAGGTCTGTGTCCCAAAAATGTTCCATGTGAATTTGAAGACCTTGGCAGTAATAGGACTGGACTTATGCTGAGCACAGACAGACAGACAGATGGACAGACAGGTGGACAGACGCAAAGCCTTCACAATACTTGATGGCCATATTTTGGCCTCAGTTAAAAATCATACTTCAGTGTCATCAGTTCTATCAGGATTAGAGGGGATGAGGGGAGATGGACACACATGATCAGAGAAAAAAAGAGTAACAGCGACCTCTAGTGAATCTAGTCTGCACTACCTCGAACTCGGCATTGCACAAAAAAGCCTCAGATCACAAATGATTTGTGCACTTGTCCCTGCACAGAAATCAGACAATCACACTATGAATAATTTATGAATCAAAGTATAAACAAATTGTTGTTTGTATATTTGTGTCTTTTTGTGCACTGCCAGTGTGTTTGAGGCAATATTAGCGGGAAAAAAGACAGAGACATGGTCTCATTATCAGGGTCCTGCAGAAAAGAGAAGAATGAAACACTCCTCAGCCTGTGACAATAGGATCTTGAGACCCGAGGGCCACTGACACTGTCCTGTTTAATCTCCCGCCTCAACGTGGAATTTTTTCATTAAACCGCACTGGAAGGACACGGAGAGCAAAACGAGTGCAACTTGAGAACGGAGGACGCTGACTTTAGACTGCCCTTCAGACAACCACTTCTTAGTGTAGTTTGGTGCGATCACCAGTAAATCTTTATTAATTTTAATTGGAGCCCCCATTTAAAAGAGCAATTAAAGCGGATTAATCGAGCCCATCCCGTATAATGTCTTCTGTTAATTAGTTTGTCAGCACTGTTTTAATATCGCTTAATGACTTCATATTTCAGGGATGACATTAAAGGGATGCTGAAAGAAAAGAAATGGCCTTATCACAATGCGCTGCTTTAATAGGAGATGTCCCCCGCCAGCGGGCAAGGTCAGGCCTCTGGCTGCCGGGGAGGAAGAGGTTTCAGGGTGGCACAGGGCCCCAACCTCCAGAGATACGCTCCCTCACGTCTTCTCTGAGTCACTCATTCCGTGTCTATTCTGCAGAAGAAAGGAATTGCACGCTGTGAATTTATGATATTTAATTGCACACGTTGTTGCTGAAAGTCAGAGGTGTTAAGTTGCAGTCAGTCCCGTGGATATTCTGCTATTTTTCTCTACCGAGTCAAAACAAATCTGTTCTCTCAACGCAGATCTAAGGTCATTCTTAGACATCTGAATCATCTAAGCAGACATCTACATCTTTGTTCCCTTTGTAATAACAATTACAACATAGTGGCACAGCTAAACTCTAGTTTTTGGACTCTACACATTTGAGATTCTGTTTCTGTTTCAGATGTTTCACTGTAAAGCTGGAGTTTGCTGTTGCTGCAGGTGGTAACACAACTGACAAATGTTTCTTGATGGGTGCTTCAGCGTAAAAGCATTTTAATGTGAAAGCATCAGCAGCTGACTTGTGGCATGCTAATATGATCAAAACGTAAGGAAATTTATCCAATGTGATTAATCTTTCTAAAAAATAATCACATAATATGGGCAAATTTTTGTCATTTAATAATGCTGAGTATCTGAAATAATAATAATAAGACAAACACAGGTAAGTGATATTGTGTGTGTGGATAGATAGATAGATAGATAGATAGATAGATAGATAGATAGATAGATAGATAGATAGATAGATAGATAGATAGATAGATAGATAGATAGATAGATAGATAGATAGATAGATAGATAGATAGATAGATAGATAGATAGATAGATAGATAGATAGATAGATAGATAGATAGATAGATAGATAGATAGATAGATAGATAGATAGATAGATAGATAGATAGATAGATAGATAGATAGATAGATAGATAGATAGATAGGCATGCACATAACTGGTACTCATGGTACACAAGGGAAGCACTTCATAGGAGGAAATTAGTATATCTTGCTCCAAGTGCATAATACGTATTAGTACTTTGTGGCACAAAGACATAAAAAGTATACTGAATTATAAGTATAAGTTTTAGTATTAAAGTATAAGTGTAAGTCTTAGTATTAATGTACTTAGACTTTTGTCTATACTTTTCAGTATAAACCAAGTATACTCCACTATACTATTCTTAAGTATATAAAATATATATAAAAAGTCACATTTAAGTATACTTCCTCAATTTTAGTAAAAAATATGTATACTCATAGTACACTTGAATAAACTTTTTGCTAAGGGAAGCAATGATAGATTGCAGGAAAAGTGTTTCCCTCTGTCTGCTGTGCATCAATGATTTTTAGCACACATGAGCACCATGAGTACCAGTTATGTATATATGTATATATATATGTATGTATATATATGTATATATATATATATATATATATATATATATATATATATATATATATATATATATATATATATATATATATATACACACACACATATAGTCAGGATTATAGGAGCATATAGAACAGACAAAGTTCCACAAGTAAATGGAATGGTACTACAAGTCATAGTTACTAGTTAGAATATTGGTGATGACAAAGGAATTACATTTGGATATCATTTAAAAAATCTAAAGTGTAAAATATTAATTAGCCCTGTGTTGGTTTGCATCTCTGCTGTCCAGGAATGGCATATTTCTAAAAAATGTAAATTGCCAAAAGCTGCTGGGACCAATTTCGATTGGTCCTTATTTTGAAGATGCACCACCACATCCTGTCTGTGTGACCGCCTCTGTCTCAGTGATGCCAATTTAGTGACTTTGTTAATAGATTTAGTAACTTTTTTGAAAAATCTGGCAACTTTTTTTCCTCAGAAACTGGACAGTTTTGTAAATGGTAAATGGACTGTATTTATATAACATTTTTCCATCTGCATCAGACGCTCAAAGCGCCAGACATGGGGTCAAATACTTTGCATTGTATTTAAATACAAATACAAATACTTTAGATTTTCAAATTCCAAATACAAATACAAACAGTTTGTACTTTTTCAAATACAAATACAAATACTTTCTATGAACTATAAACAACAAATCAACACAAAAACTGATAAACCGGTGACAATTTATTGTGAAAATAGCATGACCAAATACTATTGATAAGTAAAGGATTGAATGTTTTATCACAAATTCACTATTATAATATCACAGGCAATAATCAAACTATCACAATATATATTCAACACGGTGTCACAGAGATTCCCAAGTTTGAAAAGTATTTGAAAAAGTATTTGTAAAAGTATTTGGAAATACTTGGGATCGGCGATGTATTTGAAATACAAATACTTTGAATTCAAAATCAGAAAATACAAATACTCTGAAAAATGTATTTAAGTATTTTCAAATACAAATACTTTTGTATTTGGCCCCATGTCTGCAAAGCGCTTTACAATAATGCCTCACATTCAATCCGATGTGAGGCTGCTGTCATGCAAGATGTCCACTACACACTGGGAGCAATAGGGGATAAGGACCTTGCCCAAGGGTCCTTAGTGATTTTCTGGTCAGGCTGGGATTTGAACCCAGGATCCTCTGGTCTCAAGCCCAATGCTTAACCAGTAGACCATCACTTCCCCTTCTAGCAGTGGGATTATTTGGAATATTGTTGCTCAGAGAATAGAAAAGAGGGGGACACTGGGATATGTTCTCTGCAGGTGACCGTGCAGTGTTAATTCCAGTTATATTGAAGAACATTTAATAAATGTTTACAATAATCATTGTTATGAGGTCTACAGTGTGAGGTTTAAATTTATATTTGTATCATTTTTCAGCTTTACTATCCAGTTTAAAGCTTTTCTTCAAAAAGTAATCAAAAGTTACATTACTCTGATGAAGTGACTGAAATGGTTACATTACTCATTACATTTTTACCAGAATAGATAATCTGTAGCCTATTACGTACATTTCAAAATTAACCTTCCCAACACTGGCAATAATATATGGTGCTGTGCAAAAGTTTTCTGAACTTTTAATAAAATGAGAAACCACAAAATATATAATGTGCAAAAATAAATAAGTCAATCAACCACTTGACATCACTTGTGGGCTCTTGTTGATCTGGTTGCTTTGTCCTGACAAGCCAAATCTGGATTGTCCTCTGTGCACAGAAAGAGTTGGACTTATAGAGACATTCACTTATCTTTGCAGTGACGTACATGTCTCTGGGTCCTCTGCCTTTGAGATCAAGAGGCGTTTGGGAAGAGCTCCTGTTTGACGATGCTGATATCTCTGCAGGTGAACGAAGGT